>NC_135801.1:43143440-43484199 GCF_964213995.1 Mustelus asterias
GGGTAAGCACAGTAAGAAGTCTCACAACACCAGGTTAAAGTCCAACAGGTTTATTTGGTAGCAAATACCATAAGCTTTCGGAGCGCTGCCCCTTCGTCAGATGGAGTGGATATCTGTTCTCCAACAGTGCACAGAGACACAGAAATCAAGTTACAGAATACTAATTAGAATGCAAATCTCTACAGCCAGCCAGGTCTTAAAGGTACAGATAATGTGGGTGGAGGGAACATTAAACACAGGTTAAAGAGATGTGTATTGTCTCCAGACAGAACAGCTAGTGACATTCTGCAAGATCAGGGGGAAAGCTGCGGGGATTACTGATAATGTGACATAAATCCAACATCCCGGTTGAGGCCGTCCTCATGTGTGCGGAACTTGGCTATCAGTTTCTGCTCAGCGACTCTGCGCTGTCGTGTGTCGTGAAGGCCGCCTTGGAGAACGCTTACCTGAAGATCCAAGGCTGAATGCCCGTGACTGCTGAAGTGCTCCCCCACAGGAAGAGAACAGTCTTGCCTGGTGATTGTCGAGCGGTGTTCATTCATCCGTTGTCGTAGCGTCTGCATGGTTGTCAACCGGGATGTTGGATTTATGTCACATTATCAGTAACCCCCACAGCTTTCCCCCTGATCTTGCAGAATGTCACTAGCTGTTCTGTCTGGAGACAATACACATCTCTTTAACCTGTGTTTAATGTTCCCTCCACCCACATTATCTGTACCTTTAAGACCTGGCTGGCTGTAGAGATTTGCATTCTAATTAGTATTCTGTAACTTGATTTCTGTGTCTCTGTGCACTGTTGGAGAACAGATATCCACTCCATCTGACGAAGGGGCAGCGCTCCGAAAGCTTATGGTATTTGCTACCAAATAAACCTGTTGGACTTTAATCTGGTGTTGTGAGACTTCTTACTGTACCTCCCCTGTAGCCAGTGAAGATACAAAGATTTCTCTCAAGGTACCAGCAATTTCCTCTCTTGCCTCTCTCAGTATTCTGAGGTATATCCCATCAGGCCCTGGAGACTTGTCTATCTTGATGTCTCTCAAGGACCCCAATACCTCCTCCTTTTTGATCTCAACATGACTCAAACTATCGACACACCCTTTCCCAGACTCATCGTCCACCAAGTCCTTCTCTTTGGTAAATACTGACGCAAAGTACTCATTTAATACCTCGCCCATTTCCTCTGGCTCCACACATAGATTCCCTCCCTTGTCCTTGAGTAGGCCAACCCTCTCCCTGGCTACCCTCTTGCTCTTTATATATGTGTAAAAAGCCTTGGGATTTTCCTTAATCCTGCTGGCCAATGCTTTTTCATGACCCCTTTTAGCTCTTCTTACTCCTTGCTTAAGTTTCTTTCTACTTTCCTTGTATTCCACACTTGCTTCGTGTGTTTCCAGCCTCCTAGCTTTGACAAATGCTTCCTTTTTCTCTTTGACTAGGCTCACAATATCTCTCGTTATCCAAGGTTCCCAAAACTTACCATACTTATCCTTCATCCTTACAGGAATGTGCCGGTCCTGAATCCCTATCAACTTACACTTGAAAGCCTCCCACATGCCAGATGTTGATTTGCCCTCAAACATCTGCCCCCAATCTACATTCTTCAGTTCCTGCCTAATATTGTTGTAATTAGCCTTCCCCCAATTTGGCACCTTAACTTGAGGACTACACTTATCTTCATCCATCAGTACTTTAAAGCTCACTGAATTGTGGTCACTGTTCCCGAACTGCTCTCCTACTGAAACATCGACCACCTGGCCGGGCTCATTCCCCGATACCAGGTCCAGTATGGCCCCTTCCCTAGTTGGACTATCTACATACTGTTTCAGGAAGCCCTCCTGGATGCTCCTTACAAACTCTGCCCCATCCACGCCCCTAGCACTAAGTGAGTCCCAGTCAATATAGGGGAAATTAAAATCTCCCACCACAACAACCCTGTTACTTTTACACCTTGCCAAAATCTGCCTACACATCTGTTCCTCAATCTCCCACTGGCAGTTGGGTGGCCTATAGTAAATCCCCAACATTATGACTACACCTTTCCTATTCCTGAGCTCTGCCCATATTGCCTCGCTGTATGAGCCCTCCGAGGTGTCCTCCCGGAGTACAGCTGTGATATTCTCCTTAACCAGTAGTGCAACTCCCCCACCCCTTTTACACCCCCCTCTATCATGCCTGAAACATCTATATCCTGGAATGTTAAGCTGCTAATCCTGTCCTTCCCTTAACCAAGTCTCTGTAATGGCAACTACATCATAGTTTCTAATACTAATCCAAACTCTAAGTTCATCTGCCTTACCTGTGACACTTCTCGCATTGAAAGTAGTATGCATTGATAGTAAAAGAGATTTTACTGGAATGATGTCGGAGATGAGGACAACTGGAGAAGCCAATGTTATTCTGCTTAGAAGAGCAGGTTAAAGGGAGATTTTATCACATAATCATTCCAGTGCAGAAGGAGGCCATTCAGCCCTTCGAGTCTGCACTGTCTCTCAAAGAGAATTTTATCTAATCCTACTCCCCCACCCTATCCCTGTAACCTTGAACATTTTTTATTTTCATATAGCGATCCAATTCCCTTTTCAATAATTCAACCAAACCTGTCTCCACCATCCTCTCAAGAAGTTTGTCCAGACTCCAAACATCCTCGGTGAAAAATGTTTTTGTCACATCACTTTTACTTCTTTTGCCCATTATTTCAAATCTATGTCCCATAGTTCTTGATTTACTCTTGCGTGGGAACAGTTAGTCACTATTTACCCTGTACATACTTCTCAGGATATTGAATGTCTCTATCAAGTCTCCTCTGAGCCTTTGTTTTTTTCTGAGGAAAATAGTCTCAACCTCTCCAATCTATCCTAATGACATCAGTTGTTCGAATGATATGGGGTTTTGATAGAATACATAGGGGCAAAATGCTTACACTGGCAAGAGGACTGGTAACTAGATGGCACACATACAAGTTAAATGGCAAAAATCTAAGGGAAATTTCAGAAAATGTTATTTTTATGCTATGAGTTATGATATGGAATTTGTGGGGGTAGAGTCTTTGTTTATACTCAAGGCTGAGATAGATAGATTTTTGATCAGTAAGGGAATCAAGGGTTATTGAATGGCGAAGGAGGCTTGTAGAATTGAACGGCCTACTCCTGTTCCTATTCCTTGTAACAAAAATCGCCAAATTTCACTTTTTTGAATTACATGTCTTTTGCTCCAGATGTTGAGTGACCTATTGTGTACTTCCAGCAATTTCCTTACTTCACATTGTTTCTGGCAGAAAAAGTAAGTAAAACATGGCAGATAATTTAAAGAGATCAGCTTCTCTTCAGGGTTGTAAATGCAACTGAAACAGTGCTTAAACACTGTGGAATTTTCCCGTCCCGCCCGCCACAGGAATCATAGTGGGTGGGGATGGACCATGCAAAGGTCCGTTGACCTCAGGCATGAATTTCCGGCCTTGGGGCAGAAAATCCCGCCTATGAAGTACCTATTCAGTCAACGTTTATGGTGATCAAAATTATTCAGCTCTAATAAAGGCCTCGCTTAAGTTTACAGTTCTTTAAATACTTAGAAAATCCAGAAGATAGGCTGAATGGTGCAGTAAGTTAATAGAATTGCTTTCTCCTGCAACCCACATTTGAAACCAGGAAAGGATATGGGATAAAACAACCTTCTTTCTATAACTTCAGGTATCCTCTATTAAATGATATTGGATGGTTTAACCAAGTTTTTTTTAAAAAAAATTTAAAATCTTTATTTAACATTCCAACAAGCAGGAAGCATATTTCAACACAATGTGCATCAAAACTGTAACAACTATGGAGTTTGCACATTCTCCTCGTGTCTGCGTGGGTTTCCTCCGGGTGCTCCGGTTTCCTCCCACAGTCCAAAGATGTGCGGGTTAGGTTGATTGGCCAGGTTAAAAATTGCCCCTTAGAGTCCTGGGATGTGTAGGTTAGAGGGATTAGCGGGTAAATATGTGGAGGTAGGGCCTGGGTGGGATTGTGGTCGGTGCAGACTCGATGGGCCGAATGGCCTCCTTCTGCACTGTAGGGTTTCTATGATTTCTATGTCCAAAATGTCAACCAGCAAAATGTTTCATCAAAGCAGTTATGGGATTGATTGTGCAAGAGTCCTTTCCAGGAAGGCTGCAATATTCAGCTTTGGATTGATCCACATTCAGGGAAACAATCCAGGGAAGATGCTGCCAGTTGGGTCAATTCCATGCCTGCCACCCACAAAATGTGGCAAGAGGTCGGAAATTTTTTTCCCTGACTTCAATAAAAGCAGATTTCAACTAAATTTGTCACACAAGACATCACGTGATGGCCATAGGAAATAAAACTTAACACAACAGAGCAAAATGGTGGAATTGTGCAGCCTGAGATGACAATGCCAAATTGGATGAGGTAGATTTTATTCTAGCTTTCTTGATGAAAACAAGGGGGTCATTAATATGGTTCTGGTGAACAGGGTTTTCACTGTACTCTGCATTCATACACACCAGCAACTTAACTTACCTCAAAATAGACATTGCGGGGGGATCACTATTCTAGCTGGGTGTGAAAGGTGTTGGGGTTGATAATATCACCAGCACTGCAACACAGTGAGGCCGACAGATCACCAACCAAACATCCAGACCAGGAGTCAACGGACACCAAAATAAATCATTTTATTTCACTTAATGAGGATTCCAACTGTGTTCTCAGAAACAGGGCTTCACTTCCCAAACATTTGCCCACAATACTAATTTATTTTTAATTTATATTTTGGGTCACCAAACGCAAGGGTTTTCTATTTAAATTTTCATTCCTGCCCAGCAGCTTTCATGTAATTCCTATTAGTTTTGGACAGGGGACAGTGCAACACTTTCTAACTTTGATATTGGACTGACAGTGTCTCAGGTTGAACACTCAGTTCTCCGACTGGATATTCCTCCTGTCACACCCTCCACAAACATACCAAGAGTTAAAACCCACTTTGATATATCTGCCTGTATCTCTGTGGTGTCTTTTCTCTGAACTCATGCTTTTTCGCGCAGCTTGCCAAATATGAAATCACTATTTTATGTACCTTCACATGAACCGTGTTTCATTTCTAGAGTGTTACATGATATATCATGATAATAACTTTATGTTTTCTCCACAAATAAGCTTAGACCACTGTGCTGTGTCACGTATCACAATCCCAACACAGAATTAGGATTACCTGCCATTCTACAACACATGAGGTACTCCTGAAGTACATGGGAGGCAGAACCTTCATTTGGATAACGAAGTGCAGAGACAGTTTTAAGGGACTACACAAGTTCTCGATCCAACAGTCCAGGTGATGGGGAGGGGTGTATAGATAGTGGTATACAGTCCTTGAATGCTGATGGTCGTGCAGCATCAGTAAAACATCATGGCCTTCAAACAAGCAAAGAGAAGGGAGATGGTGCAGGAAGAAGGCATGATGCCAGACAGACCAAACTCCCAATGAATACCTGCATTTCTAAAATGTAGAACGACATCCCATACATCGCAACATCCTGGGTCTATGGTCAGCTGTTGAGGAAATCTGGTTGCTACAGACTATTAGTCAGAACATTGCTGCATAATACTCTGCCTCTCACTATGACACAGGATGGAATTTTAATCTGGTGTCAGCAGGTGTCGATGCCTACAGCAGATTAATAGAGCACGAAATGCCGGCACGTTTGGAAGCCAGCAGGACCTTTTTGACTTCTGCATTTAACCCAAGCATAGCTAATTGAGCATGGGAAGGCCCCTGGGGCATGTGCGTCTGCCTGTAATATATACATAGAACATAGAACATAGAACAGTACAGCACAGAACAGGCCCTTCGGCCCACGATGTTGTGCCGACCTTCATCTGAAACCAAGATCAAGCTATCCCACTCCCTACCATCCTGGTGTGCTCCATGTGCCTATCCAATAACCGCTTAAATGTTCCTAAAGTGTCTGACTCCACTATCACTGCAGGCAGTCCATTCCACACCCCAACCACTCTCTGCGTGAAGAACCTACCTCTGATATCCTTCCTATATCTCCCACCATGAACCCTATAGTTATGCCCCCTTGTAATAGCTCCATCCACCCAAGGAAATAGTCTTTGAACGTTCACTCGATCTATCCCCTTCATCATTTTATAAACCTCTATTAAGTCTCCCCTCAATCTCCTCCGCTCCAGAGAGAACAGCCCCAGCTCCCTCAACCTTTCCTCATAAGACCGACACTCCAAACCAGGCAGCATCCTGGTAAATCTCCTCTGCACTCTTTCCAGCGCTTCCACATCCTTCTTATAGTGAGGTGACCAGAACTGCACGCAATATTCCAAATGCGGTCTCACCAAGGTCCTGTACAGTTGCAGCATAACCCCACGGCTCTTAAACTCCAACCCCCTGTTAATAAAAGCTAACACACTATATGCCTTCTTCACAGCTCTATCCACTTGAGTGGCAACCTTTAGAGATCTGTGGATATGGACCCCAAGATCTCTCTGTTCCTCCACAGTCCTCAGAACCCTACCTTTGACCCTGTAATCCACATTTAAATTTGTCCGACCAAAATGAATCACCTCACATTTATCAGGGTTAAACTCCATTTGCCATTTTTCAGCCCAGCTTTGCATCCTATCTATGTCTCTTTGCAGCCTACAACAGCCCTCCACCTCATCCACTACTCCACCAATCTTGGTGTCATCAGCAAATTTACTGATCCACCCTTCAGCCCCCTCCTCTAAGTCATTAATAAAAATCACAAAGAGCAGAGGACCAAGCACCGATCCCTGCGGCACTCTGCTAGCAACCTGCCTCCAGTCCGAAAATTTTCCATCCACCACCACCCTCTGTCTTCGATCAGACAGCCAGTTACCTATCCAATCGGCCAACTTTCCCTCTATCCCACACCTCCTTACTTTCATCATAAGCCGACCATGGGGGACCTTATCAAACGCCTTACTAAAATCCATGTATATGACATCAACCGCCCTACCTTCATCAACACACCTAGTTACCTCCTCAAAAAATTCTATCAAATTTGTGAGGCACGATTTGCCCTTCACAAATCCGTGCTGACTATCCCGGATTAATCCGCATCTTTCTAAATGGTCGTAAATCCCATCCCTAAGGACCTTTTCCATCAATTTACCAACCACCGAAGTCAGACTAACCGGTCTATAATTACCAGGGTCATTTCTATTCCCTTTCTTAAACAGAGGAACAACATTTGCCACTCTCCAGTCCTCTGGCACCATCCCCGTGGACAGCGAGGACCCAAAGATCAAAGCCAAAGGCTCTGCAATCTCATCCCTCGCCTCCCAAAGAATCCTAGGATACATTTCATCAGGCCCAGGGGACTTATCGACCTTCAGTTTATTCAAAACTGCCAATACATCCTCCCTCCGAACATCTATTTCCTCCAGCCTATTAGCCTGTAACACCTTCTCTTCCTGAAAAACATGGCCCCTCTCCTTGGTGAACACTGAAGAAAAGTATTCATTCATCACCTCGCCTATCTCTACTGATTCCATACACAAGTTCCCACCACTGTCCTTGACCGGCCCTAACCTCACCCTGGTCATTCTTTTATTCCTCACATAAGAGTAAAAAGCCTTGGGGTTTTCCTTGATCCGACCCGCCAAGGACTTCTCATGTCCCCTCCTAGCTCTCCTCAGCCCCTTTTTCAGCTCATTCCTTGCTAACTTGTAACCCTCAATCGAGCCATCTGAACCTTGTTTCCTCATCCCTACATAAGCTTCCCTCTTCCTTTTCACAAGACATTCCACCTCTTTTGTGAACCACGGTTCCCTCACTCGGCCATTTCCTCCCTGCCTGACAGGGACATACCTATCAAGGACACCCAGTATTTGTTCCTTGAAAAAGTTCCACTTTTCATCAGTGCCTTTCCCTGACAGTTTCTGTTCCCATCTTATGCCCCCTAATTCTTGCCTAATCGCATCATAATTACCTCTCCCCCAATTGTAAGCCTTGCCCTGCCGTCCGGCCCTATCCCTCTCCATTGCAATAACAAAAGACACCGAATTGTGGTCACTATCTCCAAAGTTCTCTCCCACAACCAAATCTAACACTTGGCCCGGTTCATTTCCCAGTACCAAATCCAATGTGGCCTCACCCCTTGTCGGCCTATCCACATATTGTGTCAGGAAACCCTCCTGCACACACTGCACAAAAAGTGCCCCATCCAAACTATTCGACCTACAAAGGTTCCAATCAATATTTGGAAAGTTAAAGTCCCCCATGACAACGACCCTGTGACCCCCACACGTATCCATAATCTGCTTAGCAATTTCTTCCTCCACATCTCTATTACTATTTGGGGGCCTATAGTAAACTCCTAGCAACGTGACCGCTCCTTTCCTGTTTCTAACTGCAGCCCATATTACCTCAGTGTGCATATCCCCCTCAAAGTGCTTTTCCGCAGCCGTTAAACTATCCTTGATTAACAATGCTACTCCTCCACCTCTTTTACCAGCTTCCCTACACTTACTGAAACATCTATACCCCGCTAAAAGACATTTGAGTGCAACTTTAATACTTGGGGCAAAGCTGCTTTCAGGTGGCCAACACGCTTGGGTGGGATGCAGGAATTTGCATGAGAGGAGGCAACTCAGAACCAACAGGTGGGGAAATGGGGCAATAAGATTTGACAGGCCTTCCACTTGTTGACCCAATCAGAGGCCAAACAGCTCTGGAGCTTGGCAGTGCGACTGAGAGAGGTGGCCACTGCCTAGGTAGCAAGGGAAAAATGAAGGTGCCTGTATTTCTAGGCACCCTCAGAAAGGTGAGCATTGAATAAATTTCTATGTGACCCAAGCAAGTAGATCCAGGAGAACATAGGGGAAACCTCTCCAGTGGCACTGGGGCAGAATTTGCGGCCGGCAGCCCCTCCCTGTGATGTTCAGTTGTTTTAAAGCTGTTGACCAGGTATGAAACTGTCTAACATTTCCTGGGTAAGTGTCCAGATAAGTCCCGCATATCTGGCTCAAGTCTCAAGTGTAAGCTCAGGACTGGAGACACTTGTGGAGGGTCCAGGGCAACAGGAATCAGCCCATAGACAGTTTTAACTTCCCAGGCAATTTCAATGTATGTCTAACAACAGGACCTCTACTGGGTCCTGACACATGGCTTCTAACATATGTGCCATCCAACAATGCAGAAACTGGAAGATTTCGGTCAACGTGTGTACAAAGGTTAAACTGCACATATCCAAAGTCCCAGAAAAGTATTGAGAATGTCACGTTGTAAATAGTTAAACTTTCAACTGTCCATTTACTTCCAAGAAAGAATAGATCTTGGGAGCGATCTTAACATTGCGCCCCACCAACCAATGGGCCGGGCGAGCCGGCCAGTAAGATCACGCGAGAGCTGAGAAACCAATCGCCTGTCGCAATCTTACTGGCACCAGCTATCCGGCGAGGTCAGCCTCGCGTCCATTTCCAGTGTGAGGCTGAATAAATTATATTGAAATGCTATTTTACATTGGTTTAATGAGCCCAGGACGTAATCGTCTGGACTCACTTGCCTGTGTGACCTCGCTGGGAGAGGTTCTCTCTGGCGAGAATCACAGCTGGCCCCAGCAAGGCGAAAGGAGGTGAGGTCTGCTTCCTAATCAACACCTCATGGTGCCTAAATGTAGCAACACTGGCGAGTTTCTGCTCCCCGGACTTAGAATACCTGACGCTAAAATGCCGCCCCTATGCCTTCCGCGGGAGTTCACCTCCGTTATCCTGACGGCAATTTACATCCCACCCCAAAAGGAAGTGAAGATCGTGCTGGACGAAATATACACCACCACAAATAGCCTTGAAACAAAACATCCCGAGGCCTTTTTCATCGTGGCCGGGGACTTCAATCAGGCCAAGCTCAAGAGCGTACTACAGTTAGTGAGATTTTGCAAACCCAGGCAAGTCGTGGGGGTTACAGATAGTGTGACATGAACCCAAGATTCCGGTTGAGGCCGTCCTCATGTGTGCGGAACTTGGCTATCAGTCTCTGCTCAGCGATGCTGCATTGTCGTGTGTCGTGAAGGCCGCCTTGGAGAATGCTTACCCGAATATCAGAGGCTGAATGCCCGTGACTGCTGAAGTGCTCCCCATCAGGAAGAGAACACTCCTGCCTGGTGATTGTCAAGCGGTGTTCATTCATCCGTTGTCGTAGCGTCTGCATGGTTCCCCAATGTACCATGCCTCGGGACATCCTTTCCTGCAGCGTATCAGTTAGACAACGTTGGCTGAGTTGTAAGTGTTTTTACCGTGTATCTGGTGGATAGTGTTCTCACATGAGATGATGGCATCCGTGTCGATGATCCGGCACATCTTGCAGAGGTTGCTGTGGCAGGGTTGTGTGGTGTCATGGTCACTGTTCTCCTGAAGGCTGAGTAGTTTGCTGCAGACAATGGTCTGTTTGAGGTGGTGCGGTTGTTTGAAGGCAAGAAGTGGGGGTGCGGGGATGGCCTTGGCGACATGTTGAAGGCTCCGGAGAAGATGTCGCAGCTTCTCCGCTCCAGTTACCCGCAGATCCAACCAAAGAACACACTTGTCAACTCAACAAACTGATCAAGACCTTTGATCCGGAACTTCAGAGCACCCTCCGTGCTCTCATCCCACGTACTCCCTGCATTGGAGATCTCTACTCCCGAAGATACACAAGGCCAACACACCCAGCCGTCCCATCGTATCGGACACTGAGACCCTGTGCAATTACCTCTCCGGCTACGCCGAAAGCATCCTGAGACCCATTGGACAAAGATCCCCCAGCTTGTGTCGCGACACTACGGACTTCCTACAGAAACTCAGCACACAGTTCAACCAGGAACACTCGTCGTTACAATGGATGTCTCGGCACTCTACACCAGCATCCTCCACGACGACGGCATTGCTGCAACTGCCTCAGTACTCAACGCCGACAACTGCCAATCTCCAGATGCAATTTTACAACTCATCTGCTTCATCCTGGACCATAATGTCTTCACCTTCAACAACCAGATCTTCATCCAGACACACTGAACAGCCAGGCGAACAAATTCGCACCTCAATATGCCAACATCTTCATACACAGGTTCAAACAAGACCTCTTCACTGCACAGGACCTTCAACCGATGCTATACACTAGATATATTGATGGCATTTTCTTCCTTTGGACTCATGGTGAACAATCACTGAAACAACTATATGATGACATCAACAAGTTCCATCCCACCATCAGACTCACCATGGACTACTCTCCAGAATCGGCTGCATTTTTGGACACACGCATCTCCATCAAGGACGGTCACCTCAGCACTTCACTGTACTGCAAGCCCACGGATAACCTCACGATGTTCCAATTCTCCAGCTTCCACCCTAAACACGTTAAAGAAGCCATCCCCTACGGGCAAGCCCTCCGAATACACAGAATCTGCTCGGATGAGGAGGATCGCAACAGACACCTCCAGGCGCTGAAAGATGCCCTCATAAGAACAGGATATGGCGCTCGACTCATCAATCAACAGTTCTGACGTGCCATAGCGAAAAACCACACCGACCTCCTCAGAAGACAAACACGGGACACGGTGGACAGAGTACCCTTCATCGTCCAGTACTTCCCCAGAGTGGAGAAGCTACGACATCTTCTCCGGAGCCTTCAACATGTCATCGATGAAGACGAACATCTCGCCAAGGCCATCCCCACACCCCCACTTCTTGCCTTCAAACAACCGCACAACCTCAAACGACCATTGTCCGCAGCAAACTACCCAGCCTTCAGGAGAACAGTGACCACGATACCACACAACCCTGCCACAGCAACCTCTGCAAGACATGCCAGATCATCGACACGGATGCCATCATCTCACGTGAGAACACCATCCACCAGGTACACGGTACATACTCTTGCAACTCGGCCAACGTTGTCTACCTGGTACGCTGCAGGAAAGGATGTCCCGAGGCATGGTACATTGGGGAGACCAAGCAGACGCTACGACAATGAATGAATGAACACTGCTCAACAATCACCAGGCAGGAGCGTTCTCTTTCTGTTGAGGAACACTTCAGCAGTCACGGGCATTCAGCCTCTGATATTCGGGTAAGCGTTCTCCAAGGCGGCCTTCACGACACATGACAACGCAGAATCGCTGAACAGAAACTGATAGCCAATTTCCACACACATGAGGATGGCCTCAACCAGAATCTTGGGTTCATGTCACACTATCTGAAACCCCCATGACTTGCCTGGGCTTAGAAAATCTCACTAAGTGTCCTGGCTGGAGACAATTCACATCTTTTTAACCTGAGCTTAACCCTCTCTCCACTCACATTGTCTGTACCTTTAACATAAGAACTAGGAGCAGCAGTAGGCCATCTAGCCCCTCGAGCCTGCTCTGCCATTCAATAAGATTATGGCTGATCTTTTTGTGGACTCAGCTCCACTTACCCGCCCACTCACCACAACCCTTAATTCCTTTACTGTTCAAAAATGTATCTATCCTTGCCTTAAAAACATTCAATGAGGTAGCCTCAACTGCTTCACTGGACAGGGAATTCCACAGATTCACAACCCTTTGCATGAAGAAGTTCCTCCTCAACTCAGTCCTAAATTTGCTTCCCGTTATTTTGAGGCTATGCCCCCTAGTTCTAGTTTCACCCGCCAGTGGAAACAACTTCCCTGCTTCTATCTTATCTACTCCCTTCATAATCTTATATGTTTCTATAAGATCTCCCCTCACTCTTCTGAATTCCAATGAGTATAGCCCCAGTCTACTCAGTCTCTCCTCATAATCCAACCCTCTCAACTCTGGAATCAACCTAGTGAATCTCCTCTGCACCCCCTCCAGTGCCAGTATATCCTTTCTCAAGTGAGGAGCCCAAAACTGTACACAGTACTCCAGGTGTGGCCTCACCAGCACCTTATACAGCTGCAACATAATCTCGCTGTTTTTAAACTCCATCCCTCTAGCAACGAAGGACAAAATTCCATTTGCCTTCTTAATTACCTGCTGCACCAGCAAACCAACTCCTTGAGATTCCTGCACAAGGACTCCCAGGTCCCTCTGCACAGCAGCATGCTGCAATATTTTACCATTTAAATAATAGTCCATTTTGCTGTTATTCCTACCAAAATGGATGACCTCACATTTACCAACATTGTACTCCATCTGCCAGACTCTCGCCCACTCACTTAGATTGTCTATATCCCTTTGCAGACTTTCAGCGTCCTCTGCACACTTTGCTCTTCCACCCATCTTAATGTCATCTGCAAATTTTGACACACTACACTTGGTCCCCAACTCCAAATAATCAATGTAAATCGTAAACAATTGCGGTCCCAACACTGATCCCTGAAGCACACCATTAGTCACTGATCGCCAACCAGAAAAACACCCATTTACCCCCACTCTTTGCTTTCTGTTAGTTAACCAATCCTCTATCCATGCTAATACATTACCCGCAACACTGTGCACCTTTATCTTATGTAGCAGTCTTTGGTGCGGCACCTTCTCAAATGCCTTCTGGAAATCCAGATACACCACATCCACAGGCTCCCCATTGTCCACTGCACATGTAATGTTCTCAAATAATTCCACCAAATTAGTCAAACATGACATGCCCTTCATGAACCCATGCTGCGTCTGACCAATGGGACAATTTATATCCAGATGTCTCGCTATTTCTTCCTTGATGATAGATTCAAGCATTTTCCCTACTACAGAAGTTAAGCTAACCGGCCTATAGTTACCTGCCTTTTGTCCACCTTTTTTAAACAGTGGCATCACATTTGCTGCTTTCCAATCTGCGGGAACCACACCAGAATCCAGCGAATTTTGGTAAATTACCACTCGTGCATTTGCTATTTCTCCCGCCATCTCTTTTAGTACCCTGGGATGCATTCCATCAGGACCAGGAGACTTGTCTACCTTTACCCCCATTAACTTGTCCAACACTACCTCTTTCGTGATAATGATAGTTTCTAGGTTCTCACCTGCCATAGCCTTCCTGTCATCAATTTTTGGCATGTTATTTGTGTCTTCCACTGTGAAGACCGACTCAAATTACCTGTTCAGTGCCTCAGCCATTTTCTCATTTCCAGTTATTACATCCCCCTTCTCGTCCTCTGAAGGACCAATGTTTACTTTCGCCACTCTTTTTCGTTTTATATATTTGCAGAAACTTTTGCTATCTGTTTTTATTTTCTGAGCTAGTTTACTCTCATAATCCATCTTACCTTTCTTTATAGCTTTTAAGACTTGATTACCTGTAAAGACTCGCATTCCAACCATTATTTTGTAAATTGAGTTTGTGTCTTTATATGCCCTGTTTGTGAACAGAACTCCCACTCACCTGATGAAGGAGCAATGCTCTGAAAGCTCGTGGCTTGTGGTACCAAATAAACCTGTTGGACTTTAACCTGGTGTTGTGAGACTTCTTACTGTGCTTACCCAGTCCAACGCCAGCATCTCCACATCATGGCTACCATCGACACCGCAAATTGTCGGCTCCAAGTGGAGTGGATCTCCAAGAAGATTGCGCATTTCGACACAGACATCAAGTTTCTACAAAGATGCAAGAAAGCAGACAAGATACCGAAAGGACTACAGATCATGAACCCACACAGATCAACCGATAACACAGACTACGCTGAGAGACTTTGCTGTTGCACCTCTCTCACATTCCTCAACCACCTCATACACCAGCTCTACAGCAAACGCCGCATCCTGGAAACCAAGATAGAGTCCATATTCTCAACTTGCGCTCAGGACGCAGACCAGCTGCGAAACTCTGCCAAGCAGACAAGACAAAGGAACTAAGCCATCTACATGCACACCAAGTACAGGAAACTTGTGAAACTCGGCATCACCACAAGCAGCAACCAAGCCTCCCCCGGTACCACAGTAGAAAACAGTACCACTGCAGGGAAGTCCATTGTCAACTTGTCCGACTATACAGTTCAACCAGATGAAATCGAAGTTCTCAGCCGAGGGTTTAATTTCTGCCCCACCACCAAAATAGACCCCATCAGTCTCACAGCAGAAACAGAGGAATTCATCAGGCGAATGAGGCTGCAGGAGTTCTTCCACAAACCCCAAGAGGTCAACAGCGAAAACAATGAGACAGCCAATGAACCAGAACAGCCGACAGAGAGATCCGCAGTGCAGCAACCGAAGAGGAAAGAGTCGAATTAGACTCCTCCGGAAGGCTGCTGCCCTTGACTCGACATGCATGCCCAAGCGGTCAGGAGGTGCGTCAATGCCAGATGCATCAGCCGCACTCACAAGAGAGCCCCAAACATCAACCAAGCACAATGCAACGCCATCCGTGCTCTCAAGACCAACCACAACATTGTCATCAAACCAGCAGACAAAGGAGGGGCCATTGTCATACTGAACAGAACGGATTACTGCAAAGAAGTGTACCGGCAACTGAACGAGGAACACTACAGACACAGATCCCACAGATCCGAACAAAGAACAGACCCGTCAACTCAACAGACTGATCAAGACCTTTGATCCGGACCTTCAGAGCACCCTCCATGCTCTCATCCCACGTACTCCCCGCGTTGGAGATCTCTACTGCCTCCCAAAGACATACAAGGCCAACACACCCGGCCGTCCCATCGTATCAGGCAATGGGACCCTGTGCGAGAACCTCTCCGGCTATGTCGAGGGCATCCTGAAACCCATTGTACAAAGAACCCCCAGCTTTTGTTGCGACACTACGGACTTCCTACAGAAACTCAGCACACATGGAGCAGTTGAACCAGGAGCACTCCTCGTCACAATGGATGTCTCGGCATTCTACACCAGCATCCCCCACAACGATGGCATTGCTGCAACTGCCTCAGTACTCAACGCCGACAACTGCCAATCTCCAGATGCAATTTTACAACTCATCCGCTTCATCCTGGACCACAATGTCTTCACCTTCAACAACCAGTTCTTTATCCAGACACTCGGAACAGCCATGGGGACCAAATTCGTGCCTCTATATGCCAACATCTTCATGCACAGGTTCAAACAAGATCTCTTCACCGCACAAGACCTTCAACCGAAGCTATACACTAGATATTTTGATGACATTTTCTTCCTTTGGACTCATGGTGAACAATCACTGAAACAACTATATGATGGCATCAATAAGTTCCATTCCACCATCAGACTCACCATGGACTATTCTCTGGAATCGGTTGCATTCTTGGACACACGCATCTCCATCAAGACGGTCACCTCAGCACCTCACTGTACCGCAAGCCCACGGATAACCTCACGATGCTCCACTTCTCCAGCTTCCAACCTAACCACGTTAAAGAAGCCACCCCTTACAGATAAGCCCCCCATACACACAGGATCTGCTTAGATGAGGAGGATCGCAACAGACACCTCCAGATGCTGAAAGATGCCCTCATAAGAACAGGATATGGCGCTCGACTCAGCGATCAACAGTTCTGACACCCCACAGCGAAAAACCGCACTGACCTCCTCAGAAGACAAACACGGGACACGGGGGACAGAGTACCCTTCATCGTCCAGTACTTCCCCGGAGCGGAGAAGCTACGGCATCTCCTCAGGAGCCTTCAACATGTTAATGATGAAGACGAACATCTTGCCAAGGCCATCCCCACACCCCCACTTCTTGCCTTCAAACAACCGCACAACCTCAAACAGACCGTTGTCCGCAGCAAACTACCCAGCCTTCAGGAGAACAGTGACCACGACACCACACAACCCTGCCACAGCAACCTTTGCAAGACGTGCCGGATCATCAACACAGATGCCATCGTCTCACGTGAGAACACCATCCACCAGGTACACGGTACATACTCTTGCAACTCAGCCAACGTTGTCTACCTGTTACGCTGCAGGAAAGGATGTCCCGAGGCATGGTACATTGGGGAAACCAAGCAGACGCTACGACAACGGATGAATAAACACCGCTCGACAATCACCAGGCAAGACTGTTCTCTTCCTGTTGGGGAGCACTTCAGCGGTCACGGGCATTCGGCCTCTGATATTCGGGTAAGCGTTCTCCAAGGCGGCCTTCACGACACACGACAGCGCAGAGTCGCTGAGCAGAAACTGATAGCCAAGTTCCGCACACATGAGGACGGCCTCAACCGGGATATTGGGTTCATGTCACACTATCTGTAATCCCCACAACTTGCCTGGACCTGCAGAGTCTCACTGGCCGTCCTGTCTGCAGACAATACACATCTCTTTAGCCTGTCTTAATGCTCTCTCCACTCACATTGTTTGTATCTTAAAGACTTGATTCGCTGTAAGTATTCGCATTCCTCTTTATATGCCCTGTTCGTGAACAGAATTCCCACACACCTGAAGAAGGGGCTTTAGGCTCCGAAAGCTTGTTGCTTTTGCTACCAAATAAACCTGTTGGACTTTAATCTGGTGTTGTTAAACTTCTTACTGTGTTTACCCCAGTCCAATGCCGGCATCTCCACATCACGATCAGCTGACCCAGTGAACTGTATAATCAATGACAAAATGATATGATGGTCAGCTGACTAGAATGCTACCAAGGTTAATTATGTGAAGAATGGAGAAGCTTGGTTTGTTCTCTTCGAGAAGAGAAGATCAGCACAGAGATTTCATAATGCTGTTCAAAATCATGAGGAAACACAGCAACCTATGAGCTTGAATGCATTGCTCAAAAGGATGATTGAGGCAGTTCAATAATTATTTTCTAAAGGGATTGAATAAATACTTGATTGGGAAAGAACTATAGCTATAGGGAAACAACAGCAGAGTGGGACTATCAACTCAACTCATCATTTAACACCTCAGTTCCATCACACTATAATCTTCTTTATTCAGGGAAATACAAACAAAGGGCAGAATAAAGATCTCACCCACGGCTGGGATTCTTTGGTTGTGCTGTGCAAAGGGAGATTTGACTGAGCATCAAATTCGCCATTCTCGCTGGCAGCAATAGTGGACGAACAAGACCAGAGAATTCTGGCCATTCATACAATACAGAATTCTATTTTCAGAATTTTATTCTGTTTCAGCCATTTAGTCTGGTGTGATGCAGCAACAAGAGACAAGTGGAGAAGAAGCAGTCACAAACTAAAATAGTCATCTTAGCAATGGAAGTAAACAATAAGATTGTCTGGGGCAATGTTCTCACTAAGCTGCAAATGTGTGCAGCCAGGAAGATACTATGCAAGTCTTGTTCTGTTTAAATACTGTGGCTGTACAGCTACCAAAAAAAATGTAAAGGCACTGCATATAGAAGAAAAATGGCCATGCACACTAACACATTTTACAGAGAAGACAGGCATTCTAATCTGCAGGTTTCTCAATTTTCTCACAATCAATGAATGGGATTCTCCGACCTCATCTGCAGCTGAGATTCTCCAGTCCCTCTGCTGGTGAATGGAGATTTGACTGAGCGCCAAATTCTCCATTCTCACTGGCAGTGGAACGTGAACGGCTGGAGAATACCAGCCAATAACTTTTGAGAAGGCATCAACGGTGTAAAATCCAGGACGCGACACAAGATTGGAAGGCCTGATGGGATACCATTGTCAGCTGTTTTAATGAGCATTCATGAGATGCATTCACACCACCTGCCAGCAGGAGCACCGACCTCCCATTAACCCACCATTGGGAGAATGGCCTTGTGATTTTACACTGGTGAGTTTCTGACTTCTTCACACCCACTGGACTCTTCACTCCCGTCCATTAGCAAACCCCCCATGAACTTTCTACCACATGCTGCTTTTATTCCATAAGAAAAAAGAAATCGAAACAGGAGAAGACCCATTGAGCCTGCTTTACCTTTAAATCCGATCATGTCTGATCTTAGATTTCAAGTCTATTTTCCAATCCTGTATCATTGATTTCCTGTCTATCACAACCCTTTGGAGGTACAAATTACAATCATTCACAAGCCTTTGACTGAAGTAATATTGGTACGGTTCTTTTTCACTCTCTTCCTTTCTTATCAGGGCTACTCCTCCTCCTATTTTAGTTTTTATTTTCAAAATGTTGTGTCCCTCTGTTCACAACCTTGACTGCCTTGCAACTATGGCCGTGATTCTCCCAAAAGCGCTGAATTGGTGGGAGATGGTTCTAAATCCCGACTGTTCTGTCAGTTCAGCTTCTCACCCGAATCTCCGCATGCTGTGCACCGCAGAGGGCCCAGTCGTGAATATCATTAAACGCTCAGGAGGCCCAAGAGCCTGAAATCGGCGGGATGAGCGGGAATCCGCACATGTGCACGGAGCTGGGAAATCGTGGAAAATACCTCCCAGCATCCAGATCACTGCCATCCAAACCCCACACACATCGCTGACCTCATTACTGGCCCCCACAACCCCCTCTCCCCCACTCGCCCCCCCACCCACACATCGCTGGCCTCATTGCTGGCCCCCACAACCCCCTCTCCCCCACTCACCCCCCCACCCACACATCGCTGGCCTCATTACTGGCCCCCACAACCCCCTCTCCCCCACTCGCCCCCCCACCCACACATCGCTGGCCTCATTGCTGGCCCCCACAACCCCCTCTCCCCCACTCGCCCCCCCACCCACACATCGCTGGCCTCATTGCTGGCCCCCACAACCCCCTCTCCCCCACTCGCCCCCCCACCCACACATCGCTGGCCTCATTACTGGCCCCCACAACCCCCTCTCCCCCACTCGCCCCCCCACCCACACATCGCTGACCTCATTACTGGCCCCCACAACCCCCCCCCATCCCCGCCGCCGCACAGACATCGCTGGCCTCATTGCTGCCCCCCCAGTCTCCCCCCACACACAAACATGGCTGCCCACTCACCTCATGCCCCATGGATCCGGATAATGTGGGAACACAATCCCTCCATCCCTTTAACATATTGTCCTCACTGCTACCCTACAGAGAACTAGCGTTGTGCTGACATGCAAAACCTCAGCTTGTGATCATTCCCGCTCTTTAATGGGAGCCTTGAGTATTGCATTCCGCCCCCCCCGCCCCCCCCCCACCCCCCCCCCCCAACCCCCCCCACCGCCCCCCCAACCCCCCCCACCCCCCCCACCCCCCCACCGCAGCCCCGCTGCCACTGCCCCCCCGCCCCCGCCCCCACCGCCCCCCCACCGCCCCCCCGCCCCTGCCCTGATCCCCATCACAGCAGCTTATTGATTAGGAGTCCTGAGTATTGCTCCCCCCCCGGATACAGCAGCCTATTGAATGGCAGCCAATCAACACCCCGAGGGATGAATGACACTCAACTGAATGCAACCTTCAAAATCTCTCACAAGTATTTGTTGCCAACAGGCCCTTGACTGGCCGCACTCACTGCACCTGCACTCCCAGGAAGGCAGATTGCTGAGTGGTAGCACTCTGTGCACTGCGATTGGAGCGGTGGGAAAAAAAGGGGATTTTGGTGAAGGGACTTCTGCCTCCCTGGAAGTTTCCAGGGAGGAAAAACCATCACCCCCGAACCTTCAGCCACTGGTGAGTGCTCTCTCCTTGGGAGAGGAGAGGGAGAGAGTGGGGCCCAGAGGACAGGAGGCCTTGGGCCTGGAGGCTCGGGGCCTACTCCCATCTGCAGGAGGGAGGACAGGATCCACCAAGGCAGGAGAAAGAAAAACATCAAAGCACTGAGTTGTTGGGCTGGTGCCCCATCCATCCAAGGTCAGTGCCTGAAAAGGAGGGAGGGAAGAAGAAAGAACAAAACTGTTTCCATCTACACCGGTGGGGGGGGTGAAGATATACCTGGACTTTTTGTTAGGCCCTTGGGCTGAAGACCAGAAGTCCCCCCACCCACTGCTGCTGCTCATGACACCACCCCACCCCCCTGACCTGGGGCACTAGCCCACCTCAGTGACCTGTCTCCCATCCTCCCTCCTGCTCCTCCATCCCCCTCTCTCCCTCTCTGAAATCAGGAGAGAGCACCAGAGCCCACACCCACCCCACCTCATTCTCTCTCTGACCCCCCCAACGTGTGGGCAGAACCCCCCCCCCCCCCCCCCGTCCCCCACCATACCCATCCTTCCTTCCTCTTTACCCTCTCTCTAAGCCTCCCATAAAGGTCAGAGAGGCCCCCACCCAACCCTCCCTCAATCTACACGGAAAGAAATTACATCCAGACAGTCTTGGGGTGGGCGTAACACCATGAACATCATGGCGACTACGTCATCGTCGCCGGTGGCAGGGCCTTCCAGGCCTACGAATGCGGGAGTGGTGGCATCAAAGACCCCCGCTGCTCCCAAGGCCCTACCAGCTTTCAGCCTCATTACAAAGCAACTCGGGGTCAAGTGCTACGCCCCCCCCCAACATGACCATTGAGGCCTGCATTAGAGCAATGGCTGGGGTTGTCGGTTCCTCAGCCATTGTCACAGCCTCGAAAATGTACAGCAAAGCTGTATTTTTCCTGAAGGCCGAGCGGGCGGTTCACCTCGCCCTGGAAAAGGGGGCTCATGGTGGGCGGGACTTTCCTGGCGGTGGACCTTCTGGAGGCCACCACCCAGAGGATCGTCCTTTCAAATATCCTGCCCTTTATCCCTGTAGAGCTCCTCCTCCCCCACCTCCATCTACTGGGGGAGGTCAGGTCTGGGCGACCCCGATCCCGCTCGGCCTTCGGGAACCAATCCTCAGGCACGTGTACTACTACTGGCGCCAGGTTTTCGTCCGCTTGGCCCGGGAGGAGTGCCTGGAGGGGGGCTTCAATGTCCCCTTTGACTGGGCGATGTACCGGATCTTCTGGTCCGTGGATGGCATGCGATGCCATGCCTCTAAGGAGATGGGGCACGTTAAAAAAAACTGCCCTGCCTCCAAGGCTGCCAACCACAAACCCAAGGCACAGCAGCTGGCACCGCAATCCCCTTTCCCCCCAACGAAGTACCAACTGCTTCCCCACAAAGGGACTCCACGCCGGCAGCTGTGGCCATCTTGGGTGGGGGGGGGAAACGGGGCGTCCGCATGGCCAGATGACCACAAAAAAGAAAAAAAGGGGAAACGGAATCCCGACCCCCACTACCCCAGTCACCCCGCAGCCAGCTCGGGGAAAGAAAATACCTGCAGCCCCCCTCCTATTCCATCAAACGGGCCCGTTGACGCCTCAGCTGGGCCCGGCATCGTGAGTGTGCGGGATCCTGGGTCCGGGCATGGGGGCGGGGGATCACATCTCTCGGGGGAAGGAAGGGAAAGCCCAAGGAGCGAGGCAGGAAGGAGAGGGGCAGAGTGTGAAAGGCATCCCCTGCCAGCAGGATGCCCCTCAAGAAAAGGCGCTACACCTCAGGGGAGGGGGACTCCAAGATCAGTGGGACTCCCCCTCCACACCCCCTGCCCTAGTGAAGAGGTGGTGGTGCCCACGCCCCTCTCCCCATTCACACCAACGTCTGCCCCGCCCCCACCCATTTTTGTGCCTTGCCCCCAGAGCGGGGGCAAGAAAAAAAAACCAAACACGTGCTGCCGCAGTCCCCCAAGCGGGATTCCCCGGGGCCGGGTGGGAGCGGGATTCCCCGGGGCCGGGTGGGAGAGGGATTCCCCGGGGCCAGGTGGGAGCGGGACCCCGTGATTCCGTTCCACTCGGTACAATTTAGCACCCCAGAGGAGTTTGTTTTTCAGATGCTGGAGGACTGCGGCAGCACCCCGCTGTTTGGGTCCTTGGGTGGTGGTGGTGGTGAGGGAGGCCGCTCTCCCTCTGTCCCGACCTCTAACGCTGGGCACCCCCGCTCTCCAACCGGAGTTCTCTCCGGACTTGTGGGGTGGCCCGGCATCTGGGGCAGAGCGGGGGACTGAACCGCCGCCACCCTCAGGCCCAGAAGCAAGGGAGGAGCACGGGGGGAACCCCTCCGCCGTCGATCCTGGGGGTGGGATCGAGGGGAGCTCGGACTGGTTGGCGGCTCTGTGCTGCCCGCTGTACGCACTGTGGCAGGAGACCCGGAGTCGGAGAGCGACTGCCCTGAGGAGGACAGCTGCTCGATAGTGGGCACGGGGACAGTTTTGAGTCCGCCTGGAGCGAGGCAGGGGACTCCCTCGTGCCTCCCACCGATCCGCCCCATATCCTCCCAGAGTAACTCAGGGCCTTTGCAAAGGAACACTCTGGTCACCCTGACAGCGTCCAACTGGCCCTCAACCATTGTTCAGACCTGGTGCTGCTCATCTGATCCGCGCAAGCCTGCTCACAGGCCGCGCTGGGCCCGGATCAAGAAGAGCAGTGCCAGTTGCAAGGGTTCCTCTCCGGGCTCATGAGGGAGTGGACTGGCGCGTCTTGCACCACCAATCCTTCAAACAATTAGCTAAGTGGTGAATGGTGATGGGAGCACTAAGCTGCTGATATAAAGGTGACTACAGCCAGCCTCAACATCAACGGCAGCAATGAGCCACTCCGCAGGTTCCAGAACTTCCCGGTCCTCTACCTTGGCTACCTTGTTGGTCCTGCATTTTCAGCCGGAGATCTTGGCGGGTCAAGGAGCCTGTGCCAGGTCGATTGCTGCACTTGGGGGTCTGCAAGGGGGGCGTGGTCATTCACTTCCTGAACATCTATGCCCCGATCGCTGGACCGCAACAAATGACTTTCTACAAGAGTATCCACTGGTCTCGGCACCATCAAAGGGTGGGAGTGCATCGTCCTCAGGGAGGGATTTCAATTGCACCCTCGAGGCTCGGGACCGCACCGACCCCTGGCTGCACACCCCGGCGGTGATCAAGTTGCAGGACCTGCTCGGGATCTATGACTTGGTGGACATCTGGAGACATCTCCATCCTGGTTCCAGACCTTCATTTACGTGAGGTCTTGAGCCAGAACGTCCAGACTCGACCGCCTCTACATTTCGAGGGCATATGTGTCCAGCGTTCCGTCAGCTTCCATGCAGCAGGTGTTGTGTTCAGACCACCACCTGGTGTGGGCGGAGTTTGTTCCATCTCGCATCCGGGGGGGGGGGGGGGGGGGGGGGGGTCCGCGTACTGGCACTTTAACAACCTGTTACTGGAGGATGAGCAGTTCCTGGACTCGTTCCGTCGATTCTGGGCCGGCTGGAGAAGGAAGCGGGGAGGCTTCCCCTCCTTGAGGCTATGGTGGGACGTGGGCAAGACTCACGTCCGGACCTTCTGTCAGGAGTACGCGAGGGGGTCGACGAGGAGGCGGAAATCCAGGGTTGAGGAGTTGGAGCGGGAGGTTTTCGACCTGGAGGCACGTCTCAGTTAGCCCGACGCGGACCCGGCTCTGCGGCTGGAGTACAGGGAGAAGAAGGGCGCGCTGCGGGACCTGCAACTGGTCGGATCTCGTGGTGCGTACGTGAGGTCGCGGCTCCAGTTCCGCGTGGACCTGGGCCGGGGCTCCCCTTCTTCTACTCGCTGGAAAAAGGGCGGGCGACCCATCAGCAGCTCCTTACGCTGCTGGCCGATGACAGGTCCCCCGTCTCGGATCTGGAGGACATCAGGGCTTTCACCTGACGCTACTACACTGCCCTCTTCTCTCCGGATCTGTCCAGCGAGGATGCCCGCAGAGTTTTGTGGAAGGACCTGCCACAGGTCAGCCCGGAGGGCACTGACAGGCTTGATTGTCCTAAAAGCCTGGGGGAGTCGATTGGCGCCCTCGACAGCCTCTCCAGGGGGAAAGCGCCGGGGCTGGACGGGCTGACCGTGGAGTTCTTCAAGGCGTTCTGGGACGACCTGGGGAATGACTACACGGGGGTCCTGGAGGAGAGTCTTGCAACCGGGGAGATGCCCCTGTCTTGGCACAGGGCCATCATTGCCCTGCTGCCCAAGAAGGAGGATCTCCGCCTCCTTGAAAACTGGCACCCGGTCTCCCTCCTCAGCGCGGACTATAAAATCTTTGCCAGAGTAATGTCAACACGCCTTGGCTCCATGCTGGACCACATCATCCACCCTGACCAGTTCTACGCGATCCCGGGCCACTCCATCCATGATAACCTCTATCTGGTCCAGGACCTAATCCACCATTCTCAGAGGGCTGGTCTGTCGAGCGTCTTCCTCTCGCTTGATCAGGAGAAGACGTTCAACAGGGTGGGTCACGAGTAGCTGCTTGGAACTCTGCGGGCATTTGGGTTCGGGACGTATTTTGTCGCCCGGATCCGATTACTGTACTCCACTGCAGAGTGTCTCATTAAAGTTAACGGGGTCACTGATGGCGCCCCTTCGCTTTGGGAGAGGCGTGCGGCAGGGCTGCCCCTTTTCCGGCCAACTGTATTCGATTTGTGTGGAGCCATGCCTGTACCTTTTGCGGTGGAGATTGTCGGGTTTGACTCTGCGCGGGCCGCGTGTCGGGCTGGTCCTGTTGGCTTACGCCAATGACATGCTCCTCATGTTCACGGACCCGGCTGACCTATGGAGGATGCGGAAGTGCCAGGCTGTGTACTCCGCCACGTCCTCTACCAGGATCAACTGGGCCAAGTGCTCCGGACTCCTGGTCGGTCCATGGCAGATGAACTCCCTCCCGGAGGAGCTCAGGCCTTTCACCTGGAGCAGGACCAACCTCCTCTACCTGGGAGTCCATCTTTGCCCGGTGAGGAATCCTGGCCGGCGAACTGGAGACCAAAGTCCCCGCTCGCCTGAGTCGCTGGACAGGATTGCTCCGAATGCTGTCTTACAGGGCGAGTTCTCGTCATAAACCAACTAATTGCCTCCATGCTGTGGTACCGGCTGGTCACTGTGACCCCTCTCCCTGACTTTGTCACAAACATCCAGAGAACCATCGTCCGGTTCTTCTGGGACAAAAGACTGCACTGGGTCCCTGCTGAGGTTCTGTATCTCCCGCATGGGGAGGGTGGTCAGGCGCTGGTGTGCCTTCGCACCCAAGTGGTGACCTTCCGCCTCCAGAGCCTGCGGAGATACCTTTACGTCGAGCCTCCTCCACGATGGTGTGCCCTGGCGATGTATTTCTTCCGCCAGGTGCACGGCCTGAACTATGACTTGCAGCTCCTGCACATAAATCTGGGAAGTCTTCGGACCTCCTTGCAGGCGTTGCCCATCTTTTACCAGGACTTTCTCAAAGTCTGGAACACAGTCACCTCGCGCCACAGCTCTCCCCCGTCAGGAGTAGCGGCTATCGTGCGAGAGCCACTGCTTAAGAATCCGTTCCTCCAACCATATAACTTCAGGTGGCTGGCGGAGAGGAGGGCCATGGACACCGGGGTGACCAGGATCAGGGACGTGCTGGGTGGCGGAGGAGTGGGCTGGGTGAACCCCCATGAGCTGGCTGAGTGCGAGGGGGTGGACGTCCGGCACGGGGCCAAAGCCATCCAAGACCTTAGGACAGTCGTGCCGCAGCTCGGACGGAATTTCACATTGGCCCCAAGCCTCGACTCCCCCCTCCCCCCCCCCCCCCCTCCCCCCCACTCCCAGGTCAGGCGCCCCACAGTTTGAGCCGCCTCATGGGAATGCCCTCCGTGCCCTTTGCTACCGCACAGAGGCGCTTCCTGTACAGGCTGCTGCTGCACGCCTTCTACCACCACGTCCTCATCCGTCGCCCAGATACACCTTGGCGGGCCTTGTTGCCGCCGGGTGGCGGAGGTCCCCAGTGGAGGTCTCTCTATGGAGGGATCTCCCCCCACTATCTTGGGGCCCTGGGGTGGAGGGTGCTGCACGCAGCAGTGCCATAGGTTGTACCTGTTCACGGGCTCCCAAGCGTGTCCTTTTTGCAACCTTGTGGAGTCCATGGACCAGGTCTACATGATGTGTTATAGGCTGCACAACCTTTTCAGTTTTCTCAAAAACCTTTTATTGATGTTTTGTTTGCACTTCAGTCCCACGCTGCTGATCTACGGGCACCCGGTGCAGAGGGGGGCAGGGAAGGAGGAGGATCTCCTTGTGAACCTGCTCCTGGGCCTGGCAAGGCATGCCATCCACAGATCCAGGCAGCGGGCGATCGAGGGGGTCGTCCAACCTGACTGTCTGCCCCTCTATCGCGGCTGTATTTGCGGCCTGGTGTCCCTGGAAAGGGAGCATGCGGTGTCCGAGGGCACAGTTGATGTCTTCCGTGCCCGTTGGGCACCGCAGGGATGGGGGTGCATTATCAACCCCATTAATCACATTATAATTTGATGTTTTAAGTTTCCTTCCGGCTTTGTCTTTTGTTTCAGGCGGTTCACCTCCTTTTAGGGAGCTGCCCTTTTTGAGTTGTCCCCAAGTTAGTTTGATTTTGTTTAACACAAAAGATATCCCCTAATAAACCAGAGCTGTATATAAGCTGCATGAATGGACACACAGCCAGTCACGCCACAAAGATGGCTGCTCTGAAACCGGCTCCCAGATTTTCGGAGGCAGACCAGGAGCACCTGCTAGATGCTGTGGGGAAGAGGTGTGATCGTCTGTTCCCTGGCCAGGGCTCTAACCCAAGGGGTGTATCTGCCACGGCACTGTGGGAGGAGGTGGCTGAAGTGGCGAATGCCAGGAGCCTGACACCGCGCTCTGCTGGGCAGTGCCACAAAAAAATGAACAACCTTCTGCGAGCAGCAAGGGTGAGTGAGCATCTCTCTTGGAAACCCGCACATGCTTGGCACGGATCTCCAACCCTGCTTAGACACCTGAAGGGCATGCAACAAGTGACCCTCCCCCCAGGAACAAAATCTAACCCCTTCCCCTCACCCCTCAGCACCCTTTAGTGGTGACCGCTTTCCCCGAAACTGTCAGCACAACACCCGAGACACAGGCACGCATTGCGCACCATGCGCTGCAATATGTTAATGCTTGCTATCCACCTTATGTTCCCACAGGAAAAGAACATCCACAACGCACGGGAGACGACACAGATTGGTGGTGGTGTGCCTGACCTGCGGCAGCTGAGTAGCATGGAGGAGTGTGCCATGGAGCTGGCAGAGGGTGATGGGCCATCCTGAATGGTCACCGACAGCCAGGTCGGCATCCAGCATGCAAGTGAGCAGAAGCGCACCCTCAACCTTGGTCTTCCTCTAAATAATTGTGAGGCTACATGGAATGTTTTGCCTCCCTCCCTCAAATGTGTGTTCTTTTTTCCAGCTCTGGACCCAGAGGAACCCGGCCCTTCAGGTGTTGCCGCCGCCCCCGCTGCCCTGGAGCAAACTGTGCACGACCCCCTGGATGACACCTCGGAGGGAGGCATTGAGGAATCCTCCGAGGGCAGCACCACTGAAACATCACCGGCATGTACCATACAACCACAATATGTTTCTATCTCAATAGGGTCTTTTAAGAGACTCCTGGATGAGTACATGGGACTTAATAGGATGGAGGGTTATAGGTAGGCCTAGAAGGTAGGGATATGTTCGGCACAACTTGTGGGGCCGAAGGGCCTGTTTTGTGCTGTAGTTTTTCTATGTTTCTAACCCACCAACACACAGACGATCACCACGGTGGGTACTTTAGTGTTGAGGCTTCTGGGTCACGATCTGGTGAGCACATCATAGCTGCTGATGCACATCGGGTGGAGGCGGGCACATCCGAAGGCTCGGGCACACGGAGGTCCGCCGGAGGCCAGTCTTCAGCTGTCCCCAAACCAGCTGCTGGGTTTGTTGCTCCCAAGGCTGGTGGATCAGGAAACCCGGGGAGTTGTGGAAGAGCTGTCAGCAACCATGCTGCAGCTGCAAGGCTGTTTAGGGGAGTCAAACAGAGTGTTATTGCAGGAGGTGCTGCCGAGACCCAGGCCAACAGGGTGGCACTGAAACAGTGCTATCCGCCAGTCAGCCGGAGCCCTCCAGGTCCCGGCCACCCAGGGGATGTCCACCAAGGACATCACAACAACGGGGCGTGCATCACAGCTGGACACCTCCACCTCCGATGTGCATCCTGGGGTAGCACCTAGAAGAAGCAGCAGACAGCACAAAGTTAGAAAGTTGTAGTTCACTAGAGAGCACAGGTGAAGGTCAGCATTAGTCAGGGTTTGGTAATCATTTATATTAAGAGCACAATAAACTGTTAATTGCACATTAAGCTATGACTAATGTGTCTCTGATTCTCTTCCCCCACCGCCCCGTTCCCCCACAGCTCAGTGTTCCCGACTCCCAAACACAGAGGTGCTGTCTGTTGAGCCTTGCAGCCTCAGCCCATGTTTTAGAGTGCCTGCCCTACCTTCCCCAACATCCACCAGATTCTTGGTGCAAGTGTTTGCACTCCTCCTGCTCCAGCTGGTCTCCTCGCTGCTGGGCGATGTTTGCTGCGCTCTTCATAACGACAATGATGCACCGCTCAACGACGGACCGGGTGGCTGCATGGGCCTCACTGTAGCGGGCCTCCGCCTCGACCTGGGGCCTCTGCCCAGGCATCATCGGCCATGACCTTCGCAGGTAACCCTTTTCACCCACTAGCCATCCCGGGAGCCTGGGATGGTGTTCAAAGAGCCCAGGGATGTCCAACTGCCGGATCACAAAGTTGTCATGGACACTCCCTGAGTGGCGTGCATCAATGCATGATCTTGAGCCACTGGTCACAGACAATTTGGACATTCAGGGAGTGGAGCCCCTTCTGGTTCAAAAATTGCTGCGGCCCTGCATGGGCCTCGAGGGAAGTGCGGTGCCTCCTTGGCCTCGACACCCTCCGCCTTCTGTGCACCCTCTCGGGAGGCTGCTCACCCACCTCCTGGTCCTCAGCGGCAACCCCCTGCCCTCTTTCCTGTGGGTCGAGTGATGGCTGCTCTTACAGTGGTCTCTCCACGCCCGCCACCTCCTGAGGTGTCGCCTCCTCCTCAGCCCCTGCTGCCACCAACATGGCCAGCTCCAGATTGAGCAAACCGGAATCCATCTGCACAGTGGGGTTTGGAAAGAGCATAGAATGACGGATTATTATCATTGGCTGCATAGACCCAGCACCACCCCAATCCCTCACTTGGGCCAGAATCCCCACTTGTGGGAGCTGGCAACCCAACACAATCCATGGTGCCATGAGTGGCCCGATTAGGGTTGTGTGAGATTCCCATCATGACAAATGCTGGCACAGATTATGCAGGTCGGTGTGCAGCCGTGGGCAATGCGCACCCTTGAGCTATTGCTATGTGTGTAACTGCAGCATCTCTTACAGGCATGTGTTGCTGGTCCGTGTCACAGGGCAGGGACAGACTGCAAATCAGCACCAGATGTGAGCTCAGTGACAGCAGATTCAATGCAGTCCATGTCTGAACCTCTGCACCCTGGCCTGGATCAGCAGTTGCGTCATCTGGTTAGGCCTCAGTCAGCACATGGTACACTCCTCCCCCACCCGGAACACCAGCACTTAATAGAGTCCCTGACCACACCCCGCAGAAAGACAATGCCACTGCAAAGTGCTGTGAAGGGGAAGTGGGAGCCCTCCATGCTGCTTCCCACAGTGCGCTTCAGCGCTGCCTTGGGGGAAGGGGAAAGCAGGCGCACTCAGGGCTGCTTCCCACAGTGCGCAACAGTGCTGCCCGGGTTGTGGGGGGCCGGAAGCGGGACTCCCTGATGGAACCTCATCCAGGGAGCCGTGAGGGAATAGAAGCCCCCCCGACCACCACCACCAGCCCCCCCCCCCCCGCCCCAACCCCCCAGAGATATCACTGGTCCACGGGCCATCACCTGAAGGCAGCAGGAGGAAGGCCACCAGGCATCTCCAGGGCCTGCCTGCAACATCCTTCGCGCTCCGCTAGCAGCACTTCCCTCCTCACGCCAGTTCAAGGCTGCCATGCCAGGTTGCAACTTTTAAATACCTATTCTGATTCGTGCCAAAATTACATCACGCCAAAGAGATGGGAGACTCAGACATGGGCAGAGATTGCCGTGTGGATTCCGATAATGGCATGCAAAGGTATGTAAACTCATGCTAATCAGCGGCTGGTTTTCTGTGGGTTCCTGGCGCCGCCATTTTTCTGGGAGATGCGTGCGGGTCGTGAAAGCTGATGGGGAACCCGCAAAATGATAGACACATGCATCTCCTGGCCCGACCTGACAGAAAAAGTGCGGGTCGCAATGGAGAATTGCAGCCTATGTCTCTGTATTGGCGATTAAATCTAAACCACTCACCTCTATTTGTGTCACTTGTTCGTGCATCTTATTGACGATGCTCCACACATTTTAGATAAAATGACATTTTTTGCATGCATTTTATTTCCTGCATGGGCCTTGCTCTCTGATATGCTATTCTGCTCTTTCTTGTCCCACCCAGCTTTCATCATTATCCATTTTGCTCCCTTGCACTATTGCCTTCTCTTTTTTCTTTAATTTTCTAAATCCTGCCTCTCATTGACCTCTCCACCCACTATTTAATTTAAAGTTCCAACTTGCCAGGACACTGATCCCAGCACGGTTCAGGTGAAGTCCGTATCATCTCATCTTTCCCCACTACTGGTGACAGTGCTATGCATCACTTCTCCCACACAATCAACAATGCTTTCACCATGACTATTAGAGCTTTCATTCCAGATTTGTTCTGGATTCAAATTTCATCTTCGGCTGTGACGAGATTTGAACCTGGGTTCCTGGAGCATTACCCTGGGTCTCTGGATTACTAATCCAGTGACAATACAACTGTCATGGCCTCTCCTCATTTGCTGTTGCTCTGTAGCTTTGTGGAAAAGAAAAATCTTTTACTCTTCCAAAATAGTGCATCAACCCTGTCCTAAGTGCAGGAAAATAATCTAGCTACCCCTCAGGCAGACCCCTCAGGCAGAAGGCAGCTATGTCTTTATAGCAATTTTTATCATGGCAAGAACCTCAATCTTCTGCTTACTTCTCATCTCATCTTACTTCTCTGGAATGTCTTACTCTCCTCTAATGTTGTTCACCTAGTCTCAGGTAAGCCGTTGTTCCTGTAGATCCTTTCCTTGCAATATGATTGTTGGTCCAATGCCTCACCTGACAACTACAACGAAGACATCATTCTGCTTTGCTGCTTTTGTCAAGTCTTCTTCCCCTTAATGGAAGCTGAGCTGGATTTCCATTATGAAGACCCAGACCCAAAGGCATTATAACTACAGTCTGTGTAGCAGACATTTAGGGTGGGATTGTCCCAAACGTATTCTGAGAGTAGAATTTGTGTAAAAACTGGAGTAAATCCCACTGGTTTTTCAGTGGAACATTCAAAATGAATCTCCCACACTCTGAACTGCAGAGTGCACCAGCATGAATCTCATTAAAAATCAGTGGGTGGAGCCTATTGCCACTGGAGAGGCCAGCAGTATAGCGCTTGGCAGGCCACTGCACATGTGTCGATCTGTCAGTGCCGAAATCAGTGCATGCTCAGTGGCCCCGAACTGCCAGCCACCTGGTCGCTGTACAGCTCAATCGCTGGCCAGCACTGTCGACCCCGCATCGCTGCACCTCTGATCCCCCACATCCCGATCGTTTGTCCCCTTGACGTGTCCAGGCCAGTCCCGAACCACCCCCGAACCACCCCACCCCTGCCTTGATCATCCCACCCAGCAATCCTGATCTCCTGATCCCCGCTCACCCCCACCGCAGCCCCAACCCCCTATCACCGATGACCAGCCCCCGTCACTGACCTCCCTCCCTCTGTCATTGCCGAATGCAGAGTGGCACCCCTTACAATCTCCTCCCCCCAGAAGTCACGCCCTTATTGGCCCCACCCTCTCTGGCTCCATCCCCTTGACATTGCCCAATGCCCAGTGCCAAGGTGCCACCTCGGCACTGCCACTTTGCCCCTTGGGCAGTGCCAGGGGGCCAAGCTGGTACTGCTAAGTTGGCAATGCCCAGGGGGCATCTCCTTACGCCCGACCTTCTGGGGGCCTCAATAGACCCCCCTTCATTCCAGTGGGATCGGGTCACCAGCTCCCCACTAGTGGGGAGCTATTGTGAACCCCGCTGGAGTGAAACACTCCTGGCGAGAGGAGGAGAGGCTAACGGGCCTGGAGATTTCAGTCCCGGGCCCGCTAATAAGATAGTTACGCTCATTTCCATAATTTATACAGCTCTGTGCTGATTTCTGGTGTGGAACTGATGGCAACAGGAATCCGGCGGCCGGAGATGTGCGGAGGCTTTGGTGCCCTGCGGAAAGCCAGTTACATGGCCTCCGCTTGAGTCTCCTGACTGGAGTCTTCGGGCCTGCTGGCCTCTCCACCCCCCCCCCCGCTAGCTAGCCGCTAGCTCCCCGCAAGCGGGGATTACTACAGCTCCCCACTTGCGGGGAGCTAATGGTCCGATCCTGCTGGAGTGAAGGGGGGGGTGCAACTGAGGGCCTCCCCAGAGGGTTGGGCTGTTGGGGGGGGGGTGCCTCCTGGGCATTTTTCTTTATTCATTTATGGGACGTAGGCATTGCTGGCTGGCCAGCATTTATTGCCCATCCCTCGTTGACCTTGGAGGGCAGTTGAGAGTCAACTACATTGCTGAGACTCTGGAGTCACATCCTAGAATCCCTACAGCGCAGAAGGAGGCCACTTGGACCATCAAGTCTGCACCGAACACAATTCCACCCAGGCCCTATTCCCGTAACCCCGCATATTTACCCTGCTAATCCTCTGACACTCGGTCAATTTAGCTTGGCCAATCAACCCAACCCGCATATATTTGGACTGTGGGAGGAAACCGGAGCACCCGGAGGAAACCCACGCAGACACGAGGAGAATATGCAAACTCTGCACAGACAGTGACCCAAGGCCGGGAATCGAACCCAGGTCCCTAGTGCTGTGAGGCAGCAGTGCTAACCATGTAGCCACTGTGCCACCGTGCTGCCCCATGGAAGCCAAACTAGGTAAGGGCGGCAAATCTCCTTCCTTAAAGGACATTAGTGAATCAGATGGGTTTTTCCAACAATCAACAATGGTTTCGTGGTCATCAGTGGATTCTTAATTCCAGATTTTTTTTATTGAATTCAAATTCCACCATCTGCCGTGGCGGGATTCAAACCCAGGTCCCCAGAACATTAGTTGAGTTTCTGGATTAATAGTCTAGTGAGAATACTATTAGGCCATCGCCTCCCCGATGGCAGTGCTAACCTAGGCCCCCAGCATTGTCCAAGGGGCACCTTGGTACTGCTCACCGATCGGAACATGCACAATGGCCGACTCAGCGTTATGCTGTCGGCCTCTCAGGTGATAATGCTGATTTCTTACGTGATTTAGCTGTGCACTCAGCTTAGCATGGAGTGTGGGAGATTCTTCTCTGAAGTCGCACTGAAAAAACCAGCGTGATTTACTCCAGTTTTCACGCGAATTCGAAACTTACAATTTTTTGGGGGGAGAATTGCCCCCAAGTGTCTGCAAAATGTATTTCTATCTTTTCAAAGATGTAATACTAATAGCATAATTAGCACTGTTAAGATCAAACATAGAACATTGTTTCCACAGTAAACAGAGGCAGGAAAGGTGATTCCAGATATTCGGTCATTGAACACTGAAGATTAACTCAGAAAATTAAATTGATTATTTCTGGGAAACAGATGTATGAGTAAGTATGAAATTTGAGATTTTACAATGAGAGAATTCCTACAACAGACATACAATCTGCAAACCTAGAAAAGTTCCAAAAAGAATAGATTTTGAATAGTGTCTTTCAAATTTAGGACATCCTCAGGTGCTTTACAGCCATGAAAGTACTTTTGAAATATAGTCACCCTTGTAATGGATAAAAATTCTGCACACAGCAAACTCCCAGCAATGTGATAATGACCAAAATGTCTTTTTCTTTTAAAGTGTGGATTGAGAAGAAAATAATGGTCAGAAGACCAGGAATAAATGCCCTGCTCTCCTTTTGAAACAGTGCCATGGCATCTTTTAGTCCTGATGTGGAAATGCCGGCGTTGGACTGGGGTAAACACAGTAAGAAGTCTCACAACACCAGGTTAAAGTCCAACATGTTTATTTGGTAGCAAAAGCCACTAGCTTTTGGAGCGCTGCCCCTTCATCAGGTGAATGGGAGTTCTGTTCACAAACAGGGCCTATAAAAACACAAACTCAATTTACAAAATAATGGTTGGAATGCGAGTCTTTACAGGTAATCAAGTCTTAAAGGTACAGACAATGTGAGTGGAGAGAGGGTTAAGCACAGGTTAAAGAAATGTGAATTGTCTCCAGGCAGGACAGTTAGTGAGATTTTGCAAGCCCAGGCAAGTCGTGGGGGTTACAGATAGTGTGACATCAACCCAAAATCCCGGTTAAGGCCGTCCTCATGTGTCCGGAACTTGGCTATCAGTCTCTGCTCAGCGACTCTGCATTGTCGTGTGTCATGAAGGCCGCCTTGGAGAACGCTTAAGATCAGAGGCCGAATGCCCGTGACCGCTGAAGTGTTCCCCAACAGGAAGAGAACACTCTTGCCTGGTGATTGTCGAGCGGTGTTCATTCATCCGCTGTTGTAGCATCTCCATGGTCTCCCCAATGTACCCTGCCTCAGGACATCCTTTCCTGCAGTGTATCAGGTAGACAACATTGGCCGAGTTGCAAGTGTATGTACCGTGTTTCCTGGTGGATGGCGTTCTCATGTGAGATGATGGCATCTGTGTCGATGATCCGGCATGTCTTGCAGAGTTTGCTGTGGCAGTACCCTCCGTCGTCCAGTACTTCCCCGTAGCGGAGAAGCTACGACATCTTCCCCAGAGCCTTCAACATAGAAATCATAGAAGGCCGTCCTCATGCCATTGATGAAGACGAACATCTCGCCAAGGCCAACCCCCACTTCTTGCCTTCAAACAATCGCACAACCTCAAACAGACGATTGTCCGCAGCAAACTACCCAGCCTTCAGGAGAACAGTGACCACGACACCACACATGCCTGCCACAGCAACCTCTGCAAGACGTGCCGGATCATCGACACGGATGCCATCATCTCACGTGAGAACACCATCCACCAGGTACACGGTACATACACTTGCAACTCGGCCAGCGTTGTCTACCTGGTACGCTGCAGGAAAGCATGTCCCGAGGCATGATACATTGGGGAGATCATGCAGACGCTACGACAACTGATGAATGAACATCGCTCGACAATCACCAGGCAAGAGTATTCTCTTCATGTTGGGGAACACTTCAGCGGTCACGGGCATTCGGCCTCTGATCTTCGGGTAAGCGTTCTCCAAGGCGGCCTTCTCGACACACGACAGCACAGAGTTGCTGAGCAGAAACTGATAGCCAAGTTCCACACACACGAGGACGGCGTAACTGGGATCTTGGGGTCATGTCACACTATCTGTAACCCCCACGACTTGCCTGGGCTTGAAAAATCTCACTAACTGTCCTGGCTGGAGACAATACACATGTAACCCCCTGCTGACCACTATATGGGGCTACTATTTAAATATTCAATCAACAGGATCCCGAATTCCTAGCGGTTGATGTTTATTTGGCTAATTCCCTGTTTACACATAAATGTCAGTACTGTAATCGGAATATCAAAAATAAATTTAATAACAAGTATAATTAACAGACATAAAACAGTGAGCTCTGATCTATAACCGTTGGGGCCCATCCGTTGGTGCACACATGGGGAAACTCATCCTCAGTAACACATTTGTAGGTACTGTTCCAGTTGGATTGTATAGTCCCCACCAGTTACTCACGACACACACACGCACAGTCCAGGAGAGACGCACGTGTGGAAGATGATGCCGCAGGAGGCAGAGGTGCCGCGAGCTGTCTGTGCAGCAACGTAGGTCGAGTGCGCTGAAGGCTGTCCTCCTCGGCAGTAATGAAAAGAACAGGCAGGGGAACGCCTGGCTGCCTCTCCCTCCAAACCGAATTCTCACTGCCTAGGAAAAGCTCTCTCTCTGCACACTCCCTCTTCAGCTCTGCAGCTGCTTCACTTCCTGGCGCCTTTTTTTTTCCTCCCGCCCCCAGAGCAATCCCATTGGCCCAGCCCACATCACTCAACCAACAACATCCTGTTCACAGCACCCGCCCGGCAAACAGGACACTGAAACCCACAAGGGACAAAGAACACTGGTAAATGTCTTCCCCACAAATTTTCCTCAGTCCCTTACACACATCTCTTTAACCTGTGCTTAACCCTCTCTCCATTCACATTGTCTGTACCTTTAAGACTTGATTACCTGTAAAGACTCGCATTCCAACCATTATTCTGTAAATTGAGTTTGTGTCTTTATATGCCCTGTTTGTGAACTGAAATCCCACTCACCTGATGAAGGAGCAGCACTCCGAAAGCTAGTGGCTTTTGCTACCAAATAAACCTGTTGGATTTTAACTTGGTGTTGTGAGACTTCTTACCATCTTTTAGTCCACCATCGGGAGCGATCCAACCAGAAAGTATCAGACTCAGAAAATTCCAAATGCACGAACCTGTTTTTGACTACTCCCCCTTTCCACACACGCCACCCCTCCCCTATCGGGCTCCAACTAGGGTCCAATCCTGTTACTACCCTGTCACAGGTTGGTAGTGCCAATATGTGCCAGGTTACTGCTTGGTCATATCCTTCTCCCCCGGAGGGATCCCTCAACAGGTTTATGTTTTTAAAAACCTGTTGAGAACCTCACCGACGTATGAATAAACCATGAGGGGTGGAGGGTAACATGTGGTGAGGGGACTACATAATTACATTTAAATTTATTAAAATCAGGTTACAACCTGATTTGCATCGCCGTCAGAACTGGGAAAAATCAGAAATTGCAATCTCACTAGCGAGATTCGCAATTTCCGGATTTTGCAACCCTGTGCACTGGGCTCAAGATCCCGTTCATCATATCACCCCAAGTAGTGCAGCATTGTATTGGAGTACGAGACTAGATTGTTGTGCTCATACTTCTTTTAGTTGCAGCCAGATGTTTTCCCATGTTCAGTAAGTCAATAGAATCTGTGCTTGTTTATGTGTGGTAATTACTGGAATGTTTATACAGAGGTTTAGGCTCTTGACCCTCCTTCCCTTTGGTAATTGCCCTCTGGCAAACAAGCACTGGTACTGCATTCACCCTGACCATTTCCACTGAAAGTGATCTTTCTGGGTGATCTGGCATTAAAGAGCAGACAAATGTTGGTTTTATAAAGCTGATAGTGTTAAGATATGAAGTTAACATTTGGAGTTATTGGCCTGTTTGCCATCATTAATCCTCTGAAACTGACAGTGACCTCTTGGGATGCACATGCACAGCTAAACATAGAAATTCATAAGCTGCTGTCAGTAATTCTGTGATTCTCTACAAGACATGCTGTTGAAGTCTCTGCAGACTGCAAACAATTAGAAAGCACTGAACTGATGAGCACTTCCCTTTTTTCACGCAATATCATTATTAAAAATTCCTGAAAAGGTTATGCTTCATTAATGAAAGATAATTGGGTTTCTAATGCATACCATGTCATAGCTTTGGGTGGGGAACCAGTCCAGCCATGAAAAACTAATTTTATAAAGTTCATTATCTTTCAACTTCTAATATATGAGGCAGCACAATGGTCAGTACTGCTACCTCATCGCGCCAGGGACCCAGGTACAATTCCCGGCTTGGGTCACTGTTTGAGCTGTGTCTGCACGTTCTACCCAATTATGCACGGGTTTCCTCCAAGTGCTCCGGTTTCCTCCCACAGTCCAAAATATGTACTGATTAGGTGCATTGGCCGTGCTAAATTCTCCCTCAGTGTACCTGAACAGGCACGGAGTGTGGCGACTAGGGGATTTTCACAGTAACTACATTGCGGTGTTAATGTAAGCCTGCTTGTGACACTAATAAACTTTAAAAAAAACTTAAACTTAAAAATATATACCAATTTTTATTTTGTTGTCTTTATAGATTTATAAAAGTGAAAGAAAATTAGAAAGGAAGCATTTTAGTTCCTGGTTTGCTGTCTGAGAATTCTGTAATATGATCAGCTGTCTACTCTGTTTGGGAATATCACTGTTACTAGGTGCCTGGTGATCCCCTTGACATGACTTCAGATTCTAATAAAGGTCAGAAAAAGGGAAATCCATGCTACAGAGATGCAACTTTTTTTGAGATCAAGGATGAGTGTTGCGATTTTGTCATTGGCCATAATATCTAAGCCACTAAATTATTGTCATTGTATTTTAACTCAACACCCTGAACTGGAAATAGTGAAACTAGGTACCTTCTAGGTTTGCAACTCTCATAAAAAGTGTGATAACCAATTCGGAAACATGCAGAAGGCAATCTCTCCCTACTCAGTATTTATGCTTGCATACTTCTACAACGGGTAGGGTTACTGCTAAGTGCGCAGAAGGGGAGCTCTGGCACATTTTCTTTACCCTCTACAAGGAGCAATCTCACTTAGCTGAGAGCAGTTGATTTAGCACAGGCAGATGAAAAGTGAGACTAAATAGGCTCAAAGACTGTGATAAGATGCATCCAACAGGAACGTCCGCCGTGGGCCCTGGCTGACTTTGTGGGGTTAAAGGGAAATTTGCTCTTGAAGCTGCCAATGGACACCTTTGAGACCCGATTGCATCTTAGGCCACAATTAAAAATGCTTTAAAATGCTTATTTTTCTTCAGAGCAAAGACATCCAGGTTGTCCCTGCACAAAGGTTTTCAATAGCCTTCTCAACTTGTCTTTCCATTGGATTTACATATAAAGACTCCTCAGGTTTGACGGTTTCTGCATTTCCTTTAAAATGGTTCCATTTAGTTCATATTGCCTCTGCTCATTCTTCCGAACAAAACGAATAACTTCACATTTCTGGATGAACGTAAAGGCCAGTAAGGGCACAAATTCCTTATGTGCTCTCAGATAATGCATCACTACAAAGCAGAGGAGAGTGCTTGTAACAAATTTTAAACAGTGAATATACAAAAAAGTAGTTTTCTTCATTATGCAAAATATCCCACATAAAGCTGTGCATTTATAAAGCCTCTGCTCGATATTTTAAATATTATTCTGCATGCATGCAACAAAGGCAAAGGATTACTGCACCATTACAACTGATTACACCTTCTTTATATTCCGATTGACAAGCTTAACAGATAGTAAAATCTACCCAACGGTGAACACACCACAGGAATTATATCCTTAGTACGCTCATGCACCAAAAACAGGAGTATATTTCTTCCTATCCAACCAGCAAGAAGTCTAACCTGAATATAAAAATCACTTTCATTATAGCTAGAATGCAGAGACAGTAAAAGAGCAACTGTTTCAGATCCAAAAGTCACATTTCAAGATCAAATCCATATTTTTATATCAACAGAATGTTTCATGAAGAAATTCTCTTCGGTTAAATTGCAATAGTAGGGTAGGAAAATGAATGAACAGAATTGTAACAGTGCAGAAGGAAGCCATTTAACGAATGAAATCATACCTAGGTGGGGAATGCCCCTTCAGTTAGAACAGCGAACTAATTTCACAGGAAGAGTTTTAAGAGAATGTTAGGGAATAAGACAAAGGTTTCACATACCATACCACCCACAGAGCTCAGGAGTGGAAGAATGAATGAATCAAACACTGAAGAATAGTTCCGTCAAAGCCATTTTGGAAGAAGGAAACAATTGGGTACAGGATTTGCCTGCAATGTTGCTACAACAGAGAGCTACTCCTGCTCAAGGAACAAGATTAACCCCTTCTGAAGTGATGTCTGGTAGGGCAATGCACCTCCCAGAGGATATAAAAACAGGGGGAGGAGAACTTGAAGTTGGCCGTGAAGCAGTGTTTCAGTTTATGAGAGATTTAGTATACCATTTACGTTTTCTCAAAATGCAGGTAATCAATCAACAGCAGCACAGAGATTGGATGAAATTGGCAGAGGAGAACACTCCTAAATTACCTACATCAGAGGATAAGGTAATGGTGAAACTCATGACAGATAAAAAAGGGCTAGGGGTCCAATGGGAGGGGCTTTTAGCATGATTGTCACAGGATAAATATGTGCTCTGATTGATGAGAAGTACAGTCTGTGATGGTGACACTGGACACAGCTGAAACCATATCCTAATGAGCAATCCAGTAATAATGGAATTGTCCCAGAGGGTGGATAATCTTGTGGAACAGGGAATCATCATAGCTTTTGTAACCGCATTATGGATAATAGGGTTAATTTGGATTTGCAGATGAGTTACTAGATTAGGCCAGATCATGGCACCGGGAAATCAGGATAATATTAGAGTTGGGGAAATAGAAATGATTCAGTTAATGTGGTGCTAACTTAAATGCTGCAGGGCTCTTTGTTATGCTTACAGAATTTGTATGAAGATACCAAGATAGCTACAAGATCAAGGGAAGACATCAAGGGAAGATGACAACCAACAATCAAGTCCCAAGATTGATTGTCAAGCTCCAGACTTGAAATTAAAGGTGTTGTGATTGTTGCACAGATCTGTAAATTAATTTTTATCTTTCTTAATAGTGACCAGCAGCTGGGAGAATAAAAGAGAGTACAGAGATTGTCAGTTGATAATCAACAAAAAACGATTGTAAACTTTTCTATTCTTTTGTTGTTGAAATTGCTATTTTCAATACAGATGGTTCATCGGGAACTGCATACTAATATATATCTCTGTATATGGTATATGCTTATGCTAGAACTGCCAATTTATCTAAATCTCACACATTCTTATACATGCTGAGGGGGGAATAACTTTGCACCCAGTGCTTCTGTCATGGTCAGATTTAATTGTGTGAGATCAGCTTACTCAGTCTTTTAAAGATCATAAGACAGTGGCATCAAGTTTTCCTCGAGTTTGTGATAGAGTAGATTTTTATAGAAATAGATCATGTACAGGTGGACCAGGTCATATGAATAGGTCTTCACCTGTTTTTAACACATCCAGGCCAACAGCCAGCCTTATTTTAAATGAAGTAGAATCAAAACTGAAAGGGATATTGTATGTTGAGAGTAAAAAAGGTCCTGGAGGGTACTTGGGCACAAGTGTCAACATTCAGTAGATTTAACCAGCCGGATATGTATGGATCCACCCAGTAACGTTCCTGCAATATTCCATATTACTTCAAACTTATCTGACTCTCAATGGCACATACTGGATTTGTGGAAACAAGACATATCCATGGCTACCTATCAGATGGAAGGGGTCGTGTAACCTTGAATACATAGTCCCAGATATTTATCATTCTTACCTGCCCCTGTCTGGGAGAAATCGACATGCCCTTGTGGGAATAGAAACTTCCTTGGTATAATGGTGCCCGCATATGCATATAGAAGACTGTCAATTGAGATTGAAGCCATTATCTCAGTTTTGGAACAGGTTGCCAGTGATACTGCTGCAGCCCTCACTGAGATCAGTGATGAGATGGTTGCAATGCGCACTGTTGTGCTACAGAATCGAATGGCATTAGACTTTATTTTGGCAGTTCAGGGTGGAACATATGCTTTGGTTGGATCAAAGTGTTGCACATATATACCTGACACTTCAGAGAACATAACCAACTTGGTCACAAACATTCGAAAGGAGGTCGAAAAACTTACAACAACCAACATCCTTTTCTTTGTGGAACTGAGCAACTGGCTGGATGGGTTCTTTAAGAACAAACATAACACAAGGGATACTGTTCTTCTTCATTGTTATCTTAATGTTTATTGTAATTGTACAAATGTTTAAATGCTGCTGTTCTTTAGCAGCAAAGTCTATGAAGGGTGCAGTAGCAGTGGCATCAATCCATGTGGACAAAGAGATTACCCCTAATACTAAGCGCCCCTCCGGGGTATGAGAAAATGTACTGTCAGACATCGAGCTAATGGCCTACATGAGATAATATTACTTTTCCTTATGACTTTAGCATTAGCGGGGATTAAAAATTCAAATGCACTTACGCCCAACTAATACAGTATTAGTAATGAAAATCAAGGTAAAGAAGAAAGGAATCAAGAAGCCAAATCACCTTTGAGGATTTAAGAATATTTCCTTAGATACCTTTATTTACTGGCCTAGTATTGGGCTAGCCATAACCAAAAGGGAGGGTTGTAAGGGGAGATATCCTATTAGGTTATTAAAGATTTTTAAACCATTAGACATTAAGACACTTACAGAACTACCAGCATTGAGTTAAATGGCTAACAAGAAAGCAGTTTAAACACATATGAAATGCAGTAAGAGATTCAAACAAGTGATTATGATTTTAAAACATATATGCTGATATTTTGAGTGTATTAATGTATTTTTAAGAATCATTAACTTTAGCCAAAGGCAGATTGCCGCAAAGCATCATGGTAAAGGGCATTAGGAAAAGGCTATATTCTAAGAGAATATTGAAAACTTGGAAAATGCAAGGTTTTATCAACAGAGATTCTAATGGTTAATCAAATTTTATGAACAATGCTTATTCATGTCCAGATAATATTGATGCATGCCACACATATCATAGAATAGAATAGAAACCCTACAGCACAGAAAGAGGCCATTCGGCCCATCGAGTCTGCACTGACCACAATCCCACCCAGGCCCTACCCCCATACCCCTACATATTTTACCCACTAATCCCTCTAACCTACGCATCTCAGGACACTAAGGGCAATTTTAGCATGGCCAATCAACCTAACCCGCACATCTTTGGACTGTGGGAGGAAACCGGAGCACCTGGAGGAAACCCACGCAGACACGAGGAGAATGTGAAAACTCCACACAGACAGTGACCCAAGCCGGGAATCGAACCCAGGTCCCTGGAGCTGTGAAGCAGCAGTGCTAACCACTGTGCTACCATGTTGCCCTAACCACAGTGCTACCATGCCGCCCACATGGAGTCGTGTTGATCTGGTTTGGCAGTGACCTATCGGGGAACTCATGGGAACATTCATTTGACCCTGAGGCTAGCGTCTGAGGTTACTATGCAATGATGTGGAGATGCCGGCGTTGGACTGGGGTGAACACGGTAAGAAGTCTCACAACACCAGGTTAAAGTCCAACAGGTTTATTTGGTAGCAAATACCATAAGCTTTCGGAGCACTGCTCCTTCGTCAGATGGAGTGGAAATGTGCTCTCAAACAGTGCAAACAGACAAAATCAAGTTGCAGAATACTGATTAGAATGCGAATCCTACAGCCAGCCAGGTCTTAAAGGTACAGACAATACCTGTACCTGACAATGTCTGTACCTTTAAGACCTGGCTGGCTGTAGGATTCGCATTCTAATCAGTATTCTGCAACTTGATTTTGTCTGTTTGCACTGTTTGAGAGCACATTTCCACTCCATCTGACGAAGGAGCAGTGCTCCGAAAGCTTATGGTATTTGCTACCAAATAAACCTGTTGGACTTTAACCTGGTGTTGTGAGACTTCTTACCGTTACTATGCAACACAGGGAGTGGAGTGAGCCAAGGGAGGAATTAGCTTTCGGATTCTCCAGACCAGTGAAATGCCATTATGCCAGAAGGTAAGATGCGATTGGCTCGACAGGTATTATTGTTGATTTATGTATATTGAAGATGATTGATTTAAACCTAATGAAAGGCAGGGATTATTGATAAGAAAACCTATAATTGATTTGTTTTGAATTGTACATGTCAGAATTCATTGGATAGGTCTCGGGAGTTGCCCTGACCCTTTGATGATTTCTCCTAGCGGCCACTGGTCAAATAAAGCTTATGTTTTTAAACTGAGACACTGGCTTTGTGAATCTTGTATTGTCTGAGATTTCGGCGATACCCGGCCACTCAGAACCCCACCAACGCCACCCCCAATGCTTCCTCCAAGTGGCGTTCAACATGAAGGAGTACTGATTCATCAGCTGAGTGTCAGAGTGAAATAGTATTTGGTAATCAGCAGGAGGTTTCCTTGCCTATGTTTGTCTTAATGCCATGAGACTTCAGGGGTCCAGAGACGATGTTGAGAACTCCCAACGCAACTCCCCCGCAACTGTATACCACTGTGCCGCCACCTCTGCTGGGTTTGTCCTGATGGTGAAACAGAACATACCTAGGAATGTTGATGATGGTATCTGGAACATAGTCTGTAAGGTATGATTCTGTGAGTATGACTATGTTACACTGTTGCTTGGTCTCGTCTGTGAGACAGCTCTCCCAATTTTGGCACAAGCCCCAGATGTTATTAAGGAGCACTTTGCAGGGTCAATGGAATCGAGTTTGCCGTTTCCATTCCTGGTACCTAAGTTGATGCTGCATTGTTCCTTTGGGCGGCACGGTAGCACAGTGGTTAGCACTGCTGCTTCACAGTCCCAGGGACCTGGGTTCGATTCCCGGCTTGGGTCGCTGTCTGGAGTTTGCACATTCTCCTCGTGTCTGCGTGGGTTTCCTCCGGGTGCTCCGCTTTCCTCCCACAGTCCAAAGATGTGTGGGTTAGGTTGATTGGCCAGGTTAAAAATTACCCCTTAGAGTCCTGAGATGCGTAGGTTAGAGGGATTAGTGGGTAAATATGTGGGGGTAGGGCCTGGGTGGGGTTGTGGTCGGTGCAGACTCGATGGGCCGAATGGCCTCCTTCTGCACTGTAGGGTTTCTATGATTTCTATGATTTGGTTTCATTCCTTCTTGACTTTGTGTTAGCAGTCAAGTGAATATGAACTGCAATTATTGGTCAACTGCTGTGTTGCACTGGAAGAGGTGGCCCATAGGAAATGATACACTTTAATGCTGCCTATTGGACTTTGTCTAATGAAGGGCCACACAGCAGTCACTTAATGCTGGCAAAGCTTCACAAACACCCAGCCATGAAGATAGCTATGTCTTGGCAATTCCTGTAGGTCTTGACACTCTGCATTTACTGAGATCAGCATAATGTCCCAGGAGATGTATTATTGACGGCACATACAGAAGATATGCCCTTCTATTTATCCTTCTACCTCCCGTATATCCAGGTGTGTGCATTCAAATATGCCTTTTCCATTAACCTCACAGTGGCATACTGTCATCACAGATGGGAGTGACTCAGAGGGTGCAAGCTGGTAGGGGGTCTATGAGCTCAGGAACACACCTTGTTATGTTGGCATACACACAACAAATGTCAGGTCCCACAGTATTCACACTGCAATCTCCATTTGTGTTCAACTAGATAATCTAGCACCTGTCTGTGAACGGACACAGGTGAGAAACATTACTTATTCATGTGTTTTCTTAATTTTCTTGCCAGAATGTCGCAGAGGAGAACCATGCCAGAATGTCCAGGACAGATAGCAGGATCTAGAGAGCCTGGGCCAGAAGATCCAATATCTCAGAGAAATATTCTAACCAAGAGGAAGGAGGAACATTTGGTTCTTAGGGGCGGCACGGTAGCACAGTGGTTAGCACTGCTGCTTCACAGCTCCAGGGTCCTGGGTTCGATTCCCGGCTCGGGTCACTGTCTGTGTGGAGTTTGCACATTCTCCTCGTGTCTGCGTGGGTTTCCTCCGGGTGCTCCGGTTTCCTCCCTCAGTCCAAAGATGTGCGGGTTAGGTTGATTGGCCAGGTTAAAAATTGCCCCTTAGAGTCCTGAGATGCGTAGGTTGGAGGGATTAGCGGGTAAATATGTGGGGGTAGGGCCTGGGTGGGATTGTGGTCGGTGCAGACTCGATGGGCCGAAGGGCCTCCTTCTGCACTGTAGGGTTTCTAGGGTTTCTAACATTCATGTGTTGCCAACCAAGCATGGCAGGAGATAGTAGCCATGATGTGCATCAGGAGAATGCCATTGATTATGGGACCACTGCACTCTGGAAAGGTACGTTTGCAGAGACATACAGATAGTTGACAGCTGTTTGACACAGCAGCTATGGTACATTTGACACATACTTCTTCTATGACATGGACCAGGCATTCTTGTAGGTCCAAGCAAATATGGGGCGATATGTGAATGCCCATTATCACCCACCACCACCGCATTGATAAGCTTTTTCCATGAATGTCGGGCAGAATGGCCTTAAGTCCTTCTGTGGTTGACGCTAATAGCAAGTCGCTCAGTTCAAGGGCAATCAGTGATGGGTAATGAACGCTAGCCCAGCCCGCATCCCATGAATGAATTTTAAAAGTTGTGCTCGCAGTGTAAGAGAGAGATGGCCCAGACTGAGAATGGGTCAGCATGGTCGCGAGCGGTTAGCTCAGTTGAGGAAACAGTGATGGAAATTGTCTGGGTGCCCTGTGAGCCCGGAGACAGTGAATTGCTCATTGCGGTCCCAAATCCAGTGTTCGAGGCACATCAGAGCTAACTCTGAGTAAGTCATCCAGACTCAAAACTCTTTTCTCTCTCCACAGATACTGTCAGACCTGCTGGGATTTTCCAGCATTTTCTGTTTTGGTTAAAGTTTCTGCTAATATGGTGGAAGGCATTGGCTTGGAGCCACAAATGCTCTCACAATATCCATGGCTAACTTTAATAACCTCGGGTTGTCTCTCACACAGACCCCATTGCCATTTGCCCATCCTATGCCCCCTAGCTGGATCATCCCTTGGTTATCAGGAGGAGGAAGAATGGTCTGAGGCTTCTGTTCCACGACAACGTTTAAAAAGGACTTTCATGATGAATGTTAGGACCTGAGGGAGTCTGAGAATCTGAGAAGCCCACACTCTGCCAGCTATGAACACACTGGAGGGATATTGCGTGCATTTCGAGTCAGTGACACAAGGTGAAGGACAATCACACCAGAGTATAGGAGGAGATGTCTGAGTCGGAGATATCTATGAACAGTCTCCCTCACGGAGGGAGGGCAGTCCTGATGGGGCTGCAGCAGGCAGTGCAGAGTCCCCCAATTGGGCACAGTAGTTGAACTAGCAGCAGCGGATATGTGGAGTTCCCTGAGCCAATGTGGGCTCAGACATTGCAAGTGGAGGAGTCTCTTATGGTGATGAGCTTGATCATATTCTGGTGGGCAGGTGAGAGATGCTGCAGAGTTCTCTGGCAGATGCAAAGACTGATAGTTCCCTTGACCTTCAACTGAAATTTCCACTTCATTAGGTATGTCTGCCTGACTTTGATCTGAACTAGGTTCAAGCACAACACGCACTGGAATAACAATTGGCACTCTACTGATATTCCAACTATCCAATTCATCAGACTGATTTGATTCTTCCTAACCCCTTTCTTCTTTGTGAATCTCTGAAGGTAAAGCGTGATCTGTATATACAAACCTAACCTTTCCACTGCCAAACATCTTGGCCAAATATATTTTACGACTTTCCCTGGTATCCAATTCTACCTCTTACAGTGATGTCCTTTCCTCTTATCCTTCCGATTCAATTTCGGACTTCTTTCTGTAGATACTGATTCAGAGTAACACATACTCTCAAAATACTGGGCAGTAGTTTGAAGTGCTAAAAATTACCCTTGCTAATGCAGGGTCGCTGCAAGTTGTTTTACCAATGTAATTTTCTATGACTGGCAACTGATTCACTTGTGAAAAGAAAAATACATCCTTCCTGTAAGACACTGGGAGTGATTCTCCCAACCCGCTGTGCTGCTTTTATAGCGCAGTGGGCCGGGAGACTCAAGCAGAGGCCATTTCACAGGCTTCCGCTGGGCGCCACACCCTCTACACATCTGCGGCAGCCAGATTTCTGGCGCCATCAGCTCTGCGCCAGAAATTGGCATGGAGCTGCATCATTGATTTAAATGGGATTTTTAATATATTTGAATCTCATTAGCCGGCCGGAGACTGAAGTTTCCAGGCCCACTAGCCTCTCCCCTCCTGCCAAGAGTATTTCCCTCCAGTGGGGTTTAGCAAAGCTCCCCAATTGCGGGGAGCTGGTGGCCCGACCCTGCTGGAGTGAAGGGGGAGCAATTGAGGCCCTCCAGAGGGTAGGGTGCAGGGGGCTGCCCCCTGGGCATTGCCACCTTGGCAGTGCCAGCCTGGCATAGGGCAGAGCTAAGGGGGTGGGGCCTCTGGGCCGATTGGTGGGTTTGGGGGTCCCACTGCTGCTCTGCACTTAGGCTGAGTGACAAAGGGAGGGAGGCTTGCGATTGGGGCTGGCCATTGGGGTTGGGTGGGGGGGGGGGGGGGGGGGAGTCAGCCTGCTGGGGAGGGAGATCAGGTCTGCTGGGGGGAGGGGGGTCAAGACTGCTGGGGTGGGGATGAGAGGAGGAATCAGGAAATCAGGGTTGTGAGGGGGGCATATCAAGGCGATTTGAAGGTGGAGGGGTCGAGGTTGGCCCAGACATGTTTGGGGGGGGGACCAGCGATTGGGCCATGGGGGGGGGTCAGAGGGGCAGCGTTGTGGGGGTCGTGGGGCTGGCCACAACCATACAAGTATTTGTGAAATCTTCTTACTCCAAAAATCAAAAGACAATGCTTCACATTTTAATCTGAATACAATTCTGCTCACAGGCACTGAGGGTGTGAAACAAAAGCATCAGTCTCTCCTCACTATTACCTAACACATCAGATTTCACAGCACCTACTCCATTTGGAAAGGCATCACATTCTAGCTCAATCTTTTTGAAGACATCATACCATCTAACATCTTACTTTAACACGATTGGAATGCTTTGTCATGCTCCCTTGTCCAATTTCATGGAACACCCACCCTCAACAGTTCATTTAATAGATGTAATCAGGTTTCCAAATTTGCCGTACTAATTCACTAAGCCCACAAAGGCTCAGGGATTGCTTGAATCTTAATCTTGGTCAATGTAACCCACCTTTGTCTGCTGCATAACCCAAATGCTCCTCAGAGTTTTGAAACATTTCACATTTGTGTGCCTTTGCCTATACTCCATGCTCTTCTGAATGTCAGAGCATCTCATTCAGTCTATCATCATGAGTCTGCTTGCTTAACGTTCAAATAATTATGTCATCCAATTAGCACACTATTCCTGAACTCCTTTCAAAATTTGGCTTATCTCCCCTTAGAAAATTCCAGGGGTTGAAGAAGCACCAAATCGCAGCCTATGAAACTGAAGTAGACTCCTGTGCGTATTAATAGTCAAATATGGTTTAGACTCGTCATCTAACTCAAATTGCAGATAGTCCAAACTTTGAAAAAAATCTGGTCTCCTGACAACATTTGAACAGATCTTCCTTGTTTGACAAAGTATAGAGTGGATTACATTCCAGTATTGGATTTATCATTACCTTGTAATTCTCCACATATTCCTACACCACCATCTGACTTTGGTACCACCACTGTTGGAATTATCCAAATATTCCATTTGTTCTCTGTCTCAAGTCTTTTTAGTTCTTGCTGTATTTTCTCTTTTAGAGCATAGAGTATTGGATGAGGCCTACATTAAGTTGGCTGCGCATTCCTCTGGAACCAAAAATTGGCCATATATTCTTGAATCCATTTACTAGTTACAATAAGCACCTTAGGGTATTTTGCGATTGCGTTGTCTTGCATTGTGAATTTCACTTCTACATGAAAGAGCTCATTCAAACTGAACTCAAATACTGTTAACCAGTTTCTTCTTAATAAGGCAGGCTTTTCACTACAATGATGGGTAACTTTGCACATTGATATTGATATGTGATTGGCACTGACATCCTTCCCATTGTAGGGATTTTCTCTCCTCCATAACTTTGTAATTTTATGTGTAATTTCCTCAATTGATGCTGATCCAAATTTTGACGGTATAGCAATTCAGGAATCACACTAACTGACGCACCCATGTCGACCTCCATGTTTACTGCAGCTCCACTGTTATGACAGCCATAGGCGATCATTAATACAGCTCCCTGTGGGCCTCATGGAATACGAGCTACCTATTGATTGAGTGGAGGCTCACTCAATAGGAAAGGAGCAGCAGGAGTTTAAAACCAGCTGTCCCTACTCAGGCTGGCAGCTAAAGTGCTTGACCTGTGCACAGTAGCTGCACAAGCGGTGCTTTATTCACTATGTAAATAAAGAATGCTGGTGATGGAAGACTGGCCTTGGTGAGATTATTGCATGAGGTTATTACATGCGATGAGAAGAAAAATTTTCTTCCCGCCGGACAACCTTCATTATCAAGACAGGTAATCCTCTGGTAAGAATGTTTCTTTTTGGTAAATTTGAAGCCTATGATGCAAGCATGGGAGACTGAACCCAATACGCAGGGTGAATACATTATTTCTTTCAGGCTAATAATATTGAGGGGGATGAAAAGCAGAAAGTGATCCTGTTGATGGCACGTGGGGTCTCAACATTCAGTTTAATAAAAGTCTGACCTACTCAGATGCCCCTGACTCACAAACCTTTAATGAATTGGTGGACTTGGTCAAAAGCTACTATTACCGGAAACATTCTATACTACTCCAGCGATACTGTTTTAACACAGTAGGGTAAACCCTTGGGGAATCTATCACCCAATTTCTGACCAAGTTACAAAATTTGGCAGAGCACTGTGAATTCGGGCCACCCCTGAATGACATGTTGCAAGATAGACTGATCTGTGAAACTAACAATGTGACAGTCCATAGAAAATTATTGGCGGAACGCAATTTGGATCTAAAGGAGGCCACTGAGAGAACTCTATCATTGGAGAATGCAGAGAAAGGAGCTTGGGAACTACAGGGAGGGGCCTCATGCAACTTCCATCCCAGATCGTACCTTGCAGTTATGCCCATTACCACGAACAGGGACAATGCAATTAAATTACATCTCCACGTCGAAGGTTGCCCCCATAATGGTGGAGTTAGTAAATGGCCACACATTAAAAATGGAAGTGGATATGGGGGTTGCAGTCTCCATTATCGGGGAGCAAGCTTATGATCACCTCCAGATTGGTATTCAGATCCTGAGCTTAGGAAACACGAAGGCCAGGCTGGCCACCTACACAGGGGAACCATTGCAGATAAAAGGCACCACCATGGCAACCCTAGTGACTTGCAGGCAGCAGTCAGCTCAACTTCCACTCATCATTGTATGGGGACAAGAACCTAGCCTTATTGGGGGGAGATTGGCTCCAACACATCAGACTGAACTCATGGGGATGCTGAGGCTGGGCATGGGGGCACTGTACAAAGTCATCAATAAGTACCCCAAGGTTTTCCAGGAAGGACTTGGAAAAATAAGGGGTGCTGAAGCTAAGATCTATGTCAATCCTGATGCTACACCGAAGTATCTTAGAGTGAGACCAGTTGCATACTCCCTCCTGGAAAAAGTAGAGTCGGAACTGAAATGCCTGGAAAAGCTGGACATAAGACTCGTACAATTTGCAGAATGGGCTGCACCTGTTGTTCCTGTCCTCAAGCTGGATAAGTCGGTCCAACTTTGTGGAGACTATAAGCTTACTGTCAACAGGGTTTCTAAAACTTGACAGATACCCCATGCGCTGGATTGAAGACCATGCGCTAGGTTAACTGATGGCCAAGCATTTTCGAAGCTGGACATGAGCCATGCGTATCTCCAACTTGAATAAGATGAGCCTTCCAGGAAGAATGTGACAATTATTATCCACAAACGCCTATATGAGTATACGCGCCTGCTCTTTGAGGTCTCGGCTGCATGCACATTTTTCAACGGGTCATGGAGAACCACAGAAATTCACCAAAGATCCTTAGACAGCACCCTCCAAAACCACAACCATTTCTATCCAGAAGGACAAGGGCAGCAGATACATGGGAACACCATCACCTGCAAGTTTCCCTCCAAATCACTCACCATCCTGACTTGGAAATATACCACCATTCCTTCGCAGTTGCTGGATCAAAATCCTAGAATTACCTCCCTAACAGCATTGTGGGTCAATCCACAGCACGTGAACTACAGCGTTTCAAGAAGGCAGCTCACCACAGGGCAACGAGGGATGGGCAAGAAAAGCTGCCCAGCCAGCGACATTCATGTCCCACAAATGAACAAAAAAAACATACTCTGGGGGTTACCTCAGGCAGTGTCGTACCTGGATGATGCTTTAGTCACAGAAATTTCAGAATGTGAACACCTAGCAAACCTGGAAGGGGTATTATGGTGATTCTCAAAGGTCAGAGTGTGCCTGAAAATGGAAATATGTGCCTTCCAAAGCAAGTGCCGAGACCTGTTTAGACTATCGGGTGGATGGCAAGGGACTTCATCCGGTGGAGGACAAGACGAGGGCCATTAAGGAGATGCCAGCTCCAAGGAACTCCATGGAATTGAAATCCTTCCTGGAGTTAGTGAATGATTATGGGAAATTTATTCTGTATTTGGCTTCCTTACTGGACCCCCAGCATGCCCTAGTACTGAAATATCAAAGCTGGTCTGGGAGGCACTAAAGCTGACGGCTTTCAACAGCATTAAACAGAAACCTTAGTCCTCTAATGTATTGGCCCATTTTGACCCCAAAAAACGACCTCATCCTGACATACAATGCCCCCCCCTTAGGTGTAGGGCAGTACTGGCACAACGCTGGAAAGATGTAACTGAAAAGCCTATTGCAGACACATCTAAGACCCTCTCGAATGCTGAACAGAGGTATTCCCAAATGGAGAAATAGGGATTGGCAGTTGTCTTTGACATTAAAAAGTTGCATCAATATGTCTACTGTCGATGCTTCATTAGAGCAACTGATCACAAACCACTGCTGGGATTTTTTAAAGAAGACAATGCCGCACCCCCCCCCCCCCTCCCCCCATTGCCTCTGCCCGGATACAGTGTATGGACATGTTACTGGCAGGTTATGAATATCTTCTGGAGCACCGCCCCAGGACCGGGATATATAACGCAGATGCACTAAATCATCTGCTGCCCGCAAACACAGCTTCATTACGAGCTGTGAAAGAGGTCACGTTGACCCTCAATTGTTTGGACACCCTGCTGGTGTCTGCAAGGCAAATCAAGGCCTGGTCACAAAAGGACTCAGTCCTATCTAAATTAGTGCATATAATACATGGGGGATTCAGAGGACAGACCTCACCTGACAAAGAAAGATGAGGAAAGTGTTGAGGGTGGTATCATCCTATGGGGTTCCCGCATAATCATCCCTCACCGAGGGTGATATCCAATACTTAAGGAATTACACCATGGCCACCTTGGGATTTTGAAGATGAAAATGCTAGCCAGGAACTACGTATGGTGGCCCAGTCTTGATGCAGACATTACTGACTTGTTCAGACAGTGTGAACCAAGAGAATCAAAATCGTCTCCGTCCGACTTCCCAGGACTGGCCTGGTAGGCCCTAGGTGCAAGTGCACATAGACTTCACCGGGCCTTTTTTGCATTCCATGTTCTTAATTATGGTGAACCCGCATTCCAAATGGTTGGAGATACATCGCATGAGCTCCACCTCCTCTCATGCTACGACTGAGAAACTACGACAACGTTTCTGCATGTACAGGATACCTAAAGGCCTGGTTTCTGACAATGACACTGCCTTTACTAGCATCAAGTTCCAGAATTTCATGCTTTCCATTGGAATTAAACACATTAGGACAACACCCTATCACCTATCAGTAAAAGGGTTGGCTGAATGGGCGGTGCAGGCTTTTAAGCTTGACATGAAGAAGCAACCTGTAGCATCTGTAGAGACCAGACCGGTGCATTTTTTATTTGACTACAGGACTACCCCTCATATAATGCCAGGAATTGCCCCAGCAGGATTGTTAATGTGATGGAGGCTTCGGACAAGACACAGCCTCCTGTTCCCAAACCTGGCAGGGACGGTGGAGTTCCAACAAGAGAACCAAAAGAAAAGTGATGATTCTGTAAGGACAGAAAGAACGTTCAAAACCAGCAACCCAGTTCATGTGAGGATCTTCGGCATTGGGTCCCTGGGATCGTAACGGAAAAACCGGAGCATGTGCTTATGAAGTAAAAGTGCAGGGCAAAGTTGTCAGAAAGCACCTGGGCCATCTCCGGAGTAGAAAGCCTGTGCCAATACAGGCCTCATTACAAGTCATTGGGACAACCACTGCCAGTGTTGAGCCATGGCTTGAAGCCGACCCTATGCCTGTCTCTCTGGGTGATGAGGACATTGATTCTGAGCTGGAAGCAGAAGTGACCAGCGCCCCAACTGAAGCAGGGCTTCAGCAAAAACCTGCAACAGTGGCATTGCAGCACTCCCTCTGAAAGTGAAGGTCTCCAATTCAATTCACACCCTCAGAACCATGCCCATCTTCAACCGACTCAGGACGATTGCCGAGCTGCGGAAAATACCCTCCTGCAGCGGTTGTGCCAGATAGAGTTCCCCGTGGGCCTCGTGGAATCTGAGCTCTCCTTCTGAGAAAGTGGAAGCTCACCCAATAAGAAAGGAACAACAAGAGTTTAAAAGCAGCTGTCTCTACTCGGGCTGGGAGCCAGAGGATTCCTGTGCTTGACCTGTGTACTGTAGCCACAGAAGCAGTGCTTTATTCACTCTGTAAATAAAGTATGTTGGTGATGCAAGACTAGCCTTGACAAGATTATTACATCCATCCAATGCTACTTGGACACCAATACCCAACAAATTTCTATTGGGCATGTTTGCACTTCAGACCTTTTGGTCACAACCAACACCACATTGAACTCGTGCTATTCAATAACTGTGTGCAGCAACTGCTATTTCCTCCAGCTAGCAGTTTTTCCATTCACATTCTTTTGACATGCTTTAGGTCCTTCTTTTCCAGCTGTAGCACTCGGTCTTCTGGAATGGACAACTCTGCGCCTAATGTTGGCCTAAGTACCGGTAACAGGGCTTTTTAGTACCTCTGTTACTACTAACTGCTGTCATTAGCACTTTCTGCTTACTCAGCTGCAGCTTATTTACTTCATCAGATGACCAATGGTCGTTACCTCTGACTTCTCTGACTTACGTTCTACCATGTCCATGGACAATGTTGTTTGGCGCAATATTTCAAAAGTTAACATAGGCAATGCCACCAACCTACTGCAAGTGCATTCACTTTTTAAACAACACATAAATCTGTTCCACAATGCTCTCTCTTGAAGGTCCCCAAAATTACAACGGATCGATAGTTTTTCAAAACCACAATCAAGTCTTCAATGCCATCACTGGATAACTGATCCCTGGTCCAAGCCGATAATTTCTGTAGTAGCTTGGGACTTTCGTACTGCTCAAATTAACACAAAACATCCAACAGCAGCTATTGGCTCTGCAGGGACAAACTAATCCTTGATCATTTCATACACTCCTGAACCTGCTTCAATCAGAAATTATCGCCCTTTCCCTTACCCTCACTGCTTGATTAACAGCCAGATGATCAGGAACATTGAGGATTTTATTAGCAGTGAAAAACATCTCAAGCCGCTCTATGTATGAACCAAAAGACTCTCAGTCACAGCTATACTCTCTCAGTCACCCAATGATACTGATTGATGTAGCCATCTTTGAGGTGCAGGCTACCCAATTGTCGAAACAGCCTTTCCCCCCTGCCACTAAGACTAGATTTTAAAATTATTTCTCAGCAAGAAAAATTACAATTCCTCTACTGATTTGCTGAAAACCTCGGCAACAAATTTGTTCAGCTAGAGAATAAAAAATTGTATCCTCATTGTCAAACTGTGATAATATTATTTTTCTTCTATTTGGTAAGATTAAAAAAATAAGCCCATTGAAAAGTTATGGCACAAACAGGCCCTTCAGCCCATCATGTGTGATTGGAGGGACTCCTCATGGGTCTGTGCCTGGGCCCGGCCAAGGTGGCTATTAACGGGTCAAACCAACAGTTGTTTGACCGTGTTGTCCATCCTGGCTGCCTGCCCCTCGTCTGTGGTTATATCCATGCCTGGGTGTCCTTAGAAAGGAAGCAAACAGTGTCCACCATATGCTTGAGGCCATCTGCAACTGGAGACAATGCAGGGGTGGAGTGCATCATCACCCCTCAATATGTTATTTTCATAGAGATCATAGATACCCTACAGTGCAGAAAGAGGCCATTTGGCCCATCGAGTCTGCACCGACCACAATCCCACCCAGGCCCTATCCCCATATCCTGACATATTTACCCACTAATCCCTCTAACCTACACATCTCAGGACACTAAGGGGCAATTTTTAGCATGGCCAATCAACCTAACCCACAGATCTTTGGACTGTGGGAGGACACCGGAGCAAACCCATGCAGACACGAGGAGAATGTGCAAACTCCACACAGACAATGACCCAAGCCGGGAATCGAACCCAGCTCCCTGGAGCTGTGAAGCAGCAGTGCTAACCACTGTGCTACCGTGCCGCCCATTTAATTTATTTTGTTGAGTTTCCTTTAAAGTTTTAATTTTTGTTACAGTGTCCCTTTAAGTTAATTAGTTAATTAGTTTATTTTGTTTAATTATTGTATCTAAAACAGTATAAGAAGGAATTCTGGGACACTGGGTGTTGGTAGGTAGGATATATGGGGAGGCAATGGCCTAGTGATATTATTGCCAGACTATTAATCCAGAAAGCTAAAGTTCTGGAGACCCGGGTTCGAATCCCACCATGGCAGATGGTGGAAATGAATTCAATAAAAAGCATCTGGAATTAAGAATCTACTGATGACCATGAAACCATTGTCGATTGTCAGAAAAATCCATCTGGTCTACTAATGTCCTTTAGGGAAGACAATCTGCCATCCTTACCTAGTCTGGCCTACATGTGACTCCAGAGCCACAGCAATGTGGTTGACTATGAACAGCCCTCTGAACAAGGGCAACTAGGGAAGGGCAATAAATGCCAGCCAGCCAGCGCTGCCCATGTCCCACAAATGATTAAAATAAAAATGTAGTGCTGCGTTCTGCAAATAAACCAATTATCAAGAAGAGGATTTGTGTCTTGTTTCATCTGTGGTCAAACGGGCCATCTAAAATGGCGATTTGTAAAGCACTCTGGGACAATTGGGCAAGAACTAAAATGACAGGCTGCCGCCTAAAAGACAGAGATAAACAGGCTGCAACCCTGACGGGTGAATACACAGGATATGGGTCATCTCCAGGACAAAAGAGGCTTTCTGGTCAAACTGGGTTGTTTACCAGACATAGGGGCGCCGTAACCTCTTATTTGGGAGAGAGGTGTGTATTCTACGTGCCCCCAGCACCTACAGACATGGCCGTTGGGGACACACCCAGAGATTGGTGTGGCAGCACTCGATTGGACTTTATCGATCAGGGTGATCAAGTCCTGATCGATTGGTTGGCAATGGCCAAAAGGGGCGCGAAACCCAATGGGGTATAAAGGGTGTAGCGCAACCAAGAATCTCTCTCTCTCTCTCTGACCCCACGAACGAGCTACAACGATGGTGACCATCCCCAGCGACGACCAGCACGAGGAGAGCCACCACACCCGAGAAGGAAGGAAGACCAGAGCCAGAGTGTCAGACCAGACCAAAGGTCCAGACTATGCAAAGGACGACCGAGACCAGCGCACAGATAAAGGCCAATATCTGCTTGGGTACTTGCCAGTCACGCAAAGTTAAGAAAGAAAGAAAAACTACAGCACAAAACAGGCCATTCGGCCCCACAAGTTGTGCCGAACATATCCCTAACTTTTAGGCCAAGGTCTTGTATTGGATTGTATTAAGTCAAGGTCTTGTATTGGACTTGAATTCTAGTATTTTTCTGTAAGATAACTTATTGTTGGTGGGGTGGGTGATTATTGATTGGTGTGTCTTAAATAAATATTGGTTGTACTAACAAGACGTCTACTCGCAGTTACTTGTCCACCGTATAAGGGTTAAAACAGACTGTGCGGCCGGCACAACACATCCTTCACCATCTGACCTGAGATCGATTTAACAGTAATTGCAAAGTTCAATAGAGGCAGATTCAAGCTGGGCACAGTGGAACATTAATGTGCAGAATATTTATGGTCGCCATGCATTCTATGGTGAAAGATGGAATAGATACAATAGAGACATCCATTTCAGAGACCTCCATATCTAGGTTCAATAGCCAGATCTTAAAAAGGAATTTCTCCATCTTGTAATAAATATAAATAGGCGGACACATAATAACCCAAATGTCAGGCATAGCAGCACTAAGAACTTTGTGGAGTAATGCTCCTATGTTGTTTACCTATTGTTAGTATATAGAACATAGAACATTACAGCGCAGAACAGGCCCTTCGGCCCACGATGTTGCACCGACCAGTTAAAAAAAAAAACTGTGACCCTCCAACCTAAACCAATTTCTTTTCGTCCATGAACCTATCTACGGATCTCTTAAACGCCCCCAAACTAGGCGCATTTACAACTGATGCTGGCAGGGCATTCCAATCCCTCACCACCCTCTGGGTAAAGAACCTACCCCTGACATCGGTTCTATAACTACCCCCCCTCAATTTAAAGCCATGCCCCCTCGTGCTGGATTTCTCCATCAGAGGAAAAAGGCTATCACTATCCACCCTATCTAAACCTCTAATCATCTTATATGTTTCAATAAGATCCCCTCTTAGCCGCCGCCTTTCCAGCGAAAACAATCCCAAATCCCTCAGCCTCTCCTCATAGGATCTCCCCTCCATACCAGGCAACATCCTGGTAAACCTCCTCTGCACCCTCTCCAAAGCCTCCACATCCTTCCTGTAATGTGGGGACCAGAACTGCACACAGTACTCCAAGTGCGGCCGCACCAGAGTTGTGTACAGTTGCAACATAACGCTACGACTCCTAAATTCAATCCCCCTACCAATAAACGCCAAGACACCATATGCCTTCTTAACAACCTTATCTACTTGATTCCCAACTTTCAGGGATCTATGCACACATACACCTAGATCCCTCTGCTCCTCCACACTATTCAAAGTCCTCCCGTTAGCCCTATACTCAACACATCTGTTATTCCTACCAAAGTGAATTACCTCACACTTCTCCGCATTAAACTCCATCCGCCACCTCTCGGCCCAACTTTGCAACCTGTCTAAGTCTTCCTGCAAACTACGACACCCTTCCTCACTGTCTACCACACCACCGACTTTGGTGTCATCAGCAAATTTGCTAATCCACCCAACTATACCCTCATCCAGATCATTAATAAATATTACAAACAGCAGTGGCCCCAAAACAGATCCCTGAGGTACACCACTTGTAACCGCACTCCATGATGAATATTTACTATCAACCACCACCCTCTGTTTCCTATCCGCTAGCCAATTCCTGATCCAATTTCCTAGATCACCCCCAATCCCATACATCTGCATTTTCTGCAGAAGCCTACCATGGTGAACCTTATCAAACGCCTTACTAAAATCCATATATACCACGTCCACTGCCTTGCCCCCATCCACCTCCTTGGTCACTTTCTCAAAAAACTCAATAAGGTTAGTAAGGCACGACCTACCTGCCACAAAACCATGCTGACTATCACCTATCAATTCATTACTTTGCAGGCAAAGACATTTACATCACTGAAGGAGGCCATTTGTCCCATCAAGTTCATGCTGGCTTCCCACAGAACAAACCAGTCAGTCCCAGTCTCCTGGTCTATCCATGTTGCCCTGCAAGTTTATTTCTCTCAGGTGACCATCACATTTTTCTTTTGAAATGACTGACCGGGCAAGATTTTACTGCCTCACACCATACATCCTGCCAGAGGTCAACACACCTTTCCATGTTCCAACCTTTGCCTGCTCAGATTCCCGTGGCGGGTGTGGTGGTAAACTTCCAGCCATCATGTCTGCTGCCACCACTCTCATGGGCAATGAGTTCCAGCTCATTATCACTCGCTACTTAATCCTCCCTGAATCTCTTGTCCAAAATCTTAAATCTGTGCCCGCATGTCCTTGTACAATCAGCTACTGGGAACAAATTTTCCTTGTCTACTTTTTCATTATTTTGCACACCTCTACTAAATCTCCCCTCAATCTTTTTTGATTCACGGAGAACAACCCCAACTTCCCCAACCTAACCTTGTAGCAGAAATCCCCCATCCCTGGAACCGCTCCAGTAAGTCTCCTCTGCCCTCTATCAAGGACACTCACATCCTTATGAAAGTGTGATGCATAGAATTGGGAGATAATACTCTTAGTAGAATAAGCAAAGCTTAATAAATAACTTCCCTGTTTCTGTACTCAATGTATCTATTTATGAAGGCCAAGATCCCACTCTTACATTATGTCCTGCCATCTTCAAAGTTCTATACACATACAACTCCAAGTTCCTTTGTCCCTGCACAATTGGGGTGGCAAGGTGGCACAGTGGTTAGCACTGCTGCCTCACAGCTCCAAGGACCTGGGTTCAATTTCTCTTTGTGCAGAATTTGCACATTCTCCCCGCGTCTGCATGGGTTTCCTCCAGGTGCTCCGGTTTCCTCCCACATTCCAAAGATGAGCGAGTTAGGTTGATTGGCCATGCTAATTTTCCCCTCAGCGTCCCGGATGCCTAGGTTAGAGGGATTAGCGGGGTAAATATGTGGGGTTACGGGGATAAGGCCTGAGTGGGATTATTGTCGATTCAGGCTTGATGGGCTGAATGGCCTCCTTCTGCACTGTAGGGTTTCTATGATTCTTTCTATGATTCACTCTTTAGAACTGTGCATTTAAGTGTATATTGTCTCTCCTCATCCCTTCTGCCGTAAATTCAAGCTGCACTGCTTCACTAAGTTTTAACCATTTCCATGCTTGATATAGGGTCAATTATGGAAAAATATCACTGGCTAGATTTTTTTTTTAAATGGCCCAGATCTTGTGGTCCCAACAGTGGTGAATGCTGAGACGTTTGCCACAATTGAAGACCACAAAGGCACTACAGGTTCTGGGAGTCATCTTACACTAGAATCTGGAACTTGCAGTTGAACAGAAATGGCTCCATTGAAGCCACACTGATGTTCCTGCCAGGACCTGTCACCATGTAAACATCAGCTGATTGCCCAGTTATGGATTTATTTAGGGCTGCTCCTAACAGGGGTAAAGCCTACTTCAGGAGCACGGACCTAAATCAGGAGGTTTGTCAAAGCACTTCCACATTCTCAGAATCGCTGGCTGCACTCAATACCATCCCACATCTTCTTTGGCACCCAGTGCTCCACCCACCCTTCTCTCCCAACTCCAGGCACCCTTCATCCTGCTTCCTTTTCTCCCTCCACTTCCTTGCTCACCTGCACCTCCTCCCTTAGCCCAGCAACACCAACTCTTCTCACCACACTAACATCGGCTCCGCTCACCGTGCCCCCACTCTGCAAAATCCTTTGGTCTTGCTCACTGCTCCTCCTCCCACCAGTCCTGCAAGCCAGCTCTGTGACCCCTTCCTCTGACAGCACCCTCAGCTCTTCTATGACATCGAAAGGACTGACGAATCAGGGGTTTTGGCACTGAGGGAATGGAGGTTGAGCAAATCTTGGGGAACGAGGGACATTAAGCAAAGTTGGAGAGGGGAGGGAGAGGTGGAGCACCTTTGGGGGGTTGCGACAGCGGGGAAGCAGAGCCAATAGAGAGGAAGAGGGGTGAGCAGAGCTGAAATGAAGGGAAGAGTCAGAGGTGGGGAGGGGCTTGACCTGAGCTTATTTGGTACTCAGTAGCAGTCAATCATCCATAACATCTTTCTCCAGAAGACATTTCTTGCCCTAATACTTCACTATCAGTGAAATCTGATTAATCTTTCGAATATTGGATTTAAATAACTGAAAGTCCACAGTCAGATGTGCTGATACTAGTTATATTACTGCAGGGAACCACCAGCATGGACATATATTCAAAGTATACACAGATTGCATGGCAGCAAATCACAAAATATACATGGTAGGCCTAAACTTCATTAATGGAAATAATCTAGTGATTTTGTTCAAAAGCATTTATATCTATCCCCTGGATTTCTAAACACAGCGATTAAGTTTACCAAAGGTTGCTGATGTGACAAAAGCACAAGATCAGTGTAGTTCTGTTTAATGATTTACTGGGTTAGTTTATATGAAGTTGTGGTCCCAGGATTGAATTTAATCTACCTGGAATCCACATCAGCAGACTGAAACCAGTAGGGCCCACAGGATTTTCATGCACAGAAAGAAGTTCAAAGAACAAAGAAAAGTACAGCACAGGAACAGGTCCTTCGGCCCTCCAAGCCTACATCGATCATGTTGCCCTAACTAAAGAAAAAACCCTCTGCCCTTACTCGGTGGATATCCCTCTATTCCCTCCCTATTCATGTACCCATCCAGATGCCTCTTAAATGTTGCGACAGTGCCTGCTTCCACCACCTCCCCCGACAGTGTGTTCCACCATTCTCTGCGTGAAAAATGTCCCCCGTACATCTCCCTTAAACTTTCCCCTCTCACCTTGAACCTGTGCCCTCTTGTAATTGACAATTCCACCCTTGGAAAAAGTAAAGAAGTAAAAGTTTATCATGTATTACCTGCTGCGTAGGCACAATGCACCAGAAGGACAAATTGCACCCTTTATTTGAAATATCCAAGTCTAAGTCCAAGTTGTGCTTCCTACAGATATGAGGTTATTTTAATCAGTGGGACTGCAGCATCATGTGTTGTTTGTTACTGTTGTCATCATGGGAGACAGACTGGGCAGGATGGAGACATTTATCTCAGACAGTTCTGAATATGTGTAACAAGCTATCATCCAAAGCTGTATTCACTTTGACACAGAAGATTCTCATAGCAGAAAAAGGGTGAAATCATATTTCCCTGAAGCCCTCACAGAGTTCAAAGTTGGAACACTGCTGCTTCATTTGGTGAAGAATTTATTCCACTGAGGAACACTTGTAAGGAAGTGATGGACAAAGCCATTAGATGTTTGGAAACTGCAACATGGTCCTTTGCGTTTTTCCAACATTTGCACCAACTGGTTTCTGAATCATAGAATCATAGAATCCCTACAGTGCAGAAGGAGGCCATTCGGCCCATCGAGTCTGCACCGACCACAATCCCACCCAGGCCCTACCCCCACATATTTTACCCACTAATCCCTCTAACCTACGCATCTCAGGACACTAAGGGACAATTTTTAACCTGGCCAATCAACCTAACCCGCACATCTTTGGACTGTGGGAGGAAACCGGAGCACCCGGAGGAAACCCACGCAGACACGAGGAGAATGTGCAAACTCCACACAGACAGTGACCCGAGTCGGGAATCGAACCCGGGACCCTGGAGCTGTGAAGCAGCAGTGCTAACCACTGTGCTACCGTGCTGCCCCATCATCACAAACAGTTGTTAGAAACTTGTGGATGTACAATGAAACACACAGAACCCATGCACAGGGCCACGACTCAATGGGGGAGGTGGGGGGGAAACTGGACTATGTGGGCATCAATCAGAATCTGAAAGCCCTGCATCAACAAATACAATTGCGCCTATCAGCAGTGCAGAACAACATCAGACTCTGATTGGTGAAGTCCTCTTAGAGGGGGAAAACAGACTGTTCCGAACATTGAGACATGCACACAAGGAACGAGGGGTGGTTAAGCATGAAGGGAGAGTAGCAGAGGCAGAAGATCCCACATTTCACTTTCACGGAAAGAGGTTTCTTGACCCGGGGTGAGGGCAGGCCAGCCAGCAACAGCTAGCAAAGTGCCAAGTGAAAACCACGAGCTAAGGTGAACCAGCTGGTCAGCAGTGAGGGGGCAGGTGAGGGGTGACTCGGCCCAACCCAGGCTGAGGGCAGGAACAACGAGGCACCAAATCATGCCTTACCGGTACAAGGACGTGACGAGTGAGGCAGGAGGCTGCCTTGAAAACTCCAGGAGAGTAAGGTTAGTGAGAATGGGAGAGTATGAGGGGTGGGAGCAGACTGTGAGTGGATGGGGCTGGGGGAGGAAATGTGGGGGAATGCGGGAGGAGAGTCTGTGAGGGAAGGTTAGCCAGGATTGCAGACTTGCAAGGAGGGAGAATGTGTGAGGGTTGGGTTGCATTTTGGAGGGAGGGAGAGTTTCTGAGAATGGAATGGGCAGGAGAAGAGTAAAATGAGTGTTGCATAAGAACATAAGAAATAGGAGCAGGAGTAGGCCATCTAGCCCCTCGAGCCTGCCCCGCCATTCAATAAGATCATGGCTGATCTGAAGTGGATCAGTTCCACTTACCCGCCTGATCCCTACAACCCCTAATTCCCTTACCGATCAGGAATCCATCTATCCGTGATTTAAACAGATTCAACGAGGGAGCCTCCACCACTTCAGTGGGCAGAGAATTCCAGAGATTCATCACCCTCTGAGAGAATAAGTTCCTCCTCAACTCTGTCCTAAACTGACCCCCCTTTATTTTGAGGCTGTGCCCTCTAGTTCTAATTTCCTTTCTAAGTGGAAAGAATCTCTCCATCTCTACCCTATCCAGCCCCTTCATTATCTTATAGGTCTCTATAAGATCCCCCCTCAGCCTTCTAAATTCCAACGAATAGAAACCCAATCTGCTCAGTCTCTCCTCATAGTCAACACCCCTCATCTCTGGTATCAACCTGGTGAACCTTCTCTGCACTCCCTCCAAGGCCAATATATCCTTCCGCAAATAAGGGGACCAGTACTGCACACAGTATTCCAGCTGCGGCCTCACCAATGCCCTGTACAGATGCAGCAAGACATCTCTGCTTTTATATTCTATCCCCCTTGCGATATAGGCCAACATCCCATTTGCCTTCTTGATCACCTGTTGCACCTGCAGACTGGGTTTTTGCGTCTCATGCACAAGGACCCCCAGGTCCCTCTGCACAGCAGCATGTTGTAATTTCTTTCCATTTAGATAACAATCCAATTTGCTATTATTTCTTCCAAAATGAATAACCTCTCATTTGTTAATGTTATACTCCATCTGCCAGATCCAATCCAGAGTCACAGCTTCATAGTTAAAAGATTAATTCAATTTTTGCAGAGCTTGAATTAACGTGGGATTAACCATGCAAAAGCCTATTCTTTCAGAAAATTCATGAAAATCAAGATCAGTTCATCTTGAGCAATATGAAGCAAAACTATCAGTCAAAACACAGAAGATTGAAGGCAAGGCAAGAGGATGAAACTGGGAAAAAAGACTGTTAGTCATTTTACTTTAAAAAGTTTGAAGTACTGAACAATTCACAAACCGTACATTCATCTTCATCCACCAAAAGTATGGATAAATTATCTGAACATTTAGACTTGCCATTTTCCAGAGATACCACACCACCTGCAAATGTTGAATAAGATGTACACTTTGAAATGGCAATGGAGCTACAAGATATTGCTGATTCTTCTGTTGATCTGAGGGAAGAAACCTACCCTGAAGATCTGGTCTGATTTAATGGCTGCAGCTGGTCACATGCTGATGGTTCTAACCACCATCACGCTCAAGACTGGCCTTCAGAAAGTCTCCAGGACAAAGAATGGAATTCAGCAGACAGAGCCACTGATATTGGAATTGGACCTATTGGACTTACATGAATTTCTTTGATTTTGTGAGAGGAACTAAGGAAGTTAACTTCTGAGCCTGAATGAGACTCTGAAATATACTGAATGGCAGCGTATGCATCTTGTTGATTGGAATATTTGCTCCTGCATTGAACCTGCTCATCCTGTGCTGCAGTGATGTTATTGGCTGCTTTTTCCATCTTGTTTTTCATCAGCAAGTTCCATGTTTGCTTCCCTCAACACACACATCGCAATATTCACCACCTTTACTGTCACTGTGACAAGAGGAAAGCTTGGAGTTCAATTCAGCAATTAATTATACGGGCATGTTTTTACAAGTTAAAAAACCCTAAAGCAGTGATCAATTTATGTATTTTTGTTACTTCCGCCTTTGTGTCCTTTGGGACGAGGGTGGGCAGGGTCGGGGCATGATATCGTTGGGGGGGAGCAGAAATTAAGGTGAGCGCAGGGCCTCACACAGTGCAAATCCACCTGATATGTAGAAATTGATCCACAAGAACTATATCTAAAAATGCCATAGCAACCTCAGGCTACTTATATCTATTTTTATCCAGTTTTAGCTTTATCTCTCTTGGAAGATACTGAAGGAACATTGTGGGATTTCACTAGGGCATATTTGTGGGGCTTTTTTTCAACCGTATTTGCATCTCTTTCTAAAGAGACAATGGGCTTATGAAAAATCAGGAAATCTTTTCTCCTATTTGTAATCAAAGATACAACAAGTGACGTAATCACCCTGGCAATATTTCTGCGAGACTTCATGACAGAAAATGTGGCATAAAGAAATAATTGAATATTTCTCAGTGAAGACAGAAGCCCCTAAAAATGGTCATCATCCACCAGCATGGGCACCACAGTGGCACAGTGGTTAACACTGCTGCCTCACAGCGCCCAAGGACCCAGGTTCGATTCCTGGCTCTGCGGAGTCTGCACATTCTCCCCGTCAGCGTAGGTTTCCTCCGATTTCCTCCCACAGTCCGAAAGACATCCTGGTTAGCTGCATTGGCCATGCTAAATTCTCCCTGTGTACCCGAACAGGTGCCGGAGTGTGGCGACTAGTGGATTTTCACAGTGGCTTCATTGTAGTGGTAGCGTAAGCCTACTTGTGACACTAATAAATAAACTTTTAAAACTCCAGACTTTCCCCATATTATGCAGTAAAGCTGCATGGTATTTGGAAAAGAGTTCAACAAACCTGAAACCACTGCCTATCATTACTTGAGAAGCACCTACATTAAAAAAGCACAATACCCATTTTAATACAGAGTGAGATGAAGAAGAAAAGATAACATACGATGGACACAGATGCTGCTTCTTCTTTGACTTTCCTTTCTTTGAAGACTTATCGCTGGACAAGCCCAGTTCAATCCAAAAGCAGAAGATAGCAAAGAGGAGGAATTTCTTGATCAGCTCCATTCTTTAGTGGATTGGTGTAGCCCAGTCCTAATCTCGAACAGGAAAAAAAATCAATCAATATTAATCCTTTACAGGAACTCCATTTTGCGAATGATAAAATAGAGAAAGCCAAAGCAGATTTAAACATGTGTATATGCGTCTACACGTCAAAGCGTGTGTGCAAAATCAATGCCCCAACACTACAACAGTCCACAGCTCAGGACAGTAAATTATATTGCTGCCACACAAAACCACTATTGGATCTGAAATCTTCAAATCGCATTCATTATTTTTATAAAAAATGCCCCGTTTGAACTGTTAGGTCTCACCGATACTCTGAACCTATCCAGTATTTGTTTTCAGGAAATTATGATATTTATGTTCCAAAATTCAAAAGATTTTAAAAGCAATATAAATATGCACATTTAATATATTACATTTCGTTATGCAGCACACACACACGCGAATAACATTACATTGCAGTCTATGAAGAGGCACATTACAGTTGTAACTGCGGCGGGAGCGCTCTGCATCGTTTCACAGATTTCAGCCGCTTTTGTTATCAACAATCCTCCTGAAGATGAAGCAGCAACCGGCCAGAGCCTGGAGGCTGTGGGCATCGCGAACCAGCACAACATGAAGCAACAAGACCAAGGGCGATGGCTCCTCTCATCATATATAGAAATATACGTATAACAATCGGACTGTTTCCTATACTCACCGAATGTTGGTTCAATTCCTTTATTAAAGCAGAGATCTGTGGAGTCCCCCAGAATGTGCCTTGTGCATCAGCGATTGAGAGCACTAGACTTTAACCGCGCTGGTAAAGCAGGCAAGCTGCAGCCTCACCGGCCCGACCTCAATCCTCCCACTGCATCCTCAATCCGCTGCACCATTGACACACCGGCCAGTATTATTGTGTTAAAATGTATCTTGTGGATGACATGTTTCTCAAGATGGAGGAGCAATGTATGCACCTGCTACATGCGCAGTAGTCCCGTTCCAAGGAAATACATCAGGGGAAACAGGCAAAGCTGCAAATTGTGGAATCCAGATTCCTTTACCCTGCCTTAGACTTTTTTTTTGGGGGGGGAGCGGGTTGTAAAATAGGACACGTTAAGAAGCGTGGTAAAATGGTGATCAGCAGAGCTGTTTGATGTTCTTCCGGAATTACCCTTGGGCCCTTTCCCTCTCCCTTATAGCACAATTCTTGATCTGAAAAAAATAAAGCAATGCTGACAATGACTATACTACATTATTTTGATATGCATGAACTGCATTTGTGCACAGGGCTGTGCTTCTCAGGAGTGCTTGCAACCGAAGCACAGAGAATGAGCTGTTAAAACTCCTGGCACTATCATGAAATCCTTGTTGCACTCTGTATGACTTCCAGACACACGTTCTCATGACCCAGAACCTTATCTTCCATGTAAGGTTGTTCCCAGAACATTTTGCTTTGGTCATTCCTTTGGGATGATCAAGGCATTGGGCCAAGTGCTGGTAAATGGGAATAAGTGGGAGGTCAGGGGCAAGATTCTCTGGCCTTCCAGCCACGTGTTTTCTGCCAGCGGGAGGTGGTGCGTTGTTTGCTCATGGTGGGATTCTCTGGTCCTACTGCTGTCAATGAAAATTCCCATTAATGTCACCCCACGCTGGTGGAAAACTGACGGGTGCGCTGCCGGCGGAACCAGAGAATCCTGCCAGCGTGAACAGCCGGAGAATTCCGGCCCAGGTATTTCACACATGTTGGTGCAGACTTGATGGGCTGAAGGGCCTCTTCTGTACGCTATGATTCTATGAAATTGGATGTTATTTCTTCCTATCTTACTCAGGCCTCCTGCAACACCTCTATTACTATATATTGATGGCTGCATCACTATCTAGCCCAACTAAAAAAAAAATCATTCACTTCACTGCCTATTTCCACTCTTCCCTTGCTTTCAATTGTTACACTTCCAACTCTTCCCTTTCTCAACCTCTCTGTCTCTATTTTTTGGCCAGGTTTCGTTGGGTGCTGGCTTTACTGTTTTGCTATCTGAGGAACTGCAAATGGAATTAAATATTGTGCAACCATCCGTGAACACCCCCACTTATGTCCCTATGATGGAAGGAAGGACATTGATGAAGCAGTTGAAGATGGTTGGTCCTCGGACACTAGCCTGAGGAACTCCTACAGAAATGTCCTACAACTGGCATGATTGACCTCCAACAACCACAACCTTCCTCTTTTATGCCAGGTATGACTCCAGTCAGCGGAGACTTTTCCCCCTGATTTCAATTTTGTTGGGGCTCCTTGATATCACACTAGTCACCTGTTACCATTGATGTCACTCTCATCTCACCTTTTGAATTCAGCTTTTGTTAACACTTGAACCAAAACTGTAACGAGACCTGGAGCCAAGTAATCCTGGTGGAACACAAACCAAGCATCAGTCAGCAGGCTATTGTTGACTAAGTACTACTGTCAACAACACCATCCAACATTTTTGCTGTTGCCTGAGAGAAGCTGATAGGGAGGTCATCGATTATATCATATTTTCCCTTTATTTTGCAGAAAGGGCATATGGAAGTGTTGGGTTGCAATAACTGGTGAGCGGGGACTAACAACAATGGATGTTTACGTTAATAAACATCCATTGTTGTTAGTCCCCGCTCACCAGTTATTGCAACCCAACACTTCCATATGCCCTTTCTGCAAAATAAAGGGAAAATATGATATAATCGATGACCTCCCTATCAGCTTCTCTCAGGCAACAGCAAAAATGTTGGATGGTGTTGAAATGCTCACGCACTTTGTCCCTAGAACCTGGTCAAATAGTCAGAAACCAAACAACACGTGGCCATAACAAACTGGCGGAAGAGGTACATGATCATGCTCCACAACCAAACAGCTATGTGGTTCCCTTGGACAGTGCTCAGTACGTACAAAGCCAATACTAACTCCTGTAGATATCTGAACTAGCACCATCAACCACCACGGTACCCCATGCATCCAGCCTACAATCCAGATCCTCCACACTAATGGAAATGGAGGTCTCTCCAGAGCCTACGCAGTAAGCCCTGCAGCCGCTGGGTACAGTGCAAGGACACCTGATGCCATTCAAACTGAAGACACCAATCCAAGGGCATCTCAAGTACAACCAACTGGTACAACTGAGTCAACCAAACGTAACTGAATTAACGTAACTGAACAGCTCTTACATAATGTGTGTCTGCCTGTGATCCAGGAGAACTCCCGCATTCCCCAACACGTGACCCCTTTTGCACTCACATCATCCCAATATCTACATGACCACCTGGTCTACATCTTTTCCGTTTAAGTTGGGACAACCGGTCATACTGAGGTGTAACAATGCAGGAGAACATTCACAAGTATGAATTATTTACAACTATAAAATTAAACAAAGCTTGCAACACATAACTATTTACAATGTGCAGAATACTGATTGGGTTGCTGCAGCTGGTGCATTGCCCATTGTGGCTTCTTCCTCTCCCCACCCCTCCGCCTTTTCAAACAAAGTCCATTTGTAAGCTCATTCATCACAGTCCTTGAACTTCATGTTTGGTTGACTCAGTTGTACCAGTTGGTTGTACTTGAGATGCCCTTGGATTGGTGTCTTCAGTTTGAATGGCATCAGGTGTCCTTGCACTGTATCCAGCGGCTGCAGGGCTTACTGCGTAGGCTCTGGAGAGACCTCCATTTCCATTAGTGTGGAGGATCTGGATTGTAGGCTGGATGCATGGGGTACCGTGGTGGTTGATGGTGCTAGTTCAGATATCTACAGGAGTTAGTATTGGCTTTGTACGTACTGAGCACTGTCCAAGGGAACCACATAGCTGTTTGGTTGTGGAGCATGATCATGTACCTCTTCCGTCAGTTTGTTATGGCCACGTGTTGTTTGGTTTCTGACTATTTGACCAGGTTCTAGGGACAAAGTGCGTGAGCATTTCAATATCTGTTCCCCCTTTATCACCACAAATGATGGCAGACTCTGACTGCGCATGTTTCACAGACCGAGGAATGCAACATCGAAATCTGTGTGGTCTTGGGCATATTTCTCAAGTAGCTGCATGGCTGAGTGCACTTTCTGCCAGGCAATTGGATTGTAGCTACAGTGGACTGTTCATGATGTGCTTGAAGTCTCATGCATGTACAAAGTCCCCTGACCTCTCTGAAAATGAACTGACAAGCGTTGTCTGTCATTATGCGCTATGGAATGGCGTGTGGTGAATTTTCTCTTGAGCTTGCTCATAATCATGTTGCTCTTCATGTCTGGCAGGTGGTCAATTTCAAATCAACTAGATTATAAGTCAACTAGGCCCAAGTGCTGCTTACCGCTCCATTCAAAGATATCAGCCACTCTGATCAACCATGGGAGGTCCAGGACTTCATATAGGTGCAGTTGTTCCTCGGTTTGATGCGATTTGAGCATGCTACATGAAGCACACCTGGATACTCCTCTCTCTCCATGTCCACATATATTGAGAGCCAGTATAGGATTCCTTTGCCGTGTATCAGGCAGCCTCCACCTCTGAGTGACCTTGGTGGAGTTGTTGGGTATAGTACCTCTGCTGAGAGCTGGAGATGATGAATTACTGGCTACACAGTATCAGCCCATCTTGTATAGTTAGCTCCTATCGCACCAAGAAGAATTTTCAGAGCTCTTGGGGAACTCCTTACTTAGAGTCATAGAGGTTTACAGCATGGAAACAGGCCCTTCGGCCCAAATTGTCCACACCGCCTTTTTTTTTAAAAACCCCTAAGCTAATCCCAATTGCACGCATTTGGCCCATATCCCTCTATACCCATTGTACCCATGTAACTATCTAAATGCTTTATAAAAGACAAAATTGTACCCGCCTCTACTACTACCTCTGACAGCTTGTTGCAGACACTCACCACCCTCTGTGTGAAAAAATTGCCCCTCTGGACATTTTTCTACCTCTCCCCTCTCATCTTAAACCTATGCCCTCTAGTTTTAGACTCCCCTACCTTTGGGAAAAGATATTGACTATCTAGCTGATCTGTGCCCCTCATTATTTTATAGACCTCTATAAGATCACCCCTCAGCCTCCTACGCTCCAGAGAAAAAAGTCCCACTCTATTCAGCCTCTCCTTATAACTCAATCCAAGTCCCGGGAGCATCCAAGTAAATCTTTTCTGCACTCTTTCTAGTTTAATAATATCCTTTCTACAATAGGGTGACCAGAATTGCACACAGTATTCCAAGTGTGGCCGTACCAATGTCTTGGACAACTTCAACAAGACATTCCAATGTTCAATGTTCTGACCGAAGAAACTTCTGAAGTAAGATTCACTAACTCCAGAGAAAAACAAAGTCACATCACGCATGCAACTGAATATCAATGATTAATTGGTGATGGATGATTTCTGAAACTCACATTTTTAGATTACTATAGTCACCAGTCACATGCTTTGAAGGTGACATGGTGGCACAGCAGTTAGCACTGCTGCCTCACAGCACCAGAAACCCAGGTTCGATTCCAGCCTTGGATGGCTATCTGTGTGGAATCATAGAATCCCTACAGTGCAGAAGGAGGCCATTTGACCCATCGAGTCTGCGCTGACCTCAATCCCACCAAGGTCCTATTCCCGTAACCCTGCTATTTACTCTGCTAATCCCGCTGACACTAGGGTCAATTTAGTATGGCCAATCAACCTAACCTGCACATCTTAGGCGTGTGGGAGGAAACCAGAGCACCTGGAGGAAACCCATGCAGACACAGGCAGAACATGCAAACTCCACAGAGACAGTGACCCAAGGCCGGAATTGAACCCAGGTCAAAGAACAAAGAACAAAGAACAATACAGCACAGGAACAGGCCCTTCGGCCCTCCAAGCCCGCGCCGCTCCCCGGTCCAGGATTGAATCCTGAATCCAGGATCCCCGCCCAATTTTCCAGCCTATCTACATCCTAATATCCTATCCATCGAGCTGTCCCTCACAGCTACGATGCTTTGTTCATCACAACCTATTAACTCACCCCCACCCCCCCATTCCAGACCATGTGATCTCCAGGGAGAGGCGAAAACCCAGAGTGAAAACCCCAGGGCCAATATGGGGAAAAAAAAATCTGGGAAATTCCTCTCCGACCCCCTGAGGCGATCGAAACAAGTCCAGGAGATCACACTGGCCCTGATCAGAAAATGCTTCCCAACCCTATTCATTTCCACTTCTGCTTTACGAACACCATCTGAATTCCCTGCCCCCGAGACAGGTTCCCAACTATCCGCAGTCTCGCTCTGTACTGGCACCAGCAAGATGATCATAGAAAGAAGCCTTGAAACGAGAAACAAAGAACAATTAGCCCGCGCCGCTCCCTGGTCCAAACTAGACCACTCTTTTGTATCCCTCCATTCCCACTCCGTTCATATAGCTGTCTAGATAAGTCTTAAACGTTCCCAGTGTGTCCGCCTCCACCACCTTGCCCGGCAACACGTTCCAGGCCCCCACGACCCTCTGTGTAAAATATGTCCTTCTGATATCTGTGTTAAACCTCCCCCCCTTCACCTTGAACCTATGACCCCTCGTGAATGTCACCACCGACCCAGGGAAAAGCTTCCCACCGTTCACCCTATCAATGCCTTTCATAATTTTATACACCTCTATTAAGTCTCCCCTCATCCTCCGTCTTTCCAAGGAGAACAACCCCAGTTTCCCCAATCTCTCCTCATAACCAAGCCCCTCCATACCAGGCAACATCCTGGTAAACCTCCTCTGTACTCTCTCCAAAGCCTCCACGTCCTTCTGGTAATGTGGCGACCAGAACTGGACGCAGTATTCCAAATGCGGCCGAACCAACGTTCTATACATCTGCAACATCAGACCCCAACTTTTATACTCTATGCCCCGTCCTATAAAGGCAAGCATGCCATATGCCTTCTTCACCACCTTCTCCACCTGTGACGTCACCTTCAAAGATCTGTGGACTTGCACACCCAGGTCCCTCTGCGTCTCTACACCCTTTATGGTTCTTCCATTTATCGTGTAGCTCCTCCCTACATTATTCCCACCAAAATGCATCACTTCGCATTTATCAGGATTGAACTCCATCTGCCAATTCTCTGCCCAAATTTCCAGCCTATCTATATCCTTCTGTAGCCTCTGACAATGTTCCTCACTATCTGCAAGTCCTGCCAGTTTTGTGTCGTCCGCAAACTTACTGATCACCCCAGTTACTCCTTCTTCCAGATCATTTATGTAAATCACAAAGAGCAGAGGTCCCAATACAGAGCCCTGCGGAACACCACTAGTCACAGGCCTCCAGCCGGAAAAAGACCCTTCCACTACCACCCTCTGTCTTCTATGACCAAGATGTGGAGATGCCGGCGTTGGACTGGGGTAAACACAGTAAGAAGTTTAACAACACCAGGTTAAAGTCCAACAGGTTTACTTAGTAGCAAAAGCCACACAAGCTTTCGAAGCTCTAAGCCCCTTCTTCAGGTGAGTGGGAATTCTGTTCACAAACAGAGCTTATAAAGACACAGACTCAATTTACATGAATAATGGTTGGAATGCGAATACTTACAACTAATCAAGTCTTTAAGAAACAAAACAATGGGAGTGGAGAGAGCATCAAGACAGGCTAAAAAGATGTGTATTGTCTCCAGACAAGACAGCCAGTGAAACTCTGCAGGTCCACGCAACTGTGGGAGTTACAAATAGTGTGACATGAACCCAATATCCCGGTTGAGGCCGTCCTCGTGTGTGCGGAACTTGGCTATCAGTTTCTGCTCAGCGACTCTGCGCTGTTGTGTGTCGCGAAGGCCGCCTTGGAGAACGCTTACCCGAATATCAGAGGCCGAATGCCCGTGACTGCTGAAGTGCTCCCCAACAGGAAGAGATTGCCTGGTGATTGCCGAGCGGTGTTCATTCATCCGTTGTCGCAGCGTCTGCATAGTTTCCCCAATGTACCATGCCTCGGGACATCCTTTCTTGCAGCGTATCAGGTAGACAACGTTGGCCGAGTTGCAAGAGTATGTACCGTGTACCTGGTGGATGGTGTTCTCACGTGAGATGATGGCATCTGTGTTGATGATCCGGCACGTCTTGCAGAGGTTGCTGTGGCAGGGTTGTGTGGTGTCTTGGTCACTGTTCTCCTGAAGGCTGGGTAGTTTGCTGCGGACAATGGTCTGTTTGAGGTTGTGCGGTTGTTTGAAGGCAAGAAGTGGGGGTGTGGGGATGGCCTTGGCGAGATGTTCGTCTTCATCAATGACATGTTGAAGGCTCCGGAGGAGATGCCGTAGCTTCTCCGCTCCGGGGAAGTACTGGACAACGAAGGGTACTCTGTCCACTGTGTCCCGTGTTTGTCTTCTGAGGAGGTCGGTGCGGTTTTTCGCTGTGGCGCGTTGGAACTGTTGATCAATGAGTCTAGCGCCATATCCTGTTCTTATGAGGGCATCTTTCAGCGTCTGGAGGTGAACAGGATATGAAGAACAGGATATGGCGCTAGACTCATTGATCAACAGTTCCAACGCGCCACAGCGAAAAACCGCACCGACCTCCTCAGAAGACAAACACGGGACACAGTGGACAGAGTACCCTTCGTTGTCCAGTACTTCCCCGGAGCGGAGAAGCTACGGCATCTCCTCCGGAGCCTTCAACATGTCATTGATGAAGACGAACATCTCGCCAAGGCCATCCCCACACCCCCACTTCTTGCCTTCAAACAACCGCACAACCTCAAACAGACCATTGTCCGCAGCAAACTACCCAGCCTTCAGGAGAACAGTGACCAAGACACCACACAACCCTGCCACAGCAACCTCTGCAAGACGTGCCGGATCATCAACACAGATGCCATCATCTCACGTGAGAACACCATCCACCAGGTACACGGTACATACTCTTGCAACTCGGCCAACGTTGTCTACCTGATACGCTGCAAGAAAGGATGTCCCGAGGCATGGTACATTGGGGAAACTATGCAGACGCTGCGACAACGGATGAATGAACACCGCTCGACAATCACCAGGCAAGACTGTTCCCTTCCTGTTGGGGAGCACTTCAGCGGTCACGGGCATTCGGCCTCTGATATTCGGGTAAGCGTTCTCCAAGGCGGCCTTCGCGACACACGACAGCGCAGAGTCGCTGAGCAGAAACTGATAGCTAAGTTCCGCACACACGAGGACGGCCTCAACCGGGATATTGGGTTCATGTCACACTATTTGTAACTCCCACAGTTGCGTGGACCTGCAGAGTTTCACTGGCTGTCTTGTCTGGAGACAATACACATCTTTTTAGCCTGTCTTGATGCTCTCTCCACTCCCATTGTTTTGTTTCTTAAAGACTTGATTAGTTGTAAGTATTCGCATTCCAACCATTATTCATGTAAATTGAGTCTGTGTCTTTATAAGCTCTGTTTGTGAACAGAATTCCCACTCACCTGAAGAAGGGGCTTAGAGCTTCGAAAGCTTGTGTGGCTTTTGCTACCAAATAAACCTGTTGGACTTTAACCTGGTGTTGTTAAACTTCTTACTTATTCTATGACCAAGCCAGTTCTCCACCCATCTAGCCACCTCCCCCTTTATCCCATGAGATCCAACCTTTACATGGAGTTTGCATGTTCTCCCCTTGTCTGCGTGTGTTTCCTTTGGGTGCTCCAGTTTCCTCCCACACTCCAAAGATTTTCAGGTTAGGTGGATTAGCCAAGCAAAATTGTCCCTTAGTGTCCCAAGATGTGTAGGTTAGATGGATTAGCTATGGTAAATGTGTGGGGCTATGGGGATAGGGCAGGGGAGAGGGCCTGGGTAAGATACTCTGTCAGAGAGTCGGTGCAGGCTTGATGGGCTGAATGGCTTCCTTCTTTAATGTAGGGATTCTATGAAATAATCACTACCCAGAGGGTGGTGACAGTCTGGAATGCGCTGCCTGGGAAGATGGTAGATGTGGATTGCCTCACATCCTTTAAAAAGTATCTGGATGAGCACTTGGCACGTCATAACATTCAGGTATATGGGCCAAGTGCTGGCAGATGGGATTCGGTGGGAGTTCAGGTGTTTCTAATGTGTTGGTGCGGACTTGATGGGCCGAAGGATCTCTTCTGCGCTGTATGATTTTATGATTCATCAATATGACAGACCTCAATGAAAATGGAACATGATTTATTTTAGCCATTTTGAGTCAGCATCATGTAATTCCAGGTCAAGTTTAATCCAGCCAGTTGCAGACTATTACCCTTTCTACTCAGTCTCCCAAAATGAGTTTTACCCCCAAACTTTGAAGAATATTTCTAATTCCATTAATAAGACATATTTGTTTCACACACCAATTATCTTGCAATTTTTCTGAACAACATTATGGACCCATTTCAGTCAAGCACTAGAGTGAGACTGTCTAAACTAATCTTATACAGGATCTTTACAGATTGTAGTGTGCACTCACCATATCAGTTTGGGCTAGATTAAATCCAGATGTTCTAAGAGATAGAGAAATGCTCTACAATTAAAACTCTCCCAGCCTGAGTGACCAATCAATCAACTTGTGGTAGAAGCAGAACACCATGTGGAATTTAGTGATTTACAGCAAAAAGTTACCATTAGTGATTCCACATAACTCATCTCCTTATGATGTTACTCAATTCACTATTTTTTTAGCAACTGATTAATTCATATATATTCAGAAGGTACGCCAAAGAAACTCTCTTGTTCAAATAACCAAATGGCATTAAACTAGAAGCTCTTTTATCCTCAGAATGTATGTTTAAACCAAACCTAACCACATGGAATTAAGGAGCTGAATCCCTGAAAGGTTGTCAAGTTTAAAATTACTGAATAAATGAATCAGTACCGCATCCTTGTGATTTCCTGACCAGTGCTCCTCTTCTTACTAGGAGTACCTAATTAGGAAATCACCTTCAACTTTCTCAACTTTAAAGAACATATTTTGCCCCGAACAGTTCAATCATTTTATACAGAATACAGAAAATGAGTCTGAACAAATCGTCAGATCAAAACTGTCCAGAGTTTTCAAGAGAGAACTTGCACATCCTCAGGAAATTTCAAAGTGTTTTACAACTAGTGAAGTGCTTTTGAAACATACTTACTGTCGTAATGTAGGGAAATACAACAGTCAATTTGCACACAGCAAGGCCCAACAAAGAACAATGGGCTATATTAAGCAGAAGCAAGGTATGTAATGATTTCTGCTGTTAGCCAGACTTGTCACTGCATCAAAACACCTTTGCTAGTAACTTGTTGAAATGTATGCAAATAATAAAGCAGTGAGACCACCTGGAATCTGAGCAAACAGCACTTTCAGAGGTTGAAGGATTGGGGAATAAATAGCAGAAGGACTAAGTAGGAATGGTAAATTAGAGGGGGTGAATTTGGTGTCAAATCAGATACAGAAGGAGAAATAAAGTAAGGAGAAGTAAGATAGAGATAAAAGAGATAGAAAGAAACAATTCATTTATTTTCAATTTGATATTTTAAAAACATTAAACTATTAATATTTAAATAAACGAGACTCTTCAGTGGAAATTTCCACTCCCACCAGCAGTTGGAATCGTGATGGGCAAGATTTGGCAGGATGCCAAAAGTCAGAGATCCCAACATCGGGAAATTAACTTAGAATCTTGTTCGCCCAGCTTCCATGGTAGCTTAAGGCAGTCTTAATAGTTTACATATCTATATCGGGGCCTCATTCGCATCTTACAATTGTTCAGTAAAAGGCCAACATACTGGAATCTCATTCCTCCTCCAGATTTAGCACCCACCAACGGGAGTTTAGAATTCTCTGTTTCACGACTTGCATAAGTGGTTTGCATCTACCGAGAGAGACTTGTTCCTGGACTTTTAGGTCAAGAAGTACTGATTTTGCCTTCCTTTTACATTGGTATGAGTCAAGCAGCAGAGTGAAAGGGCCAATGACTGTCTGGGTGCTGTTCAATATGGTGCCTGGATGTTGGACCCTAGAAGGTAACAGTGGCATGGGCACTTCCTGCCTGTCCTGCCATGAGGTTTGACGTGCTCCTCATGACTGCATAATTAATGAGCTGAACATCACAAGATCTCACATGTTCAGCTGCTCCACTCTCCGTTAGAAATCACCCAGACTTTTGCTTCCACTACAGGAACTTACCAGAACAGAAAATTCCACCCTTCCTTTCCAATAGTTAATTATTCAGTGTCAGAGAGGGTAATTAGTAGTAATTAACAATTATTATGCTGTTAAAGGGATGCTTTCAGCATTAATGAGAAAATGTAACTTTCTGTGGCATGTTTAGTTCATAAGTACTGCGCAAATACAACAACTTCATGACATTAAATGCATGTCATTAAAGAGGCAGTGAGATAGTAAAGCGTCATTGTGCAAAACTAATGGTAAAGCAGTGCAACTCACACAACTTTTAGTTATTGGCAATTAACTGTGCATCTGCTCCGTGCTTGAATTTGATACACTATTTACACATAAATAACACTGGCTTCAGTGTGAGTTTGATAGAAAAATCTGGTCCATAGAGATAATGAACAATATTCGCAAAAGAATAAGTATTGCCCAAGAGAATTGCTGTCCTCTTCTTTCAACTGTCCCATGTGGTCATTTGTGCATGTCCTTGATTTAACACTGCATTGAAAGAAAACACCTTGAACAGTGCAGCTCTTGCTTGGTACAGCACTAAGGGTGGGATTTTACTGCCTTTTTACACCCATTTTGCAGCGGACAAATGCCATAAAATCGGGCATAAAGCGGTAGCGCGAATGGTGCCGGTTTTCGTGACTGAAGGGATTTTCACGGCAGCCGGATTTCCGACTCTGTCAACCTCTCACTGGAAATGGGCGAGAGTCTGGTTAATTTATTTAAATTTATTTTAATATTCATTTTAATGTGTTTAGTGAGCCTGGCACTCAATTGTCCAGGCTCGCTTGCCTTTATGGCCTCACTGGGAGAGGTTCTCTCCAGCGAGGAAAACGCTGAACGGGGAACAGTTGTGTTGGCCTGGCCGGTGGAACCAGAAGCCATTGAGACTCCCGGGGAGGCCGAGAGCAAGGCGGAGGTGCCCCTTGGGCAGTGCCAGACTGGCAGTGCCACCCTGGCATCTTGGCAATGCCAGATTAGCACATGGGCAATGCCCACCAGGCACCTGGGCAATGCCCACAGGGCAATGCCAGTGGGCAGGAGCAATGTGTGGCGGGGTGGGGTCAATGGGGGCAGTGCCAGGGGACAGGGCCTGTGGGTGTGGCCTTTGGGGAAGGGAGCCCCACTGCCACTCTGCACACGATTGGTGGGGAGAGAAGGGGGCCATGATCGGTGGGAGTGGTCCACGATCAGTCTGGGCGGTGGGAGAGTCGTGATCAGTCTAGGCGGTGGGGGCTGCATCTTGGGCAACAGGCCCTGGCAATTGCGGGGGCGGGGTGGAGCTGCTTGAAGCTGCCTGCAGTAGCAGGGGCCTGACAGCTCTCTCTTTCTCTGTCAGACCCCTGCTGCTGCTAATGCACATGTGCAGCATCAGAGGTCTGCACATGCGCACTACCTCCCTCTACAGACTGTCGGGCATGTCAAGTCCCACCCACAGCCTCTCTGGCCAGAAACAGACTCGTCCAAAATCTTGTAGACAGAGTGCATAAGATTGGGCCTGAAAACGCCAACCAAAAAATGGATCTGGAACTCTCCCAGTTCTATGCCTGCCTGACACTTAGAAAAAATCTCGTAAAATTCCACCCCAAGTATGAAGCTAGACTACATGGTTAAATCACTGGACTGAAACTTGAACATAGAACTTTCTGATTCAGGGGCCAGAGTGCTACCAATGAACCAAGGCTGATAGCTATTATGTGCTAATTCATTAATATGCAGGATTAATAGTAACAGAAAAAAATGGGAAAAACTCATCAGGTCAAGCAGCATCTGTGGACATGAGAAATAGAGTTAACCTTTCATGTCTATAATCTATCACCAGGGCAGAATTATCAAGCTAACTAAGGGCAGGATCTGAGGTGGATGAATGTGTCCTTTCCTAACACCAGCCATTGTGCTGGTTTTCTGAAACTGTTTAAATGGCCAGCGATTTTACTCAGGAGGGAGGAAAACAGAAACCTGAAATCTGTCCAATTTGGGATATGGGTTTCATAAATACGGGTACAAAGTACAAAATTGCGGCAAAGTATTGCTGAAACTTAACAGAGTTCTTGACGGCCACAATTGGAGAACTGCACCCAGTTCTGGTCACCACATTGTAAAGAGAATGTAATGATTCCTGAGATGATACAGAGGAGATACTCCAGAATAGTTCTAGTGGTGAAGAATATTTGCTAGTTAGGTTGGAGAAGCTGGAGTTGTTCTCCATAGATCAAAAGAGAGTACAGGTAGGTGTACAAGATTATAATAGATTTAGATAATGTAGACAAAGAGAAGCTGACCCAGCAGTTGATTTACACAGACTGGGGTTCACAGGTTCATGGTTTTGGGCATGGGAATGTGAGGATGAACTTTTACACTTTGAATGGTAATGACCTGGAACTTACTGCCTAAAAGGGTGGTGGAAGCAGAGTCAATTAATGATTTCAAAAGTAAATTAGATAAGAACTTGAGCAAAATAAACATGAAGACTGCAGATAAAGCAGGGAAATGGAAGTGATTCTACATTGCTGTACAGACAGCCAGCAGGGACAGGATGGCCCTCTGTGCTGGAAAGACTCTATGGCCCTGTTTTACCGGCACGGCTGCCCCGAAACAGGGGTGGGCAAGGCCCGCAGAACGGCATTCCCCATTGGCCTCGGGTGCGATCTTAAGAGCCTCGGGTGGCCGTGCTAGTAAAATCAGGGCCTATAACTCTATAAAGCAATGCATTGCCTCTCTCACTGATTCTAGCATCACCTTTAAAGAAGATGCTGCTGGCTCTCAATGGAGTTTAGACTGTGAGCCTTGCTGTTGGATCAGTAATGTCCCCAGGCATGCATTTTTCTCATGTTCTGGAGGAACATGCACTCTCAGGCTGCTCAACTGGTGTGTCTGCTGGTGGCTGGAAACCTGTTATCTGGGTGGTATGATAGACTCACCTTGCCAGAATAAAGAAGGTCACTAGACATCTTGCAGTACTGCAGCCAGGTCCTCCCAATGACACTGCAACTGCATACATAAAAACAGAAAATGCTGGAAAAGCTCATTAGGTCTGGCAGCCTTTGTGGAGAAAGAAACAGTCAATGTTTCGCGTCCCAATTAACCCCCTTGAGTCTGCATTTGATAACATTAGCTACAATATACCAATGACTACAACTCAAAAGTACTGAATTGTCTATAAAGCAATTTGGGACATTGTGAAATGTGCTGTATAAATGTAGATTCTCTCTTTTTTAATTACACCCACATTTATTAATATCATGATAAAGTTGTGTTGCCGAGTAGATACAGAAGATATATTGTAGTGAGAAGCAGCAATCAGCAGACTTCAGATTTGCTAATCAAGAAAACAAAATATAATAGTGAACTATTCTGTCTTTTTTCCCTGGCCTCTTCAGAGCTGTGCGGCACGGTAGCTCCAGAGACCTGGGTTCGATTCCCGGCTTGGGTCACTGTCTGTGTGGAGTTTGCACATTCTCCTCGTGCCTGCGTGGGTTTCCTCCGGGTGCTCCGGTTTCCTCCCACAGTCCAAAGATGTGCGGGTTAGGTTGATTGGCCGTGCTAAAAAAATTGCCCCTTAGTGTCCTGAGATGCGTAGGTTAGAGGGATTAGCAGGTAAATATGTAGGGATATGGGGGTAGGGCCTGGGTGGGATTGTGGTCGGTGCAGACTCGATGGGCCAGATGGCCTCTTTCTGCACTGTAGGGTTTCTATGGTTCTATGTTGCACAGAGATCTGAGGACTCCAGTTCATATCACAAACAGTTGTTCAATCATCGCACTTTGTTGCCCAGGAGTTAATTGACCTTTCTACCCTATGAGATTACCAATAAAATTGTATACAATTACACCCTTTGTGTGAAATAATTATAATGAAATATAATAATAGAATAATAATAATATATAATTATATTGAAATAATTATATTGAATAATACCAAGCAGGAGAAAGTCTTCTTCTACTTCTACAGAATGGAAAAGATCTTGTGCAGTTTATCTGGGTTCCAAGCATTGGATTGTTACCCCAAATATGAATTTACTGTCACTGTGTCCATATGATGCATTGTACAGAACATGATAAAGTGAGTGGAGGTAATCATCAAAATCAGTGTTATCAGGCTAAATTTTCTGGTACTGCCCATTATGGGAATCATTACAGGCCGGATGGACAGTTTGACAGACTGTTTAAAGGTCCATTGTCCTCAAGTGGGAATTCCCAGTCTTGGGTGGGCATGACCGGAAAAACCCACTCATCGTCTCTACACAGTGTTATAAATAACTAATTTCCTGTCAAATCAACAATATTGCGCAATGCTGTTAAAGTAAAATTGGCACTCTCTTCCTTGTTTATTAGTCACAATGGGGTGTACAGAAACTAACACTGCTTTCCAACTAAGAATAAATTGCTGTCTTAATATCAATGACCCATGCTGCATATGTATCAGACAATATTTGTAACCAGATGCCAACAATGGGCATTTGGTATCATTTTCTTATGTGATTTTGTGATTGTTTGGCAAATTTATTGGTGAAACTTAAAAGGGGAAAATATAATGCATGATTGAGGGAGAGGGTTAAGTCAGGTAGTGGTGAGAAATAAGGGGCCTGGAAACAGAAGAAGCACCAAGGTCCATGGTTTATCTCCCTGGCCCTGCATGACACTTCACTTTTTAAGAGGAAAGTCAGAGAATTGCAGATCAGATAGCCGAGTAATTTCATTGGGAAATCGCTGAAGTCTATCATTAATGATTGGGTGATTAAACATGTTAAAATATTTCATCTGATCAGAGGAAGCAAGCATGGATTTGTAGAGTGGAACTTAACTGAAAATCTGATTGAAATTTTGAAAAGGTAATTAAAGTAGAAGCCAGTGGGATATTATGAATGAGTAAACCAATCAGAACAGTTCTGACAAAAAATCACAAACTGAAACGTTTAATTTGTTTCTCGCTCCACTGATGCTGCCAGGACTCCTGAATGTTTCCAGCATTTTCTGCTTTTATTTCAGATTTCAGCATCCCTAATATTTTGCTTTTAGGCAAATTATTTGCCTGGTTAGACCATAAGACCATAAGAAATAGGAGTAGGACATTTGGCTGCTTGAGCCTGCTTCGCTATTCAATGTGTTAATAATATTAAAATATATTGAAATGTATGTAAATCAGGTTCATGCCCATAAAAACATCACTGGAAAGAGGCGAGGAAGATCCAAAATGGTGAACTCACTGGTGAGATCTGTGACTTCCGATGTTGAGCCCTCACTAGCATTCCCAGAGACAGTGGGAGGCGGCTCAAGATTGCCCCTATATGTTTCAATGAGATCACCTCTCATTCATCAAAATTCCAAGGAGTAGAGGCATTGTGAGCAGTGTCGATGGAAGCAGAACATTACAAAGAGATTTTGATCGATTATGTGAATGGACTGAATGTTGGCAAATGAATTTCAATAAAGATAAATGTGAGGTTATCCAACTTAAAAGGATGGAACAGAACTTTCTAAATGTTGAAATGATAGCAGCAGTGGAAATCCAGGAATATAGATCATTAAAATATCATAACAAAGAACAAAGAACAATACAGCACAGGAACAGGCCCTTCGGCCCTCCAAGCCCGCGCCGCTCCCTGGTCCAAACTAGACCATTCTTTTGTATCCCTCCATTCCCACTCCGTTCATGTGGCTATCTAGATAAGTCTTAAACGTTCCCAGTGTGTCCGCCTCCACCACCTTGCCCGGCAGCGCATTCCAGGCCCCCGCCACCCTCTGTGTAAAAAACGTCCTTCTGATATCTGTGTTAAACCTCCCCCTGCTCCCCCCCCCCTCCTCACCTTGAACCTATGACTCCTCGTGAACGTCACCACCGACCTGGGAAAAAGCTTCCCACCGTTCACCCTATCTATGCCTTTCATAATTTTATACACCTTTATTAGGTCACCCCTCATCCTCCGTCTTTCCAGTGAGAACAACCCCAGTTTACCCAATCACTCCTCATAGCTAATACCTCCAGACCAGGCAACATCCTGGTAAACCTCCTCTGCACTCTCTCTAAAGCCTCCACGTCCTTCTGGTAGTGTGGCGACCAGAACTGGGCGCAGTATTCCAAATGCGGCCGAACCAACGTTCTATACATCTGCAACATCAGACCCCAACTTTTATACTCTATGCCCCGTCCTATAAAGGCAAACATGCCATATGCCTTCTTCACTGCCTTCTCCACCTGTGACGTCACCTTCAAGGATCTGTGGACTTGCACACCCAGGTCCCTCTGCGTATCTACACCCTTTATGGTTCTGCCATTTATCGTATAGCTCCCCCCTACGTTAGTTCTACCAAAATGCATCACTTCGCATTTATCCGGATTGAACTCCATCTGCCATTTCTTTGCCCAAATTTCCAGCCTATCTATTTCCTTCTGTAGCCTCTGACAATGTTCCTCACTATCTGCAAGTCCAGCCATTTTCGTGTCCTCCGTAAACTTACTGATCACCCCAGTTACACCTTCTTCCAGATCGTTTATATAAATCACAAACAGCAGAGGTCCCAATACAGAGCCCTGCGCGGAACACCACTAGTCACAGGCATCCAGCCGGAAAAAGACCCTTCCATTACCACCCTCTGTCTTCTGTGACCAAGCCAGTTCTCCACCCATCTAACCACCTCCCCCTTTATCCCATGAGATCCAACCTTTTGCACTAACCTACCATGAGGGACTTTGTCAAACGCTTTACTAAAGTCCATATAGATGACATCCATGGCCCTTCCCTCGTCAACCATTCTAGTCACTTCTTCAAAAAAACTCCACCAGGTTAGTGAGGCATGACCTCCCTCTCACAAAACCATGCTGACTATCATTAATGAGTTTATTCCTTTCTAAATGCGCATACATCCTATCTCTAAGAATCCTCTCCAACAACTTCCCGACCACGGACGTCAAGCTCACCGGCCTATAATTACCCGGGTTATCCTTCCTACCCTTCTTAAATAACGGGACCACATTAGCTATCCTCCAATCCTCTGGCACCTCACCTGTGTCCAGTGACGAGACAAAGATTTGCGTCAGAGGCCCAGCGATTTCATCTCTCGTCTCCCTGAGCAGCCTGGGATAGATTCCATCAGGCCCTGGGGATTTGTCAGTCTTTATATTCCCTAAAAAACCTAACACTTCCTCCCTTGTAATGGAGATTTTCACTAACGGGTCAACACTCCCCTCCGAGACACTCCCAGTCAACACATCCCTCTCCTTTGTAAATACCGATGCAAAGTATTCATTTAGGATCTCCCCTACTTCTTTGGGCTCTGAGCATAATTCCCCACTTTTGTCCCTGAGAGGTCTGATTTTTTCCCTGACAACCCTTTTGCTCCTAACGTATAAGGTAACATATATAGGTATTGAAAATAATTTTTAAAAACCAAAGGAATGCCCACTTTTCTCTCAAGAGAAATATAATAGAGGGTGGCACGGTAGCATAGTGGCTGGTACTGCTGCCTCACAGCACCAGGGACCTGGGTTCAATTCAGCCTCGGGTCACTGTGGGTTTCCTTCGGGTGTTCCACTTTCTTCCCACTGTCCAAAGATATGCAGATTAGGTGGATAGTCCATGCTGAATGCCCCATAGTGTCAGAGCAATTAGCAGGGTAAATATATGAGGTAACAGGGATAGGACCTGGGTGGGATTGTTATCGGTGCAGGCTTGATGGGCCAAATGGCCTCCTTCCGCACTGTAGGGATTCAGTGGTTCTATGGTTCTCGGCAGAAATCATGCTTCACTTATAAAAAGCCCTGGCCAGAGAACACCTGCAGGACAGTGAATTGTTTGGGGCACCACATTTTACGAAGTCGACTAACACACTTGTATTTTCTTGCTTTATCTCACTCAACTTTCTTGGGCGTGACATACTCAACTTTCTGATTTAAAGGAGTTGTTTCCAAATCAAGTAAATGTTGGAAAATTATGGTTAGGTTATATGCATTGTTGTCACCAAATTCCTCTTAAATCATGGCATGGAAACAATCTGGTCCTGGAGTTTTCAGAGCCATTATGTTCTGAATTACTGGCCATAATTTTAAGTGGTAGTAGTGTTTGCACACAGAATCTGGAATGCTGTAAAATATAATGAGAAGATGTTGAGTGTGTGTCCCAATGTTCACACACATTATGGTTGGTGGGCACGTGTAAGAGTCAGATGCCTGTCTGCCAACAATTAATCACGGTAAGAAGTCTCACAACACCAGTTAAAGTCCAACAGGTTTATTTGGTAGCAAATACCATAAGCTTTCGGAGCACTGCTCCTCCGTCAGATGGAGTGGAAATGTGCTCTCAAACAGTGCAAACAGACAAAATCAAGTTGCAGAATACTGATTAGAATGCGAATCCTACAACCAGCCAGGTCTTAAAGGTACAGACAATGTGGGTGGAGGGAACATTAAACACAGGTTAAAGAAATGTGTATTGTCTCCAGACAGAACAGCGAGTGAGATTCTACAAGCCCAGGAGCAGGAAACTCGAGAAACTCGGCATCACCACCAGCAGCAACCAAGCCTCCCCCGGTACCACAGTAGAAAACAGTACCACTGCAGGGAAGTCCATTGTCAACTTATCGGACTACACACTTCAGCCAGATGAAATCGAAGTTCTCAGCCGAGGGCTCAACTTTTGTCGCACTACCAAAATAGACCCCATCAGTTTCGCAGCGGATGAGGCTGCGGGAGTTCTTCCACAAACCCCAAGAGGCCAACAGTGAACACAATGAGACAGCCAATGAACCGGAACAGCAGACAGAGAGATCCACAGTGCAACCGAAGAGGAAAGAGTCGAATTGGACTCCTCCGGAAAGCCGCTGCCCTCGACTTGACATGTATGCCCAAGCCATCAGGAGGTGCGTCAACACCAAATTCATCGGCCGCACTCACAAGACAGCCCCGAACATCACCCAAGCACAACGCAACGCCATCCGTGCTCTCAAGACCAACCACAACATTGTCATCAAACCAGCAGACAAAGGAGGGGCCATCGTCATACTGAACAGAACGGATTACTGCAAAGAAGTGTACCGACAACTGAACAACGAGGAACACTACAGACAGTTACCCACAGATCCGACCAAAGAACACACCCGTCAACTCAACACTCTGATCAAAACCTTTGATCCGGACCTTCAAAACACCCTCCGTGCTCTCATCCCACGTACTCCACGCGTTGGAGATCTCTACTGCCTCCCAAAGATACACAAGGCAAACACACCCGGCCATCCCATCGTTTCAGGCAATGGAACCCTGTGCGAGAACCTCTCCGGCTATGTCGAGGGCATCTTGAAAACCATTGTACAAAGAACACCCTGCTTTTGTCGCGACACTACAGACTTCCTACAGAAACTCAGCACACATGGAGCAGTTGAACCAGGAGCACTCCTCGTCACAATGGATGTCTCGGCACTCTACACCAGCATCCCCCACGATGATGGCATTGCTGCAACGGCCTCAGTACTCAATGCCGTCAACTGCCAATCTCCAGATGCAATTTTACAACTCATCCGCTTCATCCTGGACCACAATGTCTTCACCTTCAACAACCAGTTCTTCATCCAGACACACGGAACAGCCATGGGGACCAAATTCGCACCTCAATATGCCAACATCTTCATGCACAGGTTCGAACAAGACTTCTTCACCGCACAGGACCTTCAACCGATGCTATACACTAGATACATCGATGATATTTTCTTTCTTTGGACTCATGGTGAGCAATCACTGAAACAAGTATATGATGACATCAACAAGTTGCATCCCACCATCAGACTCACCATGGACTACTCTCCGGAATCGGTTGCATTCTTGGACACACGCATCTCCATTAAGGACAGTCACCTCAGCACCTCACTGTACCGCAAGCCCACGGATAACCTCATGATGCTCCACTTCTCCAGCTTCCACCCTAAACACGTTAAAGAAGCCATCCCCTACGGACAAGCCCTCCGAATACACAGGATCTGCACAGATGAGGAGGATCGCAACAGACACCTCCAGATGCTGAAAGATGCCCTCATAAGAACAGGATATGGCGCTCGACTCATCGATCAACAGTTCCGACGCGCCACAGCGAAAAACCGCACCGACCTCCTCAGAAGACAAACACGGGACACGGTGGACAGAGTACTCTTCGTCGTCCAGTACTTCCCCGGAGCGGAGAAGCTACGGCATCTCCTCCGGAGCCTTCAACATGTCATTGATGAAGACGAACATCTCGCCAAGGCCATCCCCACACCCCCACTTCTTGCCTTCAAACAACCACGCAACCTCAAACAGACCATTGTCCGCAGCAAACTACCCAACCTTCAGGAGAACAGTGACCACGACACCACACAACCCTGCCACAGCAACCTCTGCAAGACGTGCCGGATCATCGACACGGATGCCATCATCTCACATGAGAACACCATCTACCAGGTACACGGTACCTACTCTTGCAACTCGGCCAACATTGTCTACCTGATACGCTGCAGGAAAGGATGTCCCGAGGCATGGTACATTGGGGAAACCATGCAGACACTACGACAACGGATGAATGAACACCGCTCGACAATCACCAGGCAAGACTGTTCTCTTCCTGTGGGGGAGCACTTCAGCAGTCACGGGCATTCAGCCTTGGATCTTCAGGTAAGCGTTCTCCAAGGCGGCCTTCACGACACACGACAGCGCAGAGTCGCAGAGCAGAAACTGATAGCCAAGTTCCGCACACATGAGGACGGCCTAAACCGGGATGTTGGATTTATGTCACATTATCAGTAATCCCCACAGCTTGCCTCCTGGGCTTGTAGAATCTCACTAGCTGTTCTGTCTGGAGACAATACACATCTCTTTAACCTGTGTTTAATGTTCCCTCCACCCACATTGTCTGTACCTTTAAGACCTGGCTGGCTGTAGGATTCGCATTCTAATCAGTATTCTGCAACTTGATTTTGTCTGTTTGCACTGTTTGAGAGCACATTTCCACTCCATCTGACGAAGGAGCAGTGCTCCGAAAGCTTATGGTATTTGCTACCAAATAAACCTGTTGGACTTTAACCTGGTGTTGTGAGACTTCTTACCGTGTTCACCCCAGTCCAACGCCGGCATCTCCACATAACAATTAATCAGCCAGTCAAAGCACTTAAAAGGACAATTGACTGGAATTTTATGTTGCCCGTGTGATTTTTAGGTTGGCAGATGGCCATCCCATTTTTTACTCTTATCATCCAAATGCGGGATAAAAAGGGTTTGGAGCATTGTCTGTCTGAGTTGTTAGGAGTTAAGGTGAGAATAATATTGCAAAGTAATGATTCTACGTAACAAGGTATTGGATAATGTCAATATGTTTTTATTGATGCCATTTATCTGTTTTTAACTGACCTACATTGCTTCTGAACACACTCCTTTTCCTAATATCCTTGTAAAAAGGTTGTGTTGATTTTAAGACCCCTTGCAAGTTTATTTTTATACCACCTTTTTTGCTGCTCTTACTATTTATAGTAAGATCTGTGACTTCTGATGTTGAGCCCTCACTAGCATTCCCAGAGACAGTGGGAGGCGGCTCAAGATTGCCCCTATATGTTTCAATGAGATCACCTCTCATTCTTCAAAATTCCGAGGAGTAGAGGCATTGTGAGCAGTGTAGATGGAAGCAGAACATTACAAAGAGATTTCTCATGCTTACTATTTATGTCACCCTTTTCTGGTCTTTGCATATTTCCCATTGGTCAGAGTCGCTACTATTTTTCACGTTATATGCTTTTTCTTTTAATTTCATAATGCATCTTACTTTTTGAGTATTCCATAACTGTTGTTTGGGGCAAGTAGAGCTCTCCCCCCGCCCCTGCCAACGCCCCCCCCCCCCCCCCCCCACCCCCAACCCCGTATCACATTGATTTATCTTTGTATATCTTTCACTGATCTGTAATTTTACCAATGAACAGCTCTACAGAGCTAGGTTTGGATAGTCTCTGTCTCATCACATACAAAATGTTCATTGCTCATGAACACACTTTAAAAAATCACCACCTTTCTGATATATGTCAGTATGCTTGTTTCAAGAGATATGAAATCTAAATTTGCCTGTAAAAAACAATTTATATAATTTCCCATTTCACAGCTGCATCCAGCGGTCCAATACATGACTTCCATGACAGTCTTAAATCCCTTTGTATTTCTTAATTCTACTTCTGGGCCAGAATTTTACTGGCCCGCGCTTGGACAAGGGGTGGAGCATGGAAAAACCTTTTTTTAAATTCATTCGTGGGACATAGGCGTCGCTGGCTGGCCAGCATTTATTGCCCATCCCTGAGGGCAGTTGAGAGTCAACCACATTACTGCGGCTCTGGGGTCACATGTAGGCCAGACCAGATAAGGATGGCAGATTTTCTTCCCTAAAGGACATTAGTGAACCAGATGGGTTTTTCCGATAATGGTTTCAGAAGATTCTTAATTCAGGATATTTTTTATTGAATTCAAATTCCACCATCTGTCGTGGCGGGAGTCGAACCCGGGTCACCAGAACATTTTAGAACAAACGAGGCCGTAGAATCCTGCCCATGAAGCCTATTTAGTTCTCAGTCCTGGACTTCGTGCAGATTTCAACCATGGGTCCCATGTCTTACTCTCCAAGTTGAATTTGCAGCTCAGTGTGTTCCTTATACTTTGTCTGTAACCATATACTTTAATCCATCCTTCAGCTCAAAAACATTCCTCACATGTTTCTTATTTCTCCTTTCTGATCCAATGCATGTCGGAATTATGCAACAAATGGTAGGACCCTTAGGAGATTGACAGGCAGAGAGATCTGGGCGTACATGTCCACCGATCACTGAAAGTGGCAACGCAGGTGGATAAGGTAGTCAAGAAAGCATACGGCATGCTTGCCTTCATCGGTTGGGGCGTTGAGTATAAAAATTGACAGGTCATGCTGCAGCTGTATAGAACCTTAGTTAGACCTCATTTAGAATATTGTGTACAATTCTGGTTGCTACACTAGCAGAAGGATGTGGATGCTTTGGAGAAGGTACAGGAGAGGTTTACCAGGATGTTGCCTGGTCTGGAGGTATTAGCTATGAGGAGAGGTTGGATAAACTCAGTTTTTCTCACTGGAACGACGGAGGTTGAGGAGTGACCTGAAAGAGATCTACAAGATTATGAGTGGCATGGACAGAGTGGATAGTCAGATGCTCTTTCCTAGAGTAGAAAAGTCAAGTACTGGGGACATAGGTTTGAGGTGTGTGGGGAAAAGTTTAGAGGAGATGTGCAAGTTCTTTACACAGAGGGTGGTGAATGTCTGGAACACGCTGCTGGGGAGATAGTAGGAGCAGGTACGATAGCAGCATTTTAAGGGGCAACTAGACGAATACATGAATAGGATGGGAATGGAATCATAGAAATCATAGAAACCCTACAGTACAGAAAGAGGCCATTCGGCCCATCGAGTCTGCACCGACCACAATCCCACCCGGGCCCTACCCCCATATCCCTACACATTTTACCCGCTAATCCCTCTAATCTACACATCCCAGGACACTAAGGGGCAATTTTAGCATGGCCAATCAACCTAACCCGCACATCTTTGGACTGTGGGAGGAAACCAGAGCACCCGGAGGAAACCCACGCAGACACGAGGAGAATGTGCAAACTCCACACAGACAGTGACCCAAGCCGGGAATCGAACCCAGGTCCCTGGAGCTGTGAAGCAGCAGTGCTAACCACTGTGCTACCGTGCCGCCCTGATACGGACTCCATAAGTGCATATGGTTTTAGTTTAGGCAGGCATCATGATCAGTGCAGGCTTGAAGGGCCTGTTCCTGTGCCGTACTTTTCTTTGTTTTTCTTTCATCACTTCACATCTCTTAGTTTTCCCTTGACCTTTGGTTCAATTTCTCACTATTATTCTACTTTCTCTTCATTTGTTTGTTTTTAACCTATTGCTAATCCAATTTTACCACCTATTTCCAACCCCCATTTACAGGTTTAAATTCCAGTTGACCATGCCTTTCCAATAGGACTCCAGTCCCTACCCATTTCAGTTGGACCCAGTGGTACAGTTCCTTCCAGTCCCAATACTGGTGCCAGTATCCCATAAGATCTGGAGTAGAGTTCTTCATTCCTGGCTGAAAAGTTCAAGTTTTCTAGCCTTTCTTCATAACTCAGAATTTTGATATCAGCCTTGTGATGTTTTTCTGTACTGTCCTTAATGCATGAATGCCCCTTGCATCAACCGGAATTGGGCACAGTCCTCCAGGGGTGTCCTGTCCAATTGATCATTCCTGCCTTTGATCTGTATTCTCATTTTCTGGCTGCACAGAAAATTATTTTGTTTCTTTTGGTTTGTGCTCTGCTTTTGGTGAATAGGTTGAGCACTGAGTTAACAAGGACACCTAAAATCTTAGCTGTAAATAAACCTCGTATTAAAGCCAGTCTCCCATCTTCCATCCTTCATAAACCTAAGCTAATACAAATCTCTGCTCATTCAAAAAACAAAGAACAAAGAAAATTATAGCACAGGAACAGGTCTTTTGGCCTCCAAGCCTGTACCGACCATGCTGCCCAATTGAATTAAAACTCCTTACCCTTCCGGGGATCATATCCCTCTATTCCCATCCTATTCTTAAAAGTCCTATCGTATCCGCTTCCACTACCTCCCCCAGCAGCGAGTTCCAGGCACTCTCCACCCTCTGTGTAAAAAACTTGCCTCTTACATCTCCTTTAAACCTTGTCCCTCGCACCTTAAACCTATGCCCCTCATAATTGACTTTTGCACCCTGGGAAAAAGCTTCTGACTATCCACTCTGTCAATGCCCCTCATAATCTTGTAGACTTCTATCAGGTTGTCCCTCAATCTCTGTCATTCCAGTGAGAACAAACCAAGTATCTCCAACCTCTCCTCATAGCTAATGCCCTCCATACCAGGCAACATCATGGTAAATCTTTTCTGTACCAATATAATTCAGTATACATACGTGTTTTTTTCCTTCCTATATCTGCATTAAACTTTGTCTGTCTCCTTCTTAGGTAGTCTGTTATGATCAATCTGCGTCTGCTCTGGTTCAATGGCTTTTGAGATGGCTGATAAGTCTAATGCACAATCTGCAGCCTGCCACAGTGAGGGAGGTTGTGTTTAAATGGTCAGACAGGTGAGCTGTTTAGAAGTTGGTGTGCTAAATGTGCTATAGTATTCAATTGTTCCAATTGTTTGATGTTTTATTCTGTGTGTTTATTGACCCTGTTCACCTCTGTGCATTGTTAGCCAAGCCTGGGCACCGTTACTGAGAAATAAATGCTAAAGTAAGCTGGAAGCTTGTGGCTGCTGCAGATATTTAAAGAATTGAACAAAAGTCCTACACATATCAAGCATGGTACGTATCATCTCTGCACATCTGCAAGGCATAAAACACAATAACTGGTGACAAAAATGGAGAAGAGTTTAAATTTACCAGTTCCAGTACCTTTCCTTTCTTGTACCAAGAGTTCGATGAATCTCAGGGTTCCAGACTACTTGCTCATTATGGGGATGGGTAGTACAGATGTAAGCAATGACCTGCAAGAAGACATAGGGGACAACACCACCTGGAAGTTTCCCTCAAGCAACTCACCATCTTGACTTGGAAATATATCGCCATTCCTTCATTTTCGCTGGGTCAAATTCTTGGAACTACCTCCCGAACAGCAATGTGGGTGTATCACCATTTGGACTGCAGTGGGTCAAGAAGGCAGCTCACCACCACCTTCTCAACGGCAATTAGAGATGGGCAATAAATGCTGGCCCAGCTAGCAATGCCCACATCCTTTAAATGAATATATTTTTAAAAAACTTGTATATGACTTGGGGTTGAAGGCCAGCGAGTATGTGGGCAGTTGATAGAAGACACATCTATGTTTGATACAGTTAAAAGTGTTCTCAAAAAATATTTTGAGCCAAAGAAAAGTGTGATAATCAAATGGTACATATTTTGCCAGATATGTCAGAGAAATGGAAAGGCCATGAAACAACATGTGATCGTATTGAGACAATTTACTTCTACATGTAAATTTGGCACACTAACCAAGGAAGACATTTGTGACCAACTTATCAAAGAAACCTCAGTTCTACAAGTTAGGGAATGCCTCCTCATTGAAGATAATTATTTAGTCATAACTTTGGCAGTCCAAATCATATCTGCCAGGCACAACTTGCCCAACCAGTTGATTTGCAAAGGGTTAGGGACAAAGAGACCTCAGCTATCTCATCACCATGCGCCCTTCAAAAATATACTCACATTGTGGAGGTGCTCATCGACTCACAACATGATGTACAGTTTGAGAGGAAAAGTGTAACTCATGCTCAAAGTGGAACAAGTTTGTGAAATTGTGTGAGTAATATAAGAAGCGGGCTTCATCATTCCATGCATGGTGGAGGAACTACTCCCTGAGTATGTGTATACCTCTGTGGATGGTAAAGGACAAGGTCATTTTAAAGAAAGCTCAGCTGAGATTGTGGTTTCCTCGCGTCACCTCTTGTCGATGTTGGTATGAAAATATCCATATTGAGGGACAAACTCTACCACCATTATTTTTTGGAACTTCCTCTCACTACTGTGACAGACACTCATCAAGCTTACAATAATTCAGTTGTTCCAGCTTTGGGAAGGATCACTGTTCTGGTGCACTTCAGAAGTATCAACCTAGACATGCCACTACTTGCCTTTCTGACCTGGGAAAAATTTGCTCAATAAGCTTGACTTTAAACTTGAAGACTCCACGAGAGCACACATTAACAGGATTGATGACACAGACTACACATAGTGGTATCCTTCCTTATTTACTGAGTTTGAGAAGATTAACCTCCACACGTCAACACGTCAATTACACCAGTTTTGAAATATTTGAGATGCTTGCCGTTTGCGATCCATGCTGAAGTGTCACAGGGGCTGAAACTTGTAGCCAATGGTATTGTTAAGTTTAGTGACTCATTGCCTTGGATCTGCAAAAATGGTGAGCTTGAACTATTTGACGATTTTAAGGCAGTCAACAAAGGAATGATTCTGACAAATATCAACTTTTCATGATTCAAGAACCATCAATAGCATCCCATAGTCTTTACAAAGCTCAACATGCAATTAAATTTTCAGATACCACTAATGAGGAAAGCCTGATATGTTACAACTTTTGTTACTCATGAAGATATGTTTCAGTACCTCAGAACGTCCGACAGTTCAGCATTTAGCACATTCCCAATGATCATTTTTTCAGTTTCTTCAGATGTCGAGGGGCAGTCAACCTACGCGACAATGTTGTTATCCATGGAAGGGACAAAGCAAAACACGATTAGCTGTTATCAAGCAGTGTTCACTCGACTCACACAACAGTTTGACAATCAACAAGGACAAATGCACTTTATGGCATTTGAGGTTGATGTTCTAGCATACAGAGCAGCAGCAGCAGAGGAAAGTCTACACATGACAACATCAAAGGCATTCATGCACCTCAGACCCTGTCGTTCCTTACTTCCATCATCTTTAATCACAAATTTGTCCCTAAGAACATAGAAATCATGGCAGCGAGGGATTGTATGCACTGACCAGACTGTGGGAGCAGGGAAAAGGGTGATAAGATTCATAGAAATCATAAAAACCCTCCAGTGCAGAAGGAGGCCATTTGGCCCATCGAACCTGCACCGACAACAATCCCACCCAGGCCCTATCCCTGTAACCCCACGCATTTACCCTGCCAATCCCCTGACACTAAGGGGCAACTTATCATGGTCAATCAACCTAACCTGCACATCTTTGGACTGTGGGAGGAAACCGGAGCACCCAAAGGAAATCCACGCAGACACAGGGAGAATGTGCAAACTCCACATGGGCAGTGACCTGAGGCCGGAATTGAACCCAGGTCCCTGGAGCTGTGAGGCAGCAGTGCTAGCCACTGTGCCACCCAAACTGTAGGGTGGGGGAGGTGGGGGGAGGGGGAGTTAGATTGTTGTAGCAGTGGGGAGGAGGGACTGGGAGTCAAACTATGAGGATGGTAGGGTGATGGGAGTCAGAATGTGAGTGGGATGAGAGAGTCAGACTGTGAGTTGGGGGGGAGGGGGGTGGGGAGGGGGTGGTAGGAGTCAAACTGTGAGGGAGGGGTGAGGGGTTGAGAAATAGACATTGTAGGGAGGTAGTGGGAGTCAGACTCTGAGTGGGGCTGGGAGTGAGATGAGGGTGAGAGTAGGGAGTCAGGCTGAGTGGGGAAAGAGTGTGGGTGTCAGACTTTTTGAGGGGGAAGGTTTGGGAGTCAGACTGAGTGGGGGTAGGGAGTCAGGTTGTGAGGGGGGAGGGTGTGGGGTGGGAATCAGACTGTAAATGGGGGGGTGAGGGAGTGGGCGGTGGGAATCAGACGGTGGAAGGATGGGAGTTAGACTGTGAGGGGGAGGGTTGTTACGTATGTTGAGTCATACCCCTTTAAGAGAACGGGTCAGGTGACCCAGGATTCAAGCTCCACCCTGGGTGGAGTTGCCTCGACAGTATGGTAGCACAGTGGTTAGCACTGCTGCTTCACAGCTCCAGGGTCCCGGGTTCGGTTCCCGGCTCGGGTCACTGTCTGTGTGGAGTTTGCACATTCTCCTCGTGTCTGCGTGGGTTTCCTCCGGGTGCTCCGGTTTCCTCCCACAGTCCAAAGATGCGCGGGTTAGGTTGATTGGCCAGGTTAAAAAAAAAATTGCCCCTTAGAGTCCTGAGATGCATAGGTTAGAGGGATTAGTGAGCAAAATATGTGGGGGTAGGGCCTGAGTGGGATTGTGGTCGGTGCAGACTCGATGGGCCGAATGGCCTCCTTCTGCACTGTAGGATTTCTATGATTTCTATGATTCAGTCTTATGCTGCCTGTGCTAGGATAGAGACATGTTAATTAATTGTTCCAGTTAGTTTACTACCACTGATCTTATGGTCTATTGTTAGTCTCAATATGAGACCTCAAACTTAATAGGAGTGGGTGTGGGAGTCAGACTATGAGGGGGAGGGTGTAGGTGTGAGTGTCAGACTGAGTTGGGGGAGGGAGTTAGACTGTGACAGGGGAGGGGTGGATATCAGACTGTGAATGGGGGAGTGGGTGGCAGTTAAACTGAAGGGGGTGGCTATTAGACTGTAAGGGAGGGAAGGAGGTTGGGAGCGCTAGACTGTAGGTGCAGGGGGGAGGATGGGGGCAAGCCTGTGACAGTGGGGCACCCATAATACAGTATTTTGTTCACATGCTTGTTTGCATACTGCACATGTATGACAATCACAGGTTTGAAATGCGGGACAAAGTTTGTCTCAGCATCAAATAACCTTAGACACTGGATAATCATTTCAAATATGGGATGGTGTTGTTAAATCCAGTAAAGGGGGTCATCTTTTCTTTGTTCGGAATGGTCTCCATTAAACCTGGGTGTGATTACTGAGGAACAGAAACTAAAAATAAACTGGAGCTTGTGGATGCTGCAGACATTTTAAACCATTGATTAAAACTGTTGCTTACACATAGAAACTGATGTGTCATCTCTGCAGATCTCCGAGGCATAAAACACAACAGATGCCTTGCCTTCATCTCTCCACATTCCTGACAAACTCTTTTGATGTGTTTGGCACCTTCCCAAATGAACCTTCCCTATTTTAGTCAGTCACAAGCCAGGGACTCCCACTAGTCAGTGGGATGTGAGATTTTTTCAGGAATGCTTGAGGACAAGTGTTTCTATTGTGCTCCTGTGAATCTTCTGCTGTGATCAAGTGCTGAGTAGAACAGTTGCTTCAGGAGTTTGGTGTCAGGCCAGCAGAGCTGATTTTGAGTGATTAGCACCTCCAACACAGGCATGGGAGATGATACTGCTGTTGGATCTGCCATTAATCCCCCAATGCTCAACCCACTCACATATTTTGTCCAACATATTCTTTGATTCTTCTGCTACCTCCTCTGATTCTACTGACCCTCCTTGTTTGGTATCATCACGAAGTATGACCAAATTGCACTTTTGTGCATGATTCTCTATGAGCACAGGTCCCAATAACAATCTGTGGAGCAGTTTATTCAGTATTTCCCCACCCATGGATGTAACTCTTGTAACAAGTACCCATTGTCTTCTATCCTTTTGCCAATTTCTTATCTATACTCAAATATTATCTCAAATCTCCATAGTTTTTATATTAACCAATATGTTTCGGACTGAAATCCATGTGGGTATCAACTCTCCTTGTCAGAGTATATTATTCTTCTCTCAGGAGTCAGGGCTGTGCATTTTTGTAGTTTTGGAAATCACTTTTTCAACAATGTTAAAACTGTAAGGTCCGATTTTACAGAGATCAACTGTAGCCAACCTTACGGCCAAAAGCTTTATCATTAATTAGCCTCATGGTGTAAACACACCCAAAATGTCCCTACTACAAACTGTTCATATGAATTGTTGTTTTAGTATTCTTTGTCTTTTGAGTTTTATGAAGAATACCTTTTGTTCCATAAAGGAATTGGTAAATACAGTTCAGTAAATTAATCATTAAGCAGTTATTTTCTTTTGCAAAACTGTCGACCTGAAAGGTTAACTCATTCCCTCCACAAATGCTGTCTGAGTATTTTCACCATTTTTGCTTTTTTTAGGTCCCTTCAATTTGTCCCTTGACATTTGATCTTCTATGATATAGGCTGTGCTTTGGATAACATCGATTGTGGGTGTGATTTTCTGGCTGTGCTACGATGTGTTTTCCACTGGCGGGGGTGGCTCGCCATTGGCCAGCGAGAGGTTTTTCCAGTCCCGCCAATGTCAGTGGCATTTTGTGCAGCTCGCCTGTCTCATTGCTGTGAAATCCCACTGTGGGGGGGGGGGGGGCACTGGAAGATCCCGCTAACGGGAAGGGCTGGAAAATCTTGCTCAGTGCCTATCATCTTAAATACCTTTGCTTGTACTTCCTGATAGAAAATTCTGTGGATGCTGGAGACCCGAAGTAAAAACAGAAAATGCTGGAAAAACTCAGCACATCTGGCAGCATCTGTGGAGAGAGTGACAGAGACAGAGTGGAGTTGGCGGATTGCCACTTTGTAGCGACTTACCTTCATTCAAATTCCAAAAGACCTGTCTTGCCCAACCTTCCTGACTCAGGCTGTGTGAAACTGAAGAAGCGAAACAGGTCAGTGGCTCCCATAGTGATGTGTAAATGGAGCAGTATGAAGAAGGACACATCGCATTACAATGGCACGAGCTGCCATAAAGCAGGTGAGTTTATAGGGACAATTGAAAGGAAGAAGGTAAGTTTCTCAGGTAAATTAATGGATTGTGGGGGTGGGGGTTCTGACAACAGCAGTGGGGCAGAAGGTGTTGGGTCGGGGGGGGGGGGGGGGGGGTGGATGCTGTTACATTGGCAGGGGGTTGTGTCAGGTCAGGGAATGTTGGGTTGGGTTGGGTCGGAGGGTGTCGGGTCAGGGAGTGTCAAGTCAGGGGAGGTCAGGTCGGAGTCAGTCGGGTCAGGTGGGGGGTGTTGGGTCAGGGGGTTGATGGGTCAGGTCGTGAAGGCTTTCTGGTCGGGTCAGGGACTGGTGGATTAGATCAGGGAGGTGTCACGTCAAGGGGGTGTCAGGGGCTGTCAATTTGGGGGGTGTTGGGGGGTTGGGGGGGTGTTGGGTCAGGGGGTCGAGAGTGTGTCGGTTCAAGGGGTGTTGGATCGGGGGGTATTGGATTGCGAGGGGCGAGGGGATGTTGGGTTGGGGGACATTGGGTTGGGGGTGTTGGGTCGCGGGGTGTTGAATCGAGGGGGGGTGTCGTCAGGTTGAGGGGATCAAGGCGATGTTGGGTTGGGGGTTGTCATGTTGGGGGGTGTTGTGTTGAGGGGGATTAAGAGGTGTTGGGTCAAGTGGGTTGAGGGGGTGTTGGGTCGGGGGTTGAGGGGGTTTCAGGTCGGGGAGGTATCAGGTCAAGGGGGTGACGGGTTGGAGGGTTGTCGGGGCGAGGGGCTGTCGGGTCAGGGAGCTGTTGGGTAGAGTCATTGGGGGAGTGTCATATCAGTTTGTTGGGGGGGTGTCATATCGGGTCATTGGGGAGGTATCAAGTCGAGGGGCTGTTGTGTTGAGAGGGTGTCATAGAACATAGAACATTACAGCGCAGTACAGGCCCTTCGGCCCTCGATGTTGCGCCGACCAGTGGAACCAATCTAAAGCCCCCCTCTAATCTACACTATTCCAATATCATCCATATGTTTATCCAATAACCATTTGATTGCTCTTAATGTTGATGGGTCCACTACTGCTGCAGGCAGGGCATTCCACGCCCTTACTACTCTCTGAGTAAAGAACCTACCTCTAACATCTGTCCTATATCTCTCACCCCTCAATTTAAAGCTATGTCCTCTCGTGCTAGCCATCACCATCCGAGAAAAAAGGCTCTCACTATCCACCCTATCTAATGCTCTGATCATCTTGTATGCCTCTATTAAGTCACCTCTTAACCTTCTTCTCTCTAACGAAAACAACCTCGAACTCCTCAGCCTTTCCTCATGATTTTTCCACCATACCAGGCAACATCCTGGTAAATCTCCTCTGCACCCTTTCCAACAGTTCCACATCTTTCCTATAATACGGCGACCAGAACTGTACGCAATACTCCAAATGCGGCCACCAGAGTTTTGTACAGTTGCAGCATGACCTCCTGGCTCCGAAACTCAATCCCTCTACCAATAAAAGCTAACACACCGTACGCCTTCTTAACAACCCTATCAACCTGGGTGCCAACTTTCAGGGATCTATGCACATGGACACCCAAACTGGACGGGTGGGGGAGCTATTGGGTCAAGTGGGTATCGGGTTGGGGGGGGTTGTCAGGCCAGGGAATGGTTGTTGGGTCGGGGGGTGTCGGGTCGGGGGTGTCTGGTTGAGTGGGTTGTCGGGTCACGGGGTATCTGGTCAGGGGGTTTGAGGAGGTATTGGGTCGAATTGCGGTCGTGTCGGGTGGGGGGGTGGGGTGGTGTCGGGTTGTTTCAGGCCGGGCAGGATGTTGGGTCAGGGGTTGCAGGTCAGCTCAGGATGTGTGGAGTTGGTTCAGGTCGGGAAGGGGAGGGGGGCTGTCAGGTTGTTTTGAGTTGGGTTGTCGGGTTGAGTCAGGGTGTTAGGTTGGATGGGGGGGATGTAAGGTCAGTGCAGGGTTGGGATGTTGTCAGGTTGGGTTGGATGGTATTGGGATGTGGGGTGTCAGCAGGATTGGGGGTGTAGAGTCCGTCTGAGGGGTGTCAGATCGGCTCAGGGGTTTTTGGTTCAGTTTTAGGGGATATCTTGTCAGCTCGGGTAGGCGAGTTGGGTCGGGTCGAGGGGGTGTTGGGTCAGGTAAGGGAGTGTCAGGTCAGGCGATGTCGGGACGGGCATGGTAGGTGAGTTGGTTCTTTTTTGTGGGGATGTCGAGTTGATTGGATTGGGAGGTGTCAGGTCAGATTGGGGGGTGTCGGGCAGATTGGGGGTATTGGAGCAGATTAGGGGGTGTTGGGGCAGATTGTGGGTGTCGGGGCAGATTGGGGGGTTTCGGGGCAGATTGGGGGGTGTCGGGACAGATTGGGGGTGTCGGGGCAGATTGGGGGTGTCGGGGCAGATTGTGGGGTGTCGGGGCAGATTGTGGGGTGTCGGGACAGATTGTGGGGTGTCAGGACAGATTGTGGGGTGTCAGGGCAGATTGTGGGGTGTCGGGGCAGATTGTGGGGTGTCAGGGCAGATTGTGGGTGTCGGGGCAGATTGTGGGGTGTCAGGGCAGATTGTGGGTGTCGGGGCAGATTGTGGGGTGTCGGGGCAGATAAGGGGTTTCGGGGCAGATTAGGGGTTTCGGGGCAGATTGGGGTGTGTCGGGTCAGTTTGGGGTGTGTCGGGTCAGTTTGGGGGGGTGTCGGGGCAGATTGGGGGGTGTTGGGGCAGATGGGGGTGTCGGGTTGGATTGGGGGTTGTTGGGGCAGATTGGGGGGTGTCGGGGCAGATTGGGGGGTGTCGGGGCAGATTGGGGGGTGTTGAGGCAGATGGGGGTGTCGGGTTGGATTGGGGGGTGTCGGGGCAGATTGGGGGGTGTCGGGGCAGATTGGGGGGTGTCGGGGCAGATTGGGGGTATCGGAGCAGATTGGGGCAGTGTCAAGTCAGATTAGGGGGTGTCGGGTCTGATTGGGAGTGTTGGTGCAGATTGGGGTGTGTTGGGCTGGGGATGGGTCTGGGTGTTTTAAATAGTAACGCTGAATTTAGAAGTTATTTTCTCCCCTAATTTAAATCACTTTGTTAGATGGTTCCCAGGACAATTGCCGGGTAAACGCTGACATGGGAAGTTCTAAGAGGGATGCCCCAGCACATAGTTGGGGTAACCCCCTCCAATGGGGAGCCAGGAATTTCGAGTCCAATATGACTCTTTTTCGGAGCTGTCCTTGCACTTTCTGGATGTGAATTGAATGAGAAACCCAGTGAAATTCCTATCCTTCCTAAATTCGCTGATTATACCCCGTCTCCACAGAAAATTGACACATCTTTATTTCTGGATCTGAGGAAAGGCGGAGGTAATGTTTAAATTTCAATGTGTGCTGAGTCCAGGCTGTGAATTGCCCTAAAGCCGCGGGACATCAAAGGGGAGTTACATCCAGTGGGGCAATTCTAACACACCGTTTTATTTTATCTTATGCAAATTAATTGAATGTAGGCGAGACTTTGAAAAGTAGTTGAAGTCTTTACTTGGTACTTTTATTTGTTTTAATAAATATATACAGGTTTCTCAACTATTCCAAAATGGGTGGTAAACAATCCGAGGGTTTGAACTGTCAAGTGTACCCGGGGATTAAGGCTGCTATGTGAGTCTGGTGGCTGAAGTTTTTTTTTGCCCCTGGAGAGATTTGCAGCCAGCAATGTTATACCACCTGTCGTGTGCCAGTTGGCAGACTCTGTTCACCGGAGAGTGAGAGCAACACACACAGCGTGTCGGGGAGGGAGGGCCGGGGGGGGGCGGATGGACATGAAATGCGTTAAACTGTAACCTTTACTTTCACACGGTAACAGGCAGCACTTTAAAGGGTTTTTTGGGCTATAGCTGACGTCAAGACAGAGAGAGAAAAAATCTTAGATCAGCTTTTTTTTCTAAAAAAGCCACTTGAAAGTACTCTGCAATAATGGAATCCAGCTGCTCGCTGGTAAACTACCTTTTAAAGTAATTTCAACTCAAACTTTGTCGGGACAGAAAAGTTTTACACTGCTAGTTAATGTCAGGAGAAAACAAGGAGGGGAAGCAAAGATAGTCAGTTTATATATGTACACACGTATATATATATATATATAAGCTGTTTTTTTAAATTCCAGAAGTTTATAAAAGTTGACAGGTGTGCGTGAGTACTTGGCTGCGCCTTTAAAAAAAAACCTTGGGCTCTGGTATAACTGTCTGTCATTGCTTTCCGCCTTACATTAGCCATTGAGCAGATAAATGCGATCGTTGGATCGGGGCACGTTGGAGAAAGAAGGGAGTGCTTTGGATCGGAATGTGGAAGCCACTATGTGATTATCTGGTGGAAATGCTGGCAGATCAGGGTCCTCGGCATCCTTCATGGTAGAAGCGGCGGCTCGGGAGTGAGTCAGTGTGAATCAGCCCCCAGTGCCTGTTTTGTCTGCTCTGTCCCCCGATAGCGCGCAAACATTCCTCCCCAAATGTCCCTGTCATTAGTATTACTGCTAATATCCACTCTCAACTTCCGCCATCATGGATCGGAAGCCCAAATCAACAAGATCCAACCATCAAGTAACAAGGAACAAAACGGTGAGTCTTTCTCCCTTTGGTGCGGGAAAGTAGAGTTTGCAATTCCTGGCGTGTTTCCTTTTTGCTGCACTCACTTGCCAGTGTGGCTGATCGCTTACAGGTATGGATTTCAGTGCAGCCCGGTACACGCAAGCCTTCAGAGCTTCGGGAATCCTGGCTCTCAGTGGGATTTTGTTTGTTTAACTTTTTTTTGGTGTAGGAAATGTGGATTTGCCCGCTGCCAGAGAATAAACTTCTGAAGGTACTCTTTGCTCTTAAAGCTAAACGTGCAAGGTAGTGATATGCATGCGACTGTTCAGGACGGCTGCCTCTGTGTTTCTTTAAAAAGAAAGTCTACTTTAGGAAAGATTAAAAGTTTTCAATCGGGTGCTTCTGGAGTAGGACTGGTGTGTTGTTTTTTAACTGAGCCACGCTGCTTGTAAACGCGATGACATCTGGCACCTGCAGGCAGCCAGGGCGCTGATCAAAGAGCAGCATTAACAAAGCTGGCCTCACAGTCAGAACAAGTTGGAAGAGGCAGTGAAAACGATCAAGAGAGCTGCATACTGACATCCAGCCACCAGTCTTTACAAAGCCATTAGTATCGCATCTTGAGACTTATACATTCACACAACGACTTTAAAAGCGTACTCTTTCATTAGTTCCTTATTGCCCTGAAGGAGACTATTCGGCCCATTGTGCCAGCGCTGTCCAATTCTTATGAACGCCTTATTTTTCACAATGTCTGCTATGAAGTTTAAGACAACTTATTCAGAGTGTCACCGAGACTACCTATCAAATTGTTTCATTTCATGTTAAGCCACCAGCGTTCATAAATCCTGGCTTTAATTGGGTAAAAATTGTGGTAAATATTACTGTGAATACTAATTTTGACTTCAGCCCCTGCACCTACTGTTGTGCTTTATCTAAATAAATCTCAATGGAGAAACTAAAGGTGCTTACTGCGCTCCTCCCTCCTGGCAAGACAAAGCTATGATAAACTCATTCTCAATTCCCATGCATTACTACCTAATTATATAGCTTTGGGACGTGACAGTTTTAGATTACAACCTAGACTGGCTAATAAAAAGCCAAGCAAAGCATGACATTCCTATGTTTTTTAAAAGCCGTCCAACCCCTCAGCACGAAATGTTTTGAATAATCCAGCACAGGTTCGAACCAAAATAAAGTTTGAGATTAGTTTAATGAGTACATTAAACCAGATTTATGGACATGACAAAATCTCCTCCTACATTTTGTATAACAATTTGCAGCTGAGATCACAGGATTACATCAAAAGGATTTCATGCTTTAGAAACACAGCACTTGTTTGAAAAGTAAAACTTTGAAAGCATTACTTTTTGTTTAAATGCAAGGAACACTGGGCATTTGTGTTCCAAGGGTTGACCATGCTAAAGAATGGGGATTTTTTTTTTCTCTGTGGTGAGCTATTTCTGCATTGGGTGTGGCCTTGGGGTTTGGCACTGGTCAATGCACACAATGGCCCAAAAATGAGCAGCTTTAGTTCAAGAGACTGTTGTACCCAGGAACAGTGCTGGACCTTTGCAGTAATGTGAATCAGACTGTGTAATTCGTTCAAGTAGTCACACATTGCTGCAAGTGCTTTTAACTTTAAGCAGTTATTAGATTTAGACATCAGTTAAGTGGTACGTGACAATGTTGATGGATGTATTTTTAGATTCAAATGTATTCAAGCCAATCGCGTAATTAAAATATAAAAAAACTACACATTGGAAAACTGAAAAGCAAAGAAACTACGTAACCAGGGTTGGTCAGCGTTTGTAAAGAGAAAAGACAGCAGTTAACAATTCTGATCCAATTTTTTGATAGACAATAGGTTATACCAAATAAATTTGGAATGATACTGAAAATTTTCTCCTCGCCTTTACGTAACAGTATTTCTGGACTTGCACTTCCTATATATATAACAACTTTCACCAGCTCAAAATGCTTTACAATGTGAAATCATTTTTTGAAGCGCAGTTACTGTTACAGGGAACACAAATGTATTTTATTTGTTTTCCAATCATTGTATATTTGATGGAACTAATTGGCTACCATTTACTAAACAACTTGAATTTATGTCACACATTAAGGATAGTACAAAATATGGACATTTCAAAGCACTTTGCAGGACTATTATTAGACAAAGTTTGACAGAGACAGATTAAAAGTAAATCAAGCAAGCAAATGCTTAGACAAAGAGGTAAGCTTTTAGACAGGGTTTTAAAGGAAAGAGGTTTAGGAAAATAATTCCAAATCTTGGGGCCTAGACAGATGAAAGCATGGCTGCCAAGGAGGGAGTAAAGGAATTGGATTGGATTCCGGAATTGGAGGAATTTAGAAGTCTTGGAGGTGCAAGGACTTGGAGAAATTTGAAAATAAACATGAAAACATGGTGTTCTCAACAATGGTAGATTGGGAGTCCATAAGGTCAGTGAGCATAGTGTTGGCCCCAAGAACACTGACTTCTACCACTCCCACCTCAGTAATATCAGCCCACCTCAACTCATATGCTGCTGAAACCCTCATCTATGCTTTAGTTATTTCCAGACTTGACTATTCCAATACTCACTTGGCCAAACACTCATCTTCCACCTGCAATAAACTTCAGTCCATCCAAAACTCACTTATCTGTTTCCTAACATGCATTGACCATGTATTATCATTGGAAACTTTCGTCGAGCTTTTATTTTCAAGTCAGTCTTGTTCTGATAGGATCAGTGGACATTTTCCCACAGATGCTATAAATGTCACTTGCTTGATCAATGTGGCATGAGGACGATTTGTGCAATCACTCTGGTCAGTTTCTTTCCTTGTCATAGACACCTAACTAGGACTGGTGTAACACATGCTGTGCAAAAAAGTCTACCTCCTAATATCATTTTGGAAAATGCAATGAATTCAGGTTTCTTTCTTTCTCACATCCTCAGCTAACTCTTGCAAAACCACCTTGTTAGGATCCTTTCAGTTTGGCCCCTACTCTGCTGACAGAATCAAAACAACTCACCATCAAAGACAAAAATGGCTTCCTCTGTGACTGTGGATACAGTGCTTCAATTCCACTTGACCTACTTTAACCGCACTGAAGTGTATGATATGGTTGACCATATTCTTCATCTTTTAACTCTGTTTGATTACACAACTATATTGGGACTGCACCATCTGGGTCTTGCCTCATGTGGCTCTGCTCCCCACTGTCAGAATACAGCCAATACATATCCAACAACAGCTTCTCTTCCAGCCTGCTTTGTTACCTTGGGAGACCTTCTTGGTCTCTTCCTCGGCCACATGCTGTATTTTGGTGACTTTAAGGCACAGGTTCAACTTTCATAGTTTTGTTGACAATGCCACATGTCCACTAATTACTTTGGCAAAATCTTTCAGAGTATGAGTCTGACAGTGAGACATGGAAAGACAAAATTTCATCCAACTTATTGAAGTTGAGCCAGACAACCGTCATCGACTGATGCTGAGCTTCAAAACTCACATTTATTGATTACCAAAATGGCTTACTTCAATCCTTACAACAACAGCCACTTCTACTTTTTAAGTAGCTTTGCTGATCCATTATCCCCTTATCCTTATCCACTTATCCCTTATCCACACTAGCTAGCTCTCGAACTTTCATTATGCTCTTCACTGGCTTCCTATCCTGCCTTTGCTGTTAATTCGAATTTGTTTAAATTGTATTTAGTTGTAACCCAAATTAGATATCACACATCCATCACTCAGGAACAGGAGTAGGCCATTCAGCCCATTGTCCCTGTTCCACAGTTTGAGATCATGGCTGATCTATGGCCTAAATCCATGTGCCTGCCTTTGGTCCATATCCCTTAATACCTTTGCTTAAAAAAATATTATCTATTCAGATTTAAAGATAACAACTATTGTTCCTCACTGATATTGACTGTCCCAATTTAATTCAAAGTGCTTGTCTTTTTCTTTAAATTCTTCCATGTATGTTCTTATGCAGTCCTATTGCAGCAATCTTGACTTGCATTAGATCTCTTTTCATACCTTTCAGTTTTCTGACCATTTATTATACACCTTACCTTTATCTCCCCCGCCTTGCACCTGCAATGGTGACAGAGTCATCAATCGCCTCAGCTCTAATCTCTGGATTCTTAAAGTACTCTGATACTCTGCTTCTCTATTCACCTTTAAATGTTTTCTCAAAAGCCATCATTTTTGACGAGGTTTACTCATTTTGTGCCATGCCTTTATTCCTTTGATGGTATTGTTAGTTTTTACTTCCTCTGTAAAGAGCCTTTTTATATTTTCAACAAAAAAGGGGCTGTTTAAAAATGCATTGCTGTTATAGTAGTCAAGAATCAAAATGGCTGCTTGAAATACTCTTCTGGCAGTACAAATTGAGGTTTAATTTAATTTGTAAGGTAGACTGAGTTTGGCACAGTTCATTTCACTTGCAATTCTTAAGAGCTACTGCAAGGGTAAATTTTAACCCTTTCAACCTTCAACCAAAGAAGAGTTTTCACATTACAGCTGTATACTGCAAGAATGTTTGGTTAACTGTAATGTGACCTCAGTTACCTGGTGTAAAATTAGGTAATCTTCAATTAGAATCCGGAAGCTATTTTTTTAATAATACAGCATATTGCAAGCCTTTGCTTGTATGAAGAAGTTATCTTAAGCTGTTATCATTTTTCATTGGGAATAAAGTGATTTACTAAATGCAAATGCACATGAAAAACTATTTGTACTTAGGTGGTATTTAGGGTGATGTAAGACATAGAGAGATCTGCCTCTGTACACTAGTGTTGTACAGGTTCTCTGGCACTGTCTGCAGCCACGGTAAGACAGTACATATCTTCCTGTACAATCAAATGTTTTTGTTAGCTATGGCTTAAAATGGGAAATGCTATAACAATGCTATTGTGTAAACAATTGATGAAATTTGTGACCCTTTACCTGTAAGTGGGGGAGCTTGCCTTATGATCAGCCAACTGTCAACACTTTGTGTTGTAAGGAACCTACAGCTTGTTAACACTTTAAATATTTCCTCCTTTTAAAAGAATAGTACTAATATCACCCAAGTATTTGCTGTCACAATCTTTTGGATACAAGTGTCAGTTTAGTGGTTTTATGTGACCTCAAATCACTCTTTTTGTTGCACAGGTGAGCTACAAATGCAATGTTTTAAAAGAAGAATTATTGGTCCTGTGCCATTCACACCCAGATGGTATCCCCAAGTATTTCACAGCTCACAAATGTCTTTTAAAATATCAGCCATTTTGTGGGCATAGCATAAGTTGCTGATCAGAAATATTTCATAAAGACAACATTTTCAACTATTGCTCTTATTAACTGCATGCTTGGGAAACTGTTTTCAGATTGCACTGCTCAGACCTACAGTAGCATTACACAAATTTTAAGGATAGTGAAACTAAAAATGACAATACATCCCATTGGGGAAAAAGATAGAACAAGCAATTAGGGAGTGTGGTAATTTATCTGCAGGAAATGATGCAAAGATTTTTTTGTATGTGTATTAGAGAAAGTTGTAAACTCTAAAATTCCAACTATTTACATGTCTAAGTTATACAATATTTTAAGGCCTTTATCTGTGCCAAATATTTTTTGAAATCAAGGGTAGCCTGCTTGTAAGTGCCTACTAATGTTTCTCTAACAATTGTTCAAGGTGTGTGCGAGCAGTCCCATGTAATTGTACCTTTTGATCCCACCCCACCCCCTTCTGCAAATTCCTGGCTTCCACTGTTTCTTCATGGTAGTACAACTGAATCTCAGGAACATACTACCTGTGGGAAATAGACCTCAGAAGCCGTGTGCTTCCACTCAATAAGTGGGAGGTTGGTGTTTCAATGTAACCTGTCAAACTACTTGAATTTTATTATACAGCACAATATTTCAAATAACATTCCCAGCCTGCCAAAATCTACCTTCAGGTCTCTTACAATGTCATTGCTTGGAATCAGGAATGCAATCCAACCAGGAAAGTTCAGCCCAATGTCTCCCCAAAAGAATTTGATAGAATCATGTACTCTTGAGGAAAATTATGGACATGAATTTGTTTCTCACTGTTCAGTGGGATTGCATAAGATGCTCAAAAGGTATTGTGCTTTTTCTAATCCTTTAATTTCCATTTGGAGGGAACTCTTTGTCCACAGTTCACACGTGGTATACATCAAAGTGGCAGTCTTGGATTCAATGTTCTTGATCATATTTACAACTAAAATTAATTAAGGTAACCAGTTACAAATGTTTATGAAATGCACTACAAAACAGGAACCATTATAGTTATAAGAATCCCATCCCATTTATGCTCTGGCATTATTTGTGAAGACAGTAAGAAGTTTAACAACACCAGGTTAAAGTCCAACAGGTTTATTTGGTAGCAAAAGCCACACAAGCTTTCGGAGCTCTAAGCTCTAAGCCCCTTCTTCAGGTGAGTGGGAAAAAAGGTGACTTTAACCTGGTGTTGTTAAACTTCTTACTGTGTTTACCCCAGTCCAACGCCGGCATCTCCACATCATGATTATTTGTGAAGACCAGTGACATCAGGCATGGAAACGGAGGAGGGTGGGAGTCTGCGTGTTTGGCATTTCATTTCTGAAATTCTGTTTCAAGGTCATTTTAGAATAAAAATTGATCAGTCCCAAAAATCTTAACTTCATTGTTTAGAACTTGAAAGCTATGAATCTGGGACACAGCTGTAACCTGTTCTGAATCCAATGCACAGCTGAAGGTTTCAGTAATAATGATGCAGAGGTTTTCGGAATAGCATGAATGTGTTTATTGTATAACAAGAAAAGCAGATGGGGACATGATATACCCTCCCATCCCTCAGTGTATCATTTAAATTGTGTTAAAGTTAGGAAAAAGAATGTCAAATGCTTTGTGAAGATCTAAATTAGAACAAGCTGGTCTGGGGCCAGTTACAGGGAGCCCTTGTGACTTCTAAGTTAATGATGTCATAATCCCCTCATGTATTACGACTGAAAGGAAAATTCCACTTGTGTCAGTCCCTTTTGATAACTTAATGATGTCATTAAGTCTTTTTATTTGGGCTTGTCACATCTGGGATGTCATAATTGGCAATGCAATAATGTAAATCAATTAGTTAGAAATAATCTTTTGTGGTTGTCTGCAATTTGAGCTTTTTTTTGTTGGTGAAACTTGACTTGAAGACCATCAGAGTACTCTCTATAATGACCACTTAATGCCAGTCCCAGCAATTAACAGACAATTCCGTATTGAGTTTGTATTCAGATTCCACAAGCTGTATTTCATTAGCACACAAAGCACAGTTAAGTGCTTCAGGATAATTATGTGAATTTATATGTACTTCCAGTCAGTTGTTGTGTTGGAATAAAGGTAAAGTACAATCTCCATTCTGTCCCAGGTGGAGACATCTCCACTGTATGTATACAGGGAAAAAGTTGCTTATCTCAATGCTTCTTTTGAATCGACCACTTAGCTGAGTAGGGAATCTCCATTTCCACCTGATATATAGTGTTGGGTGACAATGGGGTATAATGCTGAGCCTAAACATTTCTTTCCTTGTATAAGGAATTATTTTGAGAAAGATACATTCTAAAATTGTGAAAAATATTTTGCTTTAAAAATCATTTTCATTCAGTACTCTATTTCCTTTAGACTGTCTTTAAATATAAATTAAAATATATAACGCAACTGTTTCAGTCTCATTTCCACAACTCCTGCTTCTGTATACCTCACTGTGAAAATTAAGAGATTTTTCATCCACTGGTAGTTGGCAAAGAGCAGAGGCTGAACTCATTCCAAATGGCTGGGAGATATCACACTGTCACACAGATGTCTGAAGGACGGTTTGTTTGTCCTTGAGTGTTATAGCATGAAAGGTGAGATCTTTCAGAAACTTGAATTCCGAATGAAATGTTGATTGACTTTGTTATGCTATCAAAACAGCAACCAAAAGGAATTTATTATAGTACTTACCTTCTGCTTGACCCAGGAAGACTCAAAAGTGGAAAACTTGTTTTGCAGTTACAGTAACAATGTGCCAAACATCACGTTCCGATTGACAGTCACTGCAAGTAAATATCTTTTCAGAAGAAAGTTAAACCCATAATGTTAATAGAAATGTTGGACAGAGAAGAGTGCAGCTGAAAATATAGCACTCCACATTTTCAATTATGTAAATTTTCAAATTGGATACAATATTTCAATTTGTAGTGGCATTAAGCAGGATATGAGTGTCAGCTTGGCTTAGTTGGTTGCACTTTTGGCTCTTAGAAAGTCATGGTTCAAATCTCCGTCCAGGAGATTTGCTCAGATTTACTCTGACCGTATGGTGTAATACTGAGGGGAACTACATTTTTTGGAGATGCCATCATTTGGATGAAACTGAGGTTCTGTCTACCTATTCAGGTGGAAATAAACAATTCTTTGTGGTTTTTCTGGTATTCTGGCCAATACATCTTCCCAATACCACCAATTTAGAATGTGCAATCCCTAATCACATTCTTTGCTTGTGAAACTAAATTCTATACCTTGCCTATCTACAAATTAACAGTGACTACACTTCAAATGTAATTTATTGTCTGAAGTGTTGGCGTGTTTGAAACTCAGCCAAGTGCAATATAAATGCAAGTTTTTTTTCCCCTACATTATGTGGGGCTATTATTTTCCAATAATGGAACACTACCATACCTCCAATGTTTATCTATTCAAAAATGTCATGGTTAAGGTGCTGTCATCTCAGTAATGAAGACAATCGGGTGTGTTAGCAGCACTAACTACCATGAAGTATAATCAGATTTCTTCCTGTTTTATAGTGGACTGATTGGCGGAGACAGGACAGATAGAATGTAACTTATGATGTCTGTGAAAGAGTTATGGACTCAAACTGCAGTGTGTGCCTGACATTCAATGTTTTATTGCTTACAATTCTATATAAAAAAAAATATATATAATCCACAAAGTCCTGCAGTAGAGATGCACCATAGGGTTTGGGTGGAGGTGGAATTTCATACAACGACCAAGAAAAACTTTCATCATGGCATGAAAACCCCATTCAATAGCGAGTAACCTGATTTACATTTACTGGAGACAGTACATTTTAAAAACTATTGCCAAAATCAAGTTAAATTTATAAAAGTTTACACAGGTGAACAAAATCTGCACTGCAACATTCTGTCTTGGTTTGTATCAATCTCTATTTATTATAGAGGTGTTATTGAACAGTAACATCAAAGTGACCTAAATTCCTTTTGTAACATGCTGTTATCAAATGCTTCAGGCATTTGTTGTTAGAAGATAATGATAATTAACTTGCTGAAGAGTGTTGCCAGTGGAAAGGAGTTTAAGAAGTGGAGGTTCAGAATGAAAACTATACTACAGTAATGGGCAACTTCCTTAGTTGGTCATGCTTTAAGATTTATTCCCCAGTCGTTCAAATCTATCCTTTTGAACTCATTGAGCAAAAAAATCATTTGCACGAAGGTTGTGTAAAACAATAGTGAGATGTGGAAACATTAAAAAGATACAGCATAGAATGGAGAGATATCCATGCACAGATATAATGGCTGAAAGTCCCCCTTTCTGTTGGTGCTTTTCATGTGGCTGTATGGAACTTGAAAATTTGAAGGTTTTCTCTCCCAGAAGTTTGAAAACTTGGATTTTCTCTATCAATAAACAGTATTTGATAAGGAAAGTAATGGCCATGAACATATTTGCCTAAATAGCAAAGGATTTAGACACACTATTGTTCTGTACACCTGTTGAAATCAATCTGGCAGACACCATACCAGCAGACTTGAAGGATTTCTTTGCAAAATCGATGAAAGAACATTTTCTAAAGGATGGAGAGTTACTGTACAGGCTGCTTAGTCCTGTGCTATGGGCCTACATTGAAGCAGCCAAGGGCACTTTTTTTAAACACTGTACCTGAAATAGTGCTTTGTTCTTTCTCAAAGAGGACATTAGAGGCCAATGAACCGTTTCAGCAGTTTCAAAGCATTAATCAAACATGACATGCAAAATGCGATCACTATAGCAGCCCACCCACTACAGGACTGTGGCTGATGGGTTTTCAAAAAAGGAAAACCGCTTAATATTAATGGACTTTTGGGCAGCTAAAGCATTCCTCACAAAGTTAAAATTTTAAGCATGAAGCAGGTTTAATAGAAGAATGGAGTTGAGTTTTTAAGAGACTTTTGAAGCATTACTGTCAGTAACTCAGTCTTGGCATCGAACTTGCACTGTCATCTAGACATTTTTAAAGGTAAAACAGAATATTTATTTTTCCAGCAGCAACATGATCATTCCATAGTCTTGCTTTAGGGCGCCAAAGACAATCTTTTCATTGTTAAACCTGACACTTATCTCTTTGCGAAAGCGTAGAATTTAAATCAGATGTTTCTTGAAAGAGGGAAACAAACACAGTGCTATGTGAACTTAACCTGCACAGTGTGTGTGCAAATAACAACACAATTGTCAACAACTTGCATTTATATAGAACCTCATTGGCTAAATATCACAATATTTACAGAAACAAAATTTGTCACCAGTCGCATTATAAGATATTAGGACAGGTCAAATGCTTTTGGTCAAAGAAGTAGGTGTTAAAAGCATCTTAATGAAAGAAAGGCAAATAGGAAGACAGAGAGGATTCAGAGCTTTGGTCCAAGGCAGCTGAATGCAACAGGCAAAATCTTACCAAAAAATGGCGGAGTTGTTTCTCTCCAGACAAATCAGTCGGTTTACTCACCAGATTCTAAAAAACATTGCTTAAAAAAAAATCGAGGTGGTATGCTTCATGTCGTTATTAAGGGGGACGGGGCTAAACACATCAACTAAACCCAGCTGCACAGAGATTGGGACGCCATCTTTAAAGCGCATCAGAACTGCAATAAACCTCCCCCCCCCCCCCCCCCCCCCCCCACATCCCCAACACTGAGGCTTCAGGTTCCCTCACCCCCAATCGGAACCAGCATTCACTCTGACCCTCACTACCAATGATTATCAGCTCCTTTCCCACCCCCACAATGGCCATCGCCAGCATACTCTGCTCGTCTCTCCACTCCCGGCCCACAAACATCTCTCTGCGCCCCCTCCCCCCCCCCCCCAACCCCACTGAGGCTTCCAAGTGGTAGTGCCAGGGCACTGCCTGACTAAATCCCTCTCCCCCAGGGGCTATAACTATTTTTGCGCCCCCTTGGGAGACTCCACAATAGGTTCAAAGAAAATTACAGCACAGAAACAGGCCCTTCGGCCCTCCAAGCCTGCACCATTCACGTCTGTGTAAATCTGTTGTAAACCATGCTGACGTGACGTCACATTGGCGTGCTTTGAAGATATAGTGAGGGCTCCATATATGGTGACGTGAGCAATGTTTAATGATATTAAGATGCATCTTGTCCACAGCCACCAGTGGTGGAGTGATGCTCAAGAGACCAGAATCAATGAAATACAGGTATCTCAGAGAGTTGTAGGCCTTGGGGAGATGAAGGAGTTCATGAGACTGAGGTGTCAGGGATTTTGAAAACCAGGATGAGAATTTGAAAATCAAGACATTGTTTAACTATTAACACATTGTAGGTCAATGAGCACAAGGATGATGGGTGAATTGAACTTGGTGCGAGTTAAGATATGGGCACCAGAGTTTTGGATGACTTCAAGTGTACAAAAGGATGAAGGTGGGAAGGAGTGGAGGCCAGGAGTGCGTTGGTATAGTCAAGTCTAGAGATAACAAAGACATGGATAAGCCCAGACAGGGGGTGGCATCGGGTGTTGTAATGGAAGTAGAGCTATGTGGAAATAATCATTAAAATTAAAATAGATTTACAATGCAGCACCTGTTTTCCAAAGCATTCAATTGGAATTTATGTAAGCTGTTCCGTTAACAACTCTGTTAATTAGCATTGACTTGTGGATATTGTGTCAGTAAGGAAACGAGTAAAAGATTGCATGACAGTCTGTCAGAATTTATTGGAATTGAAGGAACAGAAGGTTCTTCATTGATGTCTTTCTCACAGCATAGTATTTACACACATCACATAGAAATTGATTTGTTTAACTTATTACGCTGATAGTATTTAAAACTGAATTTGAGAAACAGTAGGAAGAACTAGCATTGGGATCTGATTAATTCACATGTTCTGGAAGACTAAACTTGCAACTTTTGGCATTACATCCAATTCTGCCCTGCTTACTGTCAATAATCCTCAGTACTAATTGTACAGTACAGTTTGTAATCCGTGTGGAGAAAAAAGAATGTTGCAGTTCATGTAACTGCATGTCACTTTGTGTTTAAAGCACATATCTCTACAAAGGACAAGTTTCAGCAACATTGCTTTGTTAACTGTATGGAAACATGGGTGGGCAATATTAAAAAGGGACTAAAATAGCCTTTAATGTTTGACCAGATTTCCTTTGGTATAGTCTGCTAATTTAAGATGCACTTGCACAATCTCAGATCCAGCCATATTATCTAGTCATCCATCTCAGTTTCTGATCCACTTTCTGTCAATTACGATTTTTAAAAAAATGATGCTTCTCACTTGCATTTACTAAATGTAAATCAGAATCTTCCCTTCTGAAGTCTCCGTTGGGTGGTGGGTGCAAAGTGAGAGTTATTCCCGCTCTGTGTGATCTTGCACTGTTCAGCTCATTACATATGCATCTGCAAGGAACCCGTCCAATCTCATGGCAAGGCTGGGTAGAAAGTTGTCATCCCCATTATTGTCTCATGGAGTCGAATGTCCAAGCATCATATTTAAAGGGCACTCAGACAGTCATCCATTCACTGCAAGCCAAGAACTCCAGGTTCTGCCGAGAGCAAGATGTCACAGAGCACACAACTTGTGGCCACATGGTTCAGTGAAGCACCCTGGAGATTCTCCTTCAGGTCATCCAGGAAAGGTGGGAGGTGCTATTTTCCAGGAATAGTGGCAGGAGGCCATCCCTTCTGACCACAGCAGCCTGGGTGGAGGTCACAGTGAAGGGAGGCACCAATGGAAACTGCTCAACAGTGCAAAAAAAGGATGAACAATCTGCCAGGGTAACCAGCATAGTCTACTCACTGCAAACTGATAATCATAAGGGCATCAGGCAGTGTAAATGTGTGTACATAGGGATGTCAGCCAGGAGTTTAGTTTACAGCAGCTGGGACATGTGCATTGAATGTGTGCAAACTCCTTCATGCATCAGTAGTAGGAAAAATGCTAGATTCTTTATAAAGGATGTGATAACAAGATACTTAGAAAATATCAACAGGATTAGACAAAGTCAACATGGATTTATGAAGGGGAAATCCTGTTTGACAAACTTACTGGAGATTTTGAGGCCATGACTAGATAATTAAGTTTATTTATTATTGTCACAAATAGGCTTACATTAACACTGCAATTAAGTTACTGTGAAAATCCCCCAGTCGTTACACTGCAGCACCTGTTCAGGTACACTGAGGGAGAATTTAGCATTGCCAATACACCTAACCAGCACGTCTTTCGGACTGTGGGAGGAAACCAGAGCACCTGGAGGAAACTCACACAGGCACGGGGGGGACCATGCAGACTCCACACAGACCGTGACCCAAGCGAGAATCGAACCCTGGTCCCTGGCACTGTGAGGCAGTAGTGCTAACTACTGTGCCACCCCGGCCAGTAGAATCGGTAAGGGTTAACCAGTGGATGTGATGTATTTTTGGATTTTCAGAAATCTTTTGATAAAGTTCCACATAAGAGGTTAGTGTGCAAAATTAAAGTGCATGGGATTGGGAGTATTATGTTGGCATAGTTTAGTTAGCAGACAGAAAACAGTAGGAATAAATTGGTCTTTTTTGGAGTGGATGCCAGTGACTTCTGCAGTTTTACAGTGATCAGTGCTTGGGCCCCAGCTATTCACAATATACATCAATAATTTGGATGAGGAAATCAAATGTAGTATTTTCAAGTTTACTGATGACACAAAACTGGGTGGAATTGAGTGGCGAGGAGAAAGTAAAGAGGTTCCAAGGTGATTTAGGCAAGTTAAGTAAGTAATACATGACTTTTACAGTGAGACAGTGAAGTTATCCATGGAGAAACAGAATGGCAGAGTATTATTTAATTAGTGATAGATTGGGAAATGTTGACTTACAAAAGAACATGGGTGTCTTTGAAAGTAAGCATGCAGGTACAGCAAGTAGTTAGGAAGGCAAATGGTATGTCGGCTTTCGATGCAAGAGGATTCAAGTACAGGAGCAAGGATAGCTTACTACAACTGTAAAGGGCTTTTGTAAAACCACATCTGGAATAGTGTGTGCATTTTTGGCTTTCTTGCCTCAAAAGATATACTTGCCATAGAGGGAGTGCAGTGAAGGTTTTTACCAGGCTGATTCCTAGGATGACAGAATAGTCGTACGAGGAGAGATAGGGTCGAGTGGGCCTATATTCACTGGGAGTTTAGACGAATGATGTGAAGATGCCGGCGTTGGACTGGGGTAAACACAGTAAGAGGTTTAACAACACCAGGTTAAAGTCCAACAGGTTTATTTGGTAGCAAATGCCACACAAGCTTTCGGAGCGCTGCCCCTTCGTCAGGTGGAGTGGAGAAATGCTCACAAACAGGGCATACAGAGACACAAACTCAATTTACAGAATAATGATTGGAATGCAGTCTTTACAGATAATCAAGTCTTAAAGGTACAAACAATGTGAATGGAGGGAGCATTAAGCACAGGTTAAAGAGATGTGTATTGTCTCCAGACAGGACAGCCAGTGAGATTCTGCAAGTCCAGGAGGCAAGCTGTGGGGGTTACAAATTAGTGTGAAATGATCCCAAGATCCCGGTTGAGGCCGTCCTCATGTGTGCGGAACTTGGCTATCAGTTTCTGCTCAGCGACTCTGCACTGTCGTGTGTTGTGAAGGCCGCCTTGGAGAACGCTTGCGTGAAGATCAGAGGCCGAATGCCCGTGACTGCTGAAGTGCTCCCCAACAGGAAAAGAACAGTCTTGCCTGCTGATTGTTGAGCGGTGTTCATTCATCCGTTGTTGTAGTGTCTGTATAGTTTCTCCAATGTACCATGCCTTGGGACATCCTTTCCTGTAGTGTATCAGGTAGACAACGTTGGCCGAGTTGCAAGAGTAGGTACTGTGTACCTGGTGGATGGTGTTCTCACGTGAGATGATGGCATTAGTGTCGATGATCCGGCATGTCTGGAAGAGGTTGCTATGGCAGGGTTGTGTGGTGTTGTGGTCACTGTACTCCTGAAGGCTGGGTTGTTTGCTGCGGACAGTGGTCTGTTTGAGGTTGTGCGGTTGTTTGAAGGCAAGAAGTGGGGGTGTGGGAATGGCCTTGGCGAGATGTTTGTCTTCATCAATGACATGTTGAAGGCTCTGGAGGAGATGCCACAGCTTCTCCGCTCTGGGGGAAGTACTGGATGACGAAGGGTACTCTGTCCACCGTGTCCCGTGTTTGTCTTCTGAGGAGGTCGGTGCGGTTTTTCGCTGTGGTGCGTCGGAACTGTCGATCGATGAGTCGAGCGCCATATCCTGTTCTTGTGAGGGCATCTTTCAGCATCTGGAGGTGTCTGTTGCGATCCTCCTCATCCGAGCAGATCCTGTGTATACGGAGGGCTTGTCCGTAGGGGATGGCTTCTTTAACGTGTTTAGGGTGGAAGCTGGAGAAGTGGAGCATCGTGAGGTTATCCGTGGGCTTGTGGTATAGTGAAGTGCTGAGGTGACCGTCCTTAATGGAGATGCGTGTGTCCAAGAATGCAACCGATTCCGGAGAGTAGTCCATGGTGAGTCTGATGGTGGGATGGAACTTGTTGATGCCATCATATAGTTGTTTCAGTGATTGTTCACCATGAGTCCAAAGGAAGAAAATGTCATCGATGTATCTAGTGTATAGCATCGGTTGAAGGTCCCGTGCGGTGAAGAAGTCTTGTTCGAACCTGTGCATGAAGATGTTGGCATATTGAGGTGCGAATTTGGTCTCCATGGCTGTTCCGTGTGTCTGGATGAAGAACTGGTTGTTGAAGGTGAAGACATTGTGGTCCAGGATGAAGTGGATGAGTTGTAAAATTGCATGTGGAAACTGGCTGTGGTCGGTGCTGAGCACTGAGGCCGTTGCAGCAATGCCATCACCGTGGGGGATGCTGGTGTAGAGTGCTGAGACATCCATTGTGACAAGGAGTGCTCCTGGGTCAACTGCTCCATGTGTGCCGAGTTTCTGTAGGAAGTCCGTAGTGTCGCCACAGTAGCTGGGGGTTCTTTGGACAATAGGTTTCAAGATGCCCTCGACATAGCCGGAGAGGTTCTCGCACAGGGTCCCATTGCCCGAAACGATGGGACGGCCGGGTGTGTTTGCCATGTGTATCTTCGGGAGGCAGTCGAGATCTCCAACGAGATCTCCGTGCTCTCATCCCAACTACGTGGGATGAGAGCACGGAGGGTGCTCTGAAGGTCCGGATCAAAGCTCTTGATCAGAGTGTTGAGTTGACGGGTGTGTTCTTTGGTCGGATCTGCAGGTCTGCCACAGCAACCTCTGCAAGATGTGCCGGATCAGCGACACAGATGCCATCATCTCACATGAGAACACCACCCACCAGGTACACGGTACATACTCTTGCAACTCGGCCAACGTTGTCTACCTGATACGCTGCAGGAAAGGATGTCCCAAGGCATGGTACATTGGAGAAACTATGCAGACGCTACGAGAAAGGATTAATGAACACCGCTCGACAATCAGCAGGCAAGACTGTTCTTTTCCTGTTGGGGAGCACTTCAGCAGTCACGGGCATTCGGCCTCTGATATTCGGGTAAGCGTTCTCCAAGGCAGCCTTCACAACACATGACAGCGCAGAGTCGCTGAGCAGAAACTGATAGCCAAGTTCCGCACACATGAGGACGGCCTCAACCGGGATCTTGGGTTCATGTCACACTAATTTGTAACCCCCACAGCTTGCCTCCTGGTCTTGCAGAATCTCACTGGCTGTCTTGTCTGGAGACAATACACATCTCTTTAACCTGTGCTTATTGCTCCCTCCATTCACATTGTTTGTACCTTTAAGATTTGATTATCTGTAAAGACTGCATTCCAATCATTATTCTGTAAATTGAGTTTGTGTCTCTGTATGCCCTGTTTGTGAGCATTTCTCCACTCCACCTGACGAAGGGGCAGCGCTCTGAAAGCTAGTGGCATTTGCTACCAAATAAACCTGTTGGACTTTAACCTGGTGTTGTTAAACTTCTTACTGAGTTTAGACGAATGACAGGGGATCTTATTGAAACAACATATAAAATTCTGACAGGGCTGGACAGACTGGATGCAGGGATTATGTTTCCTCTGGCTGGGGGGCCTAGGACAAGGGGTCAGAGTCTCAGGATGTGGGGTAGGCCATTTAGTGCTGAGATCAGGAAAAAGTTCTTTGCTCAGAGTATGGTGAAACTGTGGAATTCTCTACCAAATTAGGCTATGGAGGTCAAATCACTCAATATATTTAAGAAAGAAATAAATAGATTGCTGCAGCTTGGGTGTATGGCATTGAGATTGATGATCAGCCATGATCACATTGAATATCACAATGACCCGATGGGCTGAATGGCCTACTCCCTGCTCCTACTTTCTGTACACTCAAAATTTTACCATTTGCAGACATCCTGCTTGTTGTTCACTTACTGGGGAGAGCTCAGGAACTATCATAGGCATCCATGCTCCGAAACAGTTCATGCATCCATTAGAATGATAATCAATCCTCTGTCTGTAGGACAGAAACAGCCACAATAAGAGAGAGTGGGCTGGGACTGGAGACGGCATTGTGGGCATCTGAATCCTCCCCCCTTGTTTGAGGAGGAGGCTGCCAAGCTAGCCAGGGAGGAATAGGACCATGCCTGTGCTGTAGGCATGATAAGATTCACCAGGAAGCCAGTCAGGTAGTCTCCAGTTTGCAGATGCACCAACCAAATATTACATTTCTTTAATTAAGGAGCCTGCTTTCTTTTCTCCATTCCAGGTACCAGGAAGGGAAAGTTGAGGGGGAGGGGGCTACAACGCAGACCACCCACAGCTCCATCTCCTATCTTGGGTGCTGTTCCAGAGTAAGCTTGGGGTCACAATTGGTGAGCACATCACTGACACTAGTGCATGGCTTGTAAAGGACATGATGGCCAATGTTTATGAGATTTGGAGGGCAAAGCTTTCCCGTCCTGTCCGCCACAGTAATTGGAGCGGAGGGCAGGGGGGGGGGGGGGGGGAACCATGCAAAAGTCAGTTGACCTCGAGTGGGAGTGTGGACGGAAGATCCTGCCCAAAGAGACCAGGTGCCTGCTCAGCCCCATGCAGACGACGAGCCTCTCGTCTTGGCCCTATGTGACATGTTGGAGCTGCAGAGACAGGCAGGGGAACATCAGGCAGAATTGCCAGAGGCCATGCACAGACTAGGCCAAGGCTGGAGGAGTTCATCCATAATCTGTCTGTCTGTCATGGCTCTGACATGTGAGCACTTGGCTGCCTGCATGGAAAAGGTGGCAATTGCCTTGGAGACCAAGGTCCAGCAGATTGCACAATGGCTGCATGCTATGTGCTCGGACCTGTACTCTGTTTCTCTAGCAGTGCAGTAATAACTAGGCAAGATGGAAACGGGACACCTCGACCTCCCTTCAGGTTCTCCTTTTCCTCAAAGAGTCAGGGAGGTGCCATTAGCCACCCAGGAGGAGGAGGAGTGCCAGCCAGGCACCCTGGTGGCTTCAGCCCAGGACATTCCAAGGATGCCCTACCGCTCCACCTCCCTTCTGCCTGTGACCCCATTGCGTCCGGCAGGTCAGGCCAAGGAGGATGCACCTGCACCTGAGCAAGAGACTGTTAGCAGCAGGCTGGGCTCTTGAGATCTCAAGTCACCCACAGGACACCCACAAAGTCACCCCAGTCAACAGGGAACAGCAGTCAGCAGGCTACCTCCACGACAACTGTGATTGTTGGGGCTGCATCTCGACATAGTAATAGATAAAGTTTTGAAAGCACACAGGACGTACAACTATTTTATATACTATTGGCACTTGTAAATATAGGTTGATTTGCTTGGTTTGGAAGTGTCCTGGATTCCATGTTGCTGTTAGTTATTTAATAGTCATGGGTTTTTAAGTGTGTGGAGTTTGAGCTTCCACCAGAGTCTGATAATGAACTCCTAAGATTCACTTCTCTCACATTATCAACATAGTGATTGCTCAATAATCCCACATGTACATGATTAAGCACTGACTATCATTTGTCAGTATGCTGCCTGGGCATGCAACATGCAAGCCATTACTTGATGCACACCATGTTCTGAGCTCTGAGAATGATGTCTGCGCAGAGTGTTCAGTGAGGTTTTGCATCTGCTGTTGCTATCATCCTGTTGCGATATGTAGGTAGATGTAAGCAGTACCTCAAGGGGAGTTAAACAGACTGTGAGCGGCAAGAGATACTAGATGCAGTTTCAGGACTGAGAGATTGAAGCTCAACATTGGTTCTCGGCTTTTTGGCTAAGATCAAGTGTAGTATGTAGAGGATGCTGTGCTTGGTTGAGGTCATTAGGTTACATTTAAGCTTCATATTCATATGAAGCAATTTTTAAAAGTGGCATCTCGGCCTTTTGGCTAAGATGCAAATGAGATCCAGCCTTGGAGGAGGAAATCTCCCCCTCCTCCAATCAGCTTGGCTCATGTAGATCAAGCCCAAGACAGGTGTGAAGCCCTGTCTTGTCAGCTTGGATCGGAAATGTCTCAACTTGTTGAGACTCTGAATTGGACTTGATTTGATTGAATTGGAATAAAAATACCAAAAAAACCAGTAGAAAACCAGAGGCTTCCCTCCATGTTTGGATAAAACTGTTGGGCACATCCAATTGTTACTGGCCTTCGTTGGTGATTAGTCATTTTGTGTTGACATATAAGTGAAGGCTGCAAGTAAGGAGACGATGGGCAAGTCCCCCAGGACTGCAAGAGGATTGAGTGTAAGATTAAAGATGTTTTTGTGCAGTTGACTGAAGCCTTTGTCACATGGAGATTTGTTTGAAACCCAAGTGCATTGGACCTCATTGAAGGACCAGAGTCTTGGCGCATGAGGTGAGAGAGGGGAGAATGGGCCTATGAGCTGGACTGTGAGGTTATCTACATGCAGCATCAGCAGCTCTATCAGGGCTCTGCAGGGTCCATGCTGGAAGGATGTCTACATTGGCTGGGCTGTCTAGAATGACGGATGACAGACTCATACTAAGGCCATCTAGGACTGAGAATTGTAGGAATCCCTGTAAATAGAAGGTCCCGAATGGTTGCTATTCAACAACCCATAGAGCAGGTGAAACACTCTCAGTGCAAAGTAACCTCAAAACTAATTGTCATGATAAAGATGTCAAGGGATATGGGTTTACTGTGGGTGAGTGATGATCAGAGGGCAGGAACACTATCTTCCCTGTTCAGTCTGTATAGAGGAGTGATCGCTGGAGGCTAAATGATCTTTTCACGTTGCTCCTCTCTGTGGGCCCATTGATCTGGTTCTGCCTGAAAGAACTCTCTGCCAGGTCTGCCCCATTGGGAGCAGGTTGAGTGTGACATGAGTACATCCCTGCAAGGTTAGATTTGATTTTGTTTCCAAGTTGCCACGCATACGGACATTGTGAGGGCTTGTGAAAAATCTTACAGGTGACTGACTATGAGAAGAACAAGTGTTTTGCAGGTTTGAATGTGCGCATTTAGTACCAGGGCTCCCTATATCAGCAGAGTTTGGTCATGCAAAGGATCAAACACCAGCAGGGTGAAGGTTAAGTAGGGCAATTTTATCCAGCTATCATAAATCAAAGTACATTGGAATGTCTGTTGCCAAAAAGGAGCTGTGGCCTGCCAGCCAGCAGAGGATAGAAAACAAAATAATAAAGGAAATGTCTCAACAGCTTACTCTGTCTGGAATCAGATTATCATGGGCTTCTCTACATTCATACATGGACTGGCACGGAGACATTGCTCTTTGACAGGGGTGATAATAGCCACATGCCAGAATCTCCCTCAGACACTATCCAGCTAGCCTCCATTAACCCTGAGACATTATAGAGAGACTATTGCCTTGGCAGCATAGAAAGGTTTACCATGTGAGCCCTTGTCAGGCAAACATTCACCCAGAAGATAAAGTCGGGATTTTGCTGCCGTCCACAAGCTGTGCCTTTGGAGACATTTACCTCCCTTCCTCTCTTCATCCCTACCTGACAGAAGTAGATGGCAAATCACACAGGATAAACGGCAACTCCATATCTTGCTGGGATTTCCATGTTGTGAGGCCCATGAGACGGGAACCAAACCTGTTGCTGTGTGGGTTTCACCACAGGAGAACACAATGGAGCACTGTTATCATCCAGTTGCCACATGACTGCTAGGCATCTCTTTATTTGGCCCATTGGCGCTCACCCTGAAATTCACCTATAAAGAACCACCTCCCTCTTTGGAGGTCCGCAGCATCACAGATGCCATGTTCAGCCAATTGTTTCACTCCACGTGATATCAAGAAACAGCTGAAGATACAGGATACTGTAAATTCAATAGGCCCTGACAATATTCCAGCAATAGTCCTGAAGAACTGTGCTCCAGAACTTGTGGCGCCCTGAATCAAGCTGTTCCAGTACATTTACAACCCTGGCATCTAGCCAGCAATGTAGAAAGTTTCCCGGTATGTCCTGTACACAAGAAACAGGACAAATGCAACCCAGCCAATTACCACCCCATCAGTCTACTCTCAATCATCAGCAAAGTGCTGGAAGGGGTCATGAACAGTCCTATCAAGCGGCACCTGTGGTGCAAGGTGAAAGGGTAATGGGTGGAGGTTCAAGGGTGACAAATGAAGTTCTCCTGCCCACCAAGCTTCCCCATGCTAGTGGGACAAGATGGTACCCCACCAGTCACATATACCGTCATTGGAAGAACTGGGTCTTGTATGATGGGAACGTCAACACCTGGGAGCCCATGGTTCAGAAGAGGCCTACTTGGAGGAATCTCTTTGATTCAAGGAGACAATTCTTCGAAGACAGCCAGAGAAGGTCTGGAAAAGGAGCCTGAGAAAGGAATATCAGCAATCTGGAGTCTGCAGACCAAGTGCACCGCCAGGAAACACCTGCAAAATGTGTAGTTGAAGATTCAGCTTTAGGATCAGGCTTATCAGTCACGCAAGACCCACAGAACCCATGAACAGTGATACGGAGTTTTTTAGGTGGACAATTATTAGCAAGTGATTGCCAAAGAAGAAGCAACTTGATTTTAAAATTCTCATCCTATTTTTAATCAATCCATGGCCTTGCACCTCCTGATTCCTATAATCTCATCCAGCCTTGCAATCTGAAATCTGCACTTCTTCAATTCTGGCCTCTTTGCATTCCCAGTTTTAATTATTTCTGCATTGGTGACTGTGCCTGCAGCTGCTTAAGCAATAAGCTCTGAAATTCTCTCCCCAAATGTTTTCCTCTGTCTATGTTTTAAAATGTTCCTTATACCCTACCTTTTGACTAAACATTTAATGACCTGCATATGGCGTAGTGTCAAATTTTCTTGGATAATGCTCGTTTGAAGTGCCCTGGGGCCTTTCACAAAAGGTGCCATGAAAATTCAAGCTCTTTTGCTGCACACTATCTCTGATTGAAACAACAATGTCAAAACTTGGCCTCGATCCAGTTACCCCAGTAGCCACAGGTACAAATCCCTTAATGGCTGCTAAATCTCACGAGCGGCCAGAAATGGGATTTGCGCCGGTGAGATCTCAGTTTAAGATTTTCCCCGACCCGACACCCCCCTACCCCCCCCCCCCCCCCCCATCATCTACTGCCAGTGACATGATTTCCATATATCTTAATGTATCAACAGATAATAACTGGGCTGGATGCTGCAGCATCTGCCCACGATGTATCCTCCCCACCGTGGTGTGACATCACACCGGTGCAAATCACTACTTGTTTTCAAAAACAAATACTAGTTGAGATGCGTTATTAGTCCCCGGATGGTTGGGACATGGCCAGGTGCCATGGTGGTAATGCCGGGGACAATGCCAAGGGCAGGCCCTTTGAGAGTCCCATTGTTATCCCATATTATACTGTATCTACCAAACTCTTGCCCACTCAATCTATTTATGATGTGGAGATGCCAGTTTTGGACTGGGGTGGACACAGTAGGAAGTCTCACAACACCAGGTTAAAGTCCAACAGGTTTATTTGGTATCACAAGCTTTTGGAGTGCTGCTCCTTCATCAGGAGTACAGGAGTTCATCATTGAATACAGGAGTTGGGACGTCTTTTTGAAGTTGTACAAGACATTGGTAAGGCCACACTTGGAATACTGTGTGCAATTCTGGTCACCCTATTATAGAAAGGATATTATTAAACTAGGCTGAGAGATGGCAAATTGAGTTTAATGCGGAAAAGTGTGAGGTGATTCACTTTGGAAGGAGTAACGGGAATAGAGTACTGGGCTAATGGTAAGATACTTGGTAGTGTGGATGAGCAGAGAGATCTCGGTGTCCATGTGCATAGATCCCTGAAAGTTGGCACCCAGGTTGATGGGGTTGTTAAGAAGGCGTACGGTGCATTAGCTTTTATTGGTAGAGGGATTGAGTTTCGGAGCCATGAGGTCATGTTGCAGCTGTACAAAACTCTGGTGTGGCCGCACTTGGTGTATTGCGTACAGTTCTGGTCGCCGCATTATGGGAAGGATGTGGAAGCATTGGAAAGGGTGCAGAGGAGATTTACCAGGATGTTGCTTGGTATGGTGGGAAGGTCTTATGAGGAAAGGCTGAGGGACTTCAGGCTGTTTTCGCAAGAGGCGACTTAATAGAGGCATACAAGATGATCAGAGGATTAGATAGGGTGGACAGTGAGAGCCTTTTTCCTCGGATGGTGATGGCTAGCACGAGTGGACATAGCTTTAAATTGAGGGGTGATAGATACAGGACAGATGTCAGAGGTAGGTTCTTCACTCAGAGTAGTAAGGGCGTGGAATGCCCTGCCTGCAACAGTAGTGGACTCGCCAACATTAAGGGCATTTAAATGGTCATTGGATATCATATGAATGATATTGGAATAGTGTAGGTTAGATGGGCTTTCGATTGGTTTCACAGGTTGGTGCAACATCGAGGGCCGAAGGGCCTGTACTGCGCTGTAATGTTATATAGAAAGAGAGCAGAAACGATTTACTAGGATGCTACCGGGACTTGATGGTTTGAGTTATAAAGAGAGGCTGGATAGACTGGGACTTTTTTCTCTGGAGCGTAGGAGGCTGAGGGGTGATCTTATAGAGGTCTATAAAATAATGAGGGGCACAGATCAGCTAGATAGTCAATATTTTTTCCCAAAGGTAGGGGAGTCTAAAACTGGAGAGCATAGGTTTAAGGTGAGAAGGGAGAGATACAAAAGTGCCCAGAGGGGCAATTTTTTCAGAGGGTGGTGAGTGTTTGGAACAAGCTGTCAGAGGTAGTAGTAGAGGCGGGTACAATTTTGTCTTTTATAAAGCATTTAGATAGTTACATGGGTATAGAGGGATATGGGCCAAATGCGGGCAATTGAGATTAGCTTAGGGGTTTACAAAAAAAGGGCGGCATGGACAAGTTGGGCCGAAGGGCCTGTTTCCATGCAGTAAACCTCTAGGACTCGATCAGGTGAGTGATTCATCTGATGAAGGAGCAGCACTCTGAAAGCTCGTGACACCAAATAAACCTGCTGGACTTTAACCTGTGTTGTGAGACTTCTTAATTAATCTATTTAAATCATTTTACAGACTCCTTCTATCCTCCTCAAAACTTGCTTTTTTACCCTCGTACCTATTTTTGTATCTCTGGCAAAATTTGTGACAATCCAGTGAGTCCCTTTAATTCAAATCATTAATACAGGTTGTAAATAGTTGAGGTCTCAGCATGATCAGGGAATGCATTATAGGCCCCAAGTGTTAGCGGGAAATAGAGGAGCAAATATGTAGACATTTTAGAAGTGTGCAAGAGTAATAATTAGGTAATTATAGGGGATTTCAACTTTCCCAAAATAAACTGGGATAGTCATAGTGTTAAGGGTTTAGAGGGGACAGATTTCTCAAAATGTACCCAGGGGAGTTTTTTGTATCAATATGTAGAAGGCCAAGGAGGGGATGAAGTAGTGTTGGATCTGGTTCAAGGGACCCAAGTCTAACAAGTGTTCAATGTGATAGTGGGAGGGCATTTTAGCAACAGCGACCACAACATGATACAATTCATGTTGTATGAACAACATGACATGGACAAGGAGAAAGATGGCATGCAAAAGATGCCTTTGGATTGGGGGGAAGGCAGATGTTGTTAAAATAAGGCAGGATCTGGCCAATGTTGACTAGGAACAGCTTGTTGCATGTCAATCAACAGCAGAGCAGTATTCAAAAAGGAGCTGGGGAGAGTACAGGTCCAACATGTACCTTTTTTGGGGAGAAATGTAGGAGCAATAAGTTCAGGGAACCCTGGATGCCTAGGAGACTTCGAAACTGGATAAGGAAAACGAGAAAGGTTTTTAGCAAGTCCAAAGGGACTGCAGCCGTAAAAGAATATAGAAAGTGCAAGAGGGAACTTAAGAAAGCAAAAAGGGGGCATGAAAAAGGACGTGTGAACAGGATTAGGGGGAATCCTAAAATCTTTTTTGATATGGTGGGAATCTGGAATGCACTGCCTGGGAAGGTAGTAGAGACCGGAAACCTTCCAACCTTTAAAAAATATTTGGATGAGCACTTGAAATTTCATAACATTTAAGGGTATGGGAAGTACAGGAATACGGGATTAGTGTTCCTTTGTGGTAGTTATTGTCAGTGTAGACCCGATGGGCAGAAGGACCTTTCCTACACTGTATGAATCTATGATTCCACTGACATTCCATCAGTTATAGTTTCATGAATTGATAATGACCCATTGATCCTAACTCTGTTTCCTCTTCCTTAGCCAATCTTCTATCCATGTTAATATATCACTCCAACACCAATTACATCCATGGGATCCCCTTAATCTGACCTATTTATTAGATCCACAAAGAACTCGAAGAAATTGGTCAAACAGGATTTCTTTTCAACAAAACCATGTTGACTTGTCTGATTGGATTTTGATTTTCTAAGTGTTCTTCTATTTATCATTGAGTTTAGTGTTTTCCCAGTGATAGATGTCAGGCTCACTGATCTATAGTTTCCTGCTTTCTCTTCCCCTTTTAATTAAGTTATTCAGAGTGTGACATTATGTTGCTGGGACTTGTCACATTCAACCTGTAAATTTACAGACCTGAGTTCACTTGCCACGATTGTTACAGTATAAACGGTACTATTATTTGCATTTAATTCATTGAAATTTGGATTGCTGATGCCAGGACTTCTCTGAGCTTGTGTGCAGACCCTATTTTGAATAATGCTTTGTTCAGGATATGAATATTATTATTATTCATATAGCTTCTACATGGAAGGTACAAGGGATGTGCTCTGTAGATAAGGAAGATTCAGTAATACCACATGAAGTGAAATTTGAAATAATGATTCTACTTAATTTGAGGATTTTCTTTTTAGTGCTAACAAATGTAGGTGGTGCTGCTTTCTGTAGAAGTGAAGAGGGAAGCAGTTCCAAATGTCATTTCAGTTGAGCGATCTGTTTTTTGAGAGCTGTCCTGAAAAATAAAATCGGCTGTTGATTCGCTATCACTCATTTGCAAATCTGCCACCGCCAAGATGTTTTTGAACACCTATGCTCCCGGTTCTTTTGCCACACGTCCACAAATGTCATTCATTTACAATGAAGCCATCACATGACAATAAGCAGAGTAGAGGTGCAAGCAGCGAATGACACTGCATCTAAACCTGCAGCAAACAAATAGCTGGAAAAGGAACAGACTCGAAATCTTGCAACACTGGAAGGTCGTTTAATTTAGTTCAGTATTGAGACCAACCTCTGGTTGAAATATGGAGCAAATTTCACTTCACTACCTGCTGGGTAATCTGGTTGAGTGGGATGCTTGTTTATTATATACTTCAATCACTTTTTATTATTCATTCACAGAATGCGGGTTGCTAGCAAGGTCAGCAATTATTGCTCATACTTATTTGCCCTTGAGAAGGTGATGGTGAACCACCTCTTGAACTGCTGCAGACCATGTGGTGTAGGTAGACACAGTGCTGTTAAGTAGGGAATTCCAGAACTTTGGTCCAGTGACAGTGATGGATTTGCAAATCAGAATGGTGTGGACTTGGAAGGAATTTTCAGGTGGTGGTGGTGTTCCCATGCATGTGGCTACTTTTGCATTTCTCGGTGGTAGAGGTTGAGGGTTTGGAAAGTGCTCCCCAAGAATTCTTGGTGAATTGCTGCCATGTACCTTGTAGATGGTATACACTGCTGCCAGTACGCATTGGTGTCGGAGGGAGCAAATCTTTAAGCTGATGAATGAGTTGCTAATCAATCAAGGGTGCTTTGTCCTGGATGGTGTTCGGCTTTAAGTGTTGTTGGGGCAGCACTTGTTTAGTCAAGTGGAGAGTATTCTATCTAAACATACTCTGACCCCTGAAGGAAGAGCCCGAACTGGCAGTGAGCCAGTGGACTCCGATACACGGATTCATCCGCGACCCCAGGGACATCATGCAAACCAGCCTCCCATCTATTGACTCTGTCTACACTTCCCGATGACTCGGCAAAGCAGCCAGCATAATTAAGGATCCCACGCACCCCGGACATTCTCTCTTCCACCTTCTTCCTTTGGGAAAAAGATACAAAAGTCTGAGGTCACGTACCAACCTACTCAAGACCAGCTTCTTCCCTGCTGCTGTCATCCTTGTAGGATCCTTAATTATGCATTTTGCATGGCTTGCCTGTCTCGCCGCTGGGGGGACACCTTCAGTTGGACTAGAAGATCCCGTTGGCAGGAAGGGCCAGAACATCCTGCCCTTTGCCTTATAAATGGTGTGAATGCTTTGGGGAGTCAAATGGTGGGTTATTGTTGCAGAATTCCTCACCCCTGGCCTGCTTTTGTAGCTAGAGTATATCTGCGGCTGTTCCAGTTAAGATTCTTGACAATTGTAAATTCTCAGGATGCTGATGATGGGCAATTTAGCAATGACAATGTCAAGGGAAGTGGTTATATTCATTTTTCTTGAAGATCGCTATTTGTGGCATAAATGTTACTTGTTACTTATCAACCCAAGCCTGAATGTTGTCCAGATCTTACTGCAGCAGTTCAAGCATAGCATCTGAGGAGCTGCAAATGGAACTGAAGATTGCACAATGAATATTCTCGCACTTACCTTATGATGGAATAAAGGTCATTGATGAAGTGACTGATGATGGTTGAGACTCATATACCACCCTGAGGATTGGATGTAGCTACACAGCTAAGCTTTGATCTGACAGTTCATGGTGGGATTATTTAGCTCTATCACATGCTGCTTCTATTGTTTAGCATGAAGTTAGTCCTGTGTTATCGTTTCACTGGGTTGTCATCTTATTTTTACGTATGCTTGTAGTTTTGCCTGATATTAAACTCCTGGGTATGTTAGCAACACAGCCCGTAGTGTCTGCTTGATCCCTTGAGCCCAGTTATAAGGTACTTGTTCTGAACTTGTATTAATTCTAATTGGCTTAGTCACTCTGCTGTATTAATGTATTCACTGGCATTGACGTCATAAGCCCCGAGTGCAGGAAACAAACAGTGGCCACACCTGTAAATAAAGCTCCATTGTTTGTAACCCTCCATGCTCCCGAGCATCATTTGCCAATACACAACATAAAAACTGGCAATGAGGATGATGAACAGCGCTTGCCAGCCACCTGGGAAAATTAATTTACCAAGGGGGAAAAAAGTCAAAAGAAAAGTTAGAAAATAAGCTTTTGCATGTGCCCCAGACCATTGGGATGGGTGGATGTGAGTAACAGTTATAGAGCTGGGTGTGTTTAAATAAGAGGCTGAGCTTGGGTTGTTGCTTTTTGTGAGAAAAATCAAGATAGCTGCTAGAATCATTTTGTGAGGAATGGACACAAGAAACCTCCATTAGTAGAGAAAAGGCAGGGATTTCGATTTATTTTGCTCAGGGAACCAAAATAGATATTAAGATGCCCACTTTCCTGAGCATGATGATGTGTGTGTGGGGGCGGGGGGGAAGAATGTTTTAATCTCCTCTATAGTTTGGTGCAACTTGAGAAGCCAGGCACTGAAATGTATGAGAACAGATTATTTATATTTTGCAAGCACATTTTTTTCACCAAAACGCAACATTATTGACAGACCATTGCCCAAAAACTACCATTTGGACCACAAATGGGAATTCCATCACTTGCAGAAAGTAAAATGCAAAGATGGGCTTTGTTTTTGTCTTCACATACTTATACCATCAAATCTACACAATAATGCAGATGGACTTTATGATTGCCACTGCCAGTTAGTTTGTCGGACTATCCTCTACTTTGAACAGTAGACAACACACAGTCACTTCTAGACAAATGAGGAAGCCTACTTGATCTGATATTCACTCTCTCAAGTGATGGATATGGTATTACAAGAGAAGGCCTCCAAACTAGACTTAACCATACCACTACAGCAGATTGGAGCTGTCAGTATAGTCAGGATGTCTTCTATAGGGGCTCAGAGTGATCACTCTGCCACCTTTGAGAAAGCAGGTGTTAGAGAAGCTACATGAGAGCTATTAGGGAATTGTATGCATGAAGCAAGTAGTGAGCAGTTATTATTGATGGAAATTGAAGAGAGCACCAGAACATGATTTTCCTGTGCAAACCTGCCATTCCAATGGGAATTGTCAAGAAGTTTGGCAATGATACATGTGGATTTTGCAGGACCCTTCGAAGGACCTATGTTCTTAGTAATGGGCATAGTGGTCGATGCTTACACAAAGTGACCAGAGGTTGCTGTGATGAAATCTACTTCATCAGAGAAAATTATCAAGAAGTTAGGAGAAGTATTTAGTCATTCGAGGCTGAATGCCCGTAACTGCTGAAGTGTTCCCCGACTGGAAGAGAACACTCCTGCCTGGTGATTGTCGAGCGGTGTCCATTCATCCGTTGTCGTAGCGTCTGCATGGTCTCCCCAATGTACCATGCCTCGGGACATGCTTTCCTGCAGCGTATCGGGTAGACAACGTTGGCCGAGTTACAAGTGTATGTACCTGGTGGATGGTGTTCTCACGTGACATGATGGCATCCATGTCGATGATCTGGCAGAGATTGCTGTCATGATGTGGAGATGCTGGCGTTGGACTGGGGTAAACACAGGAAGAGTTTTAACAACACCAGGTTAAAGTCCAACAGGTTTATTTGGTTGCAAATTTGCAACCAAATAAACCTGTTGGACTTTAACCTGGTGTTGTTAAAACTCTTCCAGAGATTGCTGTGGCAGGGTTGTGTGGTGTCGTGGTCACTGATCTCCTGAAGGCTGGGTAGTTTGCTGCAGACAATGGTCTGTTTGAGATTGTGTGCAGTTGTTTGAAGGCAAGGTGTGGGGATGGCCTTGGCAAGATGTCATCGATGAAGACGAACATGTTGAAGGCTCCGGAGAAGATGTCGTAGTTTCTCCGCTCCGGGGAAATACTGGACGACGAAGGGTACTCTGTCCACCGTATCCCGTGTTTGTCTTCTGAGGTGGTTGATGCGGCTTTTCTCTGTGGCACGTCGGAACTGTCAATTGATGAGTCGAGCGCCATATCCTGTTATGAGGGTGTCTTTCAGAGTCTATCGGTGTCTGTTGTGATCCTCCTCATCTGAGCAGATCCTGTGTATACGGAGGGCTTGTCCGTAGGGAATGGCTTCTTTAATGTGTTTAGGGTGGAAGCTGGAGAAGTGGAGCATCGTGAGGTTATCCGTGGGCTTGCAGTAACGGTCACTTCAGCACTTCACTGTACCGCAAGCCGAGGTGACCGTTACCCCAAGCCCACGGATAACCGCACGATGCTCCACTTCTCCAGCTTCCACCCTAAACATGTTAAAGAAGCCATTCCCTATGGACAAGCCCTCCGTATATAAAGGATCTGCTCAGATGAGAAGGATCGCGACAGACGCTGAAAGACACCCTCATAAGAACAGGATATGGCGCTCGACTCATCGATCGACAATTCTGATGTGCCACAGTGAAAAATCGCATTGACTTCCTCAGAAAACGGACACGGCGGACAGAGTACCCTTCATCAAGCAGAACTTCACCGGAGTAGAGAAGCTACGACATCTTCTCCGGAGCCTTCAACATGTCATTGATGAAGACAAACATCTCACCAAGGCCATCCCCACACCCCACTTCTTGCCTGCAAACAACCGCACAACCTCAAACAGACCATTGTCCGCAGCAAACTACCCAGCCTTCAGGAGAACAGTGACCACGACATCTCACAACCACTGCCACAGCAACCTCTGCAAGACTGCTGATCATTGACACGGATGCCATCATCTCATGTGAGAACACCATCCACCAGGTACACAGTTCATACTCTTGCAACTCGGCCAATGTTGTCTACCTCACGCTGGAGGAAAGGATGTCCCGAGGCATGGTACATTGGGGAGACCATGCAGATGCTACGACAACGGGTGAATGAACACCGCTCGACAGTCACCAGGCAGGAGTGTTCCCTTCCAGTCGGGAACACTTCAGCAGTCACGGGCATTCAGCCTCTAATCTTCGGGTAAGCGTTCTCCAAGGCAGCCTCACGACACACGACTACACAGAAACTGATAGCCAAGTTCTGCACACATGAGGACGGCCTCAACCGGGATCTTGGGTTCATGTCACACTATCTGTAACCCCCACGACTTGCCTGGGCTTGCAAAATCTCACTAACTGTCCAGGCTGGAGACAATACACATGTCTTTAACCTGTGCTTACCGCTCTCTCCACTCACATTATCTGTACCTTTTAAGACTTGATTACCTGTAAAGACTTGCATTCCAACCATTATTTTGTAAATTGAGTTTGTGTCTTTATAGGCCCTGTTTGTGAACAGAACTCCCACTCACCTAACGAAGGAGCAGCGCTCTGAAAGCTAGTGGCTTGTGCTACCAAATAAACCTGTTGGACTTTAACCTGGTGTTGTGAGACTTCTTACTGTGCTTACCTCAGCCCAATGCCAGCATCTCCACATCGGAAATATATAGACCCAGTTGTTGTCTGAGGGAACAAATCCACCGGAATTAGAACCTGCTGAGTATCCAGATTCGCTCATACAAAGTACTGACCTGAAACTGCCCACAACCCCAACACCAACAGACACTGAGGAAAACAATACCTCACCTACTGATCAGACACAGAGACAACCTCTAGTGCCTTTGTCAAACCAACCATCGATGGCATTTCATGTCTCCATTAATGTAACTGATTACTACCAGTATAAAGAAAATGTCAGAGGTTCGCCATCAACTGTTTTGAGAGCGACAACCTCCAGATCGTCTGACTTACTAATAGTGATTGACTTGTTGATCATTGTTCACATTGAACCTGATTTGCAGTTGTTGGGGATCAATTTAAGGAGAGGGGGGTGGAATGTTGGGTATTTGTATTAATATTTACTGAGTTCTGCTGTATTAATGTTTTCATAAGTCCAGCAGGTTTATTTGGTAGCAGGAAACAGACAAAAGAAGTAGCCATGTAAGAGAACACACATCTGTAAATAAAGTTCCATTGTTTTAAATTATCTGTGCTCCCTAGCATCATTCATCAATATACAACAGTACTGGTAAGTTAAACATGAATTTATGGGGTGAAAAATTGAGGCTGACTACTGATATAAATATCGTGGAAAGGGGAATCGAAGTTTCATGATTTTGGGGGCCGGACTTGTAAAATGGTTCAACTTGCAAGTCTGGTTTTGAGTTTCTAGATCAGTACTGAGTCTGTTCCATTTTTTACAATGGTAGTGCCATACAACATCGGACATTGTCCTCAATGTGTGGCTGAGATAGCATCTCCACATGGACTGTGCAGTGGCCACTCCTACCAATACTGCTAAGGCTTAAATGCAGCTGCTACAGGGAGATTGGTCAGGAAAGAAGCGTTTTTCCCCTCCTATTCTTTCTTCACCACTTGCTGCAGGGCTAGTCGAGCAGATTTGGCCTGCTTGGTCAGTAGTGGAGCAACTGGAGAAATGGGGTTTTGTACTTTGCATATCTGTGATTTATGGAGGTAACTGTAAAAGTATGCTGTTTTCAAACTCATCCAATTGTCATCACCGGGATTTCCAAAGCATGACTCATGGTCTTTAGGGTTTTGGACATTTGAGGAAGAGATCTAAAGCTGAGAGATTTGTTTGGAGAGGTCTGGTGCCATTTTCAAATTATTCAGAATAGACAAGTGTGAGTAAAAAGTGGATGTGCTCTGTGGGACAATCAAGCCGAGAAGTCATTTAAACTTCCAAGCTCTTAAAATGTTTGAAAAAAATCTAACCAACAGTTTGAAAAAAACAGTGCTTTCTATCTCATTGTTTGTTGATGTAAGTATTAGTGCTGCCTGACTCCATTCACAACCTATCATTATGACCTTGGGAGCATGTTCACAGCTTGATTGACAGCTCCAAGTGATTATAAAGAAATTAGCTTCTTTTGATGTGGGGTTATAGTTACCATAGAATCCCTACAGTGCAGAAGGAGGCCATTCAGCCCATTATGTCTGCACTGACTCTCTGACAGAGTATCTAACTCCGGCCCTCTCCCCCACCCTATCCCCGTAATTCTACACATTTACCATGGCTAATTATTCTAATCTACACATCTTGAGACACTAAGGGGCAATTCACTATGGCCAATCCACCTAACCTGCACACTTTTGGACTATGGGAGGAAACTGGAGCACCCAGAGGAAACCCACGCAGGCACAGGGAGAGTGTGCAAACTTCACACAGACGGTTACCCAAGGCTGGAAGTGAACCCAGGAGGTCCTTGGTGCTGTGAGGCAGCAGTGCTAACCACTATGCCACCTTGCACAAATGTATGTCTTCATACGGAATGAATTACTTGAAGGAAATGTTTGCTCTTAGGAGTTACGTTCTTGAAGAGATTTAAATGTTATCAGAGAATATTTTAAATATTCTGAAGTCTACAATGGACACTCCGAAATGTATTTTATCTCGTGGCTGTTTGTCTTCCCATGGTAGATACTGGGTGGGTTGGCATGGATGGTATGAAGGGCCATGGGGGGTAGAAAGATGGGCACAGGTTCATACACAAGGTATTTGGGAACATGGGGGTTGGACAGAGGGACCTCAGGTAGCACAAGTTGACATGAATGAGTTAAGGAGAGTGGGTGTGAATGGTGGGGGCTAGACAGCTGTTCTTTTCATTGCAACTAGGAATGACACCCAGAGCACCAAGGCAGGCCTTTTTAAAGAGTCCACTTCAATAACCAATGTGACTGCCACCAAACTGTTTTCTAGTGTCAGCATGCCCAACTCCTTTTAGAACCTGTGTCCCTCCCGGAATGAAAATCTGAAGATTTGGGGAATATTTTCCCAAGTCGGGTTTGGGGAATTTTCCAGACTTGCGAGTGACAATTCAATCCCTGATATGTGATTTCATGGGGCCCAGAGTTAATTTTGAGGACTCCCAGGTCCATTCTGTCCAAACTGCATACCACTGTGTCACCATCTCTGATGGCTCTGTCCTGCTGGTGGGACAGAACAACCCAGGGATGGTGTTTGAAGAGCCTGGGGTATTGGCTGAAATGTTTATGACTCTGTGAGCATGACTATGTCAGGATGTTGCTTGACTAACCTATGGGTCAGCACTCTCAATTTTGACACAAGTCCTCAGATGTGCACTTCAATTACTACTGTTTTTTAACTCTCTTTTCAGTATTTATATGCACATCATTTGTTCTGCATTATGAAGACATTCCCATGTGTGTCGTATTGTGCATTATAGATTATCGTAGATCTAGACTGGTTGTGTTGTGAAACGGGAGTGTTGATGTTAAAGATTAGAAATAGGAAAGAAGCAAGGTCATGACCTCGGCTTGGATGAGATTACTTTTGCTTCAGAAGTCAGGGGTACATGATGTGTTAAGAAGTGCACAGTGGGATATAAAGGAGGGGATTGAAATGTAGAGATGTAACAGTATAATGAACAAAAACAAGAAATACTCAGCAGGTCTGGCAGTATCTGTGGAGAGAGAAACCGAGATAACATTTCAGGTTATGACCTTTCATCAGAATTCAGCACGAATATTGTTTTAAACCTATCATCACATTTAAAAAAAGAATAGACTTGGGCAGTTTTGAAGACCTTTTCAAATTGGAAAATAAGATACATTTTTCAGCCAGTCGGGAAAATTGCAAGGTCATTGGGGTGGTGAAAAATTGTGGAAAGTTGAAGAGGGCATGGGGAATAAATGAGTTGCAGTTGTTTTATTAAAATGCAAAATTAACTTGTTCAGTCCTGCACATAGCTTGAAAGGAATTTGGTCCCTTTCCTACCATTGGATAAAGGAGAAAGAGAATAGTTTAATAGATTGTGTGCTCAACAGACCAATATCAGTGGAGCTTCCATTATGCAGTAACAGCAGGACACCAGGTAAAATTTGAGCAGCATATGGGATAGACAGCAGGATTGAACCTGGAGTAGGAGGTTTTCATTCTAAAGGTTAGAGTGCTACTTGAAGCGTCCAAAAAAATTGGGCACACAATTTTACTGACAGTGAACATTGATCTAAAATTGAAGTGGTTGAATCTTGGAAAAAATGTTAATTAAGTTAGAAAGGCCAGGGTTACTGGAGAACCCATTACTTTTAAAAACTTGAAGGTGCAGGGTATAATTGGCTATCTGAAAGTTTTTGCAAGTTTTCAATTGATATACAAAGGTGGTACCCACATGCAAGTTGTTGCTGTTAAACATAGGCCTTAAGAACACAATGTTGACTTTGTGTTCAATCCCTCATCTCTCCTCAATCCCATTTTCATTGAAGATATTATCACCTGCTTTCTACCCCTAATTAAAATTACCCACACTGTCTTTAAGAGCAGCCATGTTACAACCAGGGTGTATGAAAGAGCCATGGTGTGGAGATGTCAGCGTTGGACTGGGATACGCACAGTAAGAAGTCTCACAACACCAGGTTAAAGTCTAACAGGTTTATTTGGTAGCATAAGCTTTCGGAGCACTGCCCCTTTATCAGGTGAGTGAGGAGTTCGGTTCACAAACAGGGCAGATGTAGACACAGACTCAATTACAAGATAATGGTTGGAATGCGAGTCTCAACAGGTACAAATAATGCGAGTGGAGAGAGGGTTAAGCACAGGTTAAAGAGGTGTGTATTGTCTCCAGCCAGATAGTTAGTGAGATTTTGCAAGCCCAGGCAAGTCGTGGGGGTTACAAATAGTGTGGCATAAACCCAAAATCCCGGTTGAGGCCATCCTCGTGTGCGGAACTTGGCTATCAGTTTCTGCTCGGCGATTCTGCATTGTCGTGTGTCTTGAAGGCCTTGGAGAACGCTTACCCGAAGATCAGAGACTGAATGCCCTTGACTGCTGAAGTGTTCCCCGACAGGAAGGGAACACTCCTGCCTGGTGATTGTCGAGCGGTGTCCATTCATCCGTTGTCATAGCGTCTGCATGGTCTTGCCAATGTACCATGCCTCGCAGACCATTGTCCGCAGCAAACTACCCAGCCTTCAGGAGAACAGTGACCACGACACCAACACAACCCTGCCACAGCAACCGCTGCAAGACGTGCCGGATCATCGACACGGATGCCGTCATCTCATGTGAGAACACCATCCACCAGGTACACGGTACATACACTTGCAACTCAGCCAATGTTGTCCACCTGATACGCTGCAGGAAAGGATGTCCGAAGCATGGCACATTGGTGAAACCATGCAGACGTTACGACAATGGATGAATGGACACCGCTCGACTATCACCAGCCAGTAGCGCTCCCTTCCTGATGGGGAACACTTCAGCAGTCAAGGGAATTCAGCTTCTGATCTTCAGGTAAGCATTCTGCAAGGCAGCCTTCAAGATGCACGGCAGAATCGCCGAGCAGAAATTGATAGCCAAGTTCCGCATACGTGAGAATGGCCTCAAACAGGATCTTGGATTCATGTCACACTGTCTGTAACCCCCATGATTTGCTTGGGCTTGCAAAATCTCACTCACTGTCCCGGCTGGAAACAATTCGCACCTCTTTAATCTGTGCTTAACCCTCTCTCTCCACTCGCATTTGTCTGTACCTGTAAAGACTTGATTACCTGTTAAGACTCGCATTCCAACCATTTATCTTGATAGAGTCATAGAGCTTTACAGCATGGAAACAGGCCCTTCGGCCCAACTTGTCCATGCTGCCCTTTTTTTTTAAACCCCTAAGCTCGTCCCAATTGCCCCATTTGGCCCATATCTCTCTGTACCCATCGGCTATAGATCGGTCATTGAGTCTGTGTCTGTATAGGCCTGTTTGTGAGCTCAACTCTCCACTCACCTAATGAAGGGGCAGCACTCCGAAAACTTGTGCTACCAAATAAACCTGTTGGACTTTAACCTGGTGCTGTGAGACTTCTAACTGTATGAAAAAGGATTGCTTTATATTTGCTGTTGGGACCATTAAGCAAAGGCTCCATCTGACGACTTCGCAGGTGGCCTGATAGATCCCATAATATTGGTTCAAGAAGAGTAGGATAGCTCTCCTGGGGTCTGAGCCAATATTTATAATTAACAGACTATTTGACTGCTGTATGAGGGTCCTTACTATGCACAAAATGTTGCTTTCTTTACTTAAGCATACCTCAAAAACATTTAATGTGAAACATTTTGGAATTGAGGACAGCTCAGAAGTTAAAGAGAGCACATTAAGTAGAAAAGGCAGCGTCAGTAATCCTAGTGCCAGACAGATCAGGCAAAAGCAAGACAGAGAGCAAGGGAAGTCCAGATTAAACTGCATTTATTTCAATGCAAGAGGCCTGACGGGCAAGGCAGATGAGCTCAGGGCATTGATGGATACGTGGGACTGGGATATTATAGCAATTACTGAAACATGGCTAAGGGAGGGACAGGACTGGCAGCTTAATGTTCCAGGGTACAGATGCAATAGGAAAGATAGAACATTAGGTAAGAGAGGAGGGGGAGTTGCACTTTTGATTAGGGAAAACATCACGGCCGTACTGAGAGGGGATACATCCAAGGGTTCGGCCACTGAGTCTATATGGGTAGAACTGAGAAATAAGAAGGGGGAAATAACTTTGGTAGGGTTATACTATAGGCCCCCAAATAGTTGGCGGGAATTTGAGGAGCAAATATGTAAGGTGATTACAGATAGCTCCAAGAAAAATAGGGTGGTAATCGTCGGAGATTTTAACTTTCCCAACATTGACTGGGGCAGTCATAAAGAACAAAGAACAGTACAGCACAGGAAACAGGCCCTTCGGCCCTCCAAGCCTGTGCCGCTCCTTGGTCCAACTAGACCAATCGTTTGTATCCCTCCATTCCCAGGCTGCTCATGTGACTATCCAGGTAAGTCTTAAACGATGTCAGCGTGCCTGCCTCCACCACCCTACTTGGCAGCGCATTCCAGGCCCCCACCACCCTCTGTGTAAAAAACATCCCTCTAATATCTGAGTTATACTTCGCCCCTCTCACCTTGAGCCCGTGACCCCTCGTGAACGTCACTTCTGATCTGGGAAAAAGCTTCCCACCGTTCACCCTATCTATCCCCTTCATAATCTTGTACACCTCTATTAGATCTCCCTTCATTCTCCGTCTTTCCAAGGAGAACAACCCCAGTCTACCCAATCTCTCCTCATAGCTAAGACCCTCCATACCAGGCAACATCCTGGTAAACCTTCTCTGCACTCTCTCTAACGCCTCCACGTCCTTCTGGTAGTGCGGCGACCAGAACTGGACGCAGTACTCCAAATGTGGCCTAACCAGCGTTCTATACAGCTGCATCATCAGACTCCAGCTTTTATACTCTATACCCCGTCCTATAAAAGCAAGCATACCATATGCCTTCTTCACCACCTTCTCCACCTGTGTTGCCACCTTCAAGGATTTGTGGACTTGCACACCTCTGTGTTTCTATACTCCTGATGACTCTGCCATTTATTGTATATCTCCTCCCTACATTATTTCTTCCAAAATGCATCACTTCGCATTTATCCGGATTAAACTCCATCTGCCACCTCTCCGCCCAATTTTCCAGCCTATCTATATCCTGCTGTATTGCCCGACAATGCTCTTCGCTATCCGCAAGTCCAGCCATCTTTGTGTCATCCGCAAACTTGCTGATTACACCAGTTACACCTTCTTCCAAATCATTTATATATATCACAAATAGCAGAGGTCCCAGTACAGAGCCCTGCGGAACACCACTGGTCACAGACCTCCAGCCGGAAAAAGACCCTTCGACCACTACCCTCTGTCTCCTATGGCCAAGCCAGTTCTCCACCCATCTAGCCACTTCTCCTTGTATCCCATGAGCCTTAACCTTCTTAACCAACCTGCCATGTGGGACTTTGTAAAATGCCTCACTGAAATCCATACAGACGACATCCACGGCCCTTCCTTCATCAACTGTTTTTGTCACTTCCTCAAAATACTCCACCAAATTTGTAAGGCACGACCTCCCTCTTACAAAACCATGCTGTCTGTCACGAATGAGATTGTATTAGAGGGTTGGATGGAGAGTATTAGAGGGTTGGATGGAGAGAAATTTGTTGAGTGTATTCAGGAGGAATTTCTCATTCAGTATGTGGATGGCCCGACTAGAGAGGGGGCAAAACGTGACCTCCTCTTGGGAAATAAGGAAGAGCAGGTGACAAGTATTAGTGAGGGATCACTTTGGGACCAGTGACCATAATTCTATTAGTTTTAAGATAACTATGGAGAATGATAGGTCTGTCCCAAAAGTTAAAATTCTAAATTGGGGCAAGACCAATTTTGATGGTATCAGGCAGGAACTTTCAAAAGTTAATTGGGGGAGTCTGTGGGAAGACAAAGGGACGTCTAGTAAGTGGCAGGCTTTCAAAAGTGTGTTAACCAGGGTTCAGGGTAAACACATTCCTCTTAGAGTGAAGAACAAGGCTAGGGAACCTTGGATGACTCAGGATATTGAGGCCCTTGTCAAAAAGAAGAAAGAGGCACATGACGTGCATAGGCAGCTGGGATCAAGTGAATCCCTTGAAGGGTATAGGGGGTGTAGGAGTAGAGTTAAGAGAGAAATCAGGAGGGCAAAAAGGGGACACAAGATTGTTTTGGCAGATAAGGCAAAGGAGAATCCAAAGAGCTTCTACAAATACATAAAGAGCAAAAGAGTAACAAGGGAGAGAGAGATCCTCTTATGGATCAACAAGGTCATCTGTGTGCGGATCCGCAAGAGATGGGTGAGATCCTAAATGAATATTTCTCATCAGTATTTACTATTGAGAAAAGCATGGATGTTGGGGTACTTGGGGAAATAAATAGTGATGTCTTGAGGAGTGTGCATAATACAGAGAAGGAGGTGCTGGAAGTCTTGAAACGCATCAAGGTATATAAATCCCCGGGACCTGATGAAGTATATCCCAGGACGTTGTGGGAGGCTAGGGAGGAAATTGTGGGTCCTCTAGCCGAGATATTTGAATCATCGATAGTCACGGGTGAGGTGCCTGAAGATTGGAGAGTGGCAAATGTTGAGGGTGGTTGTAGACGGTTGTTTTTCAAACTGGAGGCCTGTGATTAGCAGTGTGCCTCAGGGATCAGTGCTGGGTCCACTGTTATTTGTCATTTTATATTAATGATTTAGATGAGAATACAGGAGGCATGGTCAGTAAGTTTGCAGATGACACCAAGATTGGTGGCATAGTGGACAGTGAAGAAAGTTATCTCCGATTGCAACGGGATCTTGATCAATTGGGCCAGTGGGCTGACAAATGGCAGATGGAGTTTAATTTAGACAAATGTGAGGTGATGCATTTTGGTAGATTGAACCAGGGCAGGACTTACTCAGTTAATGGTAAGGCGTTGGGGAGAGTTACAGAACAAAGACATCGAGGGGTACATGTTCATTGCTCCTTGAAAGCGGAGTCACAGGGGAACAGAATGGTGAAGAAGGCATTTGGCATGCTTGGTTTCATCCGTCAGAACATTGAATACAGGAGTTGGGACATCTTGTTGAAGTTGTACAAGACATTGGTAAGGCCACACTTGGAATACTGTGTACAGTTCTGGTCACTATTATAGAAAGAATATTATTAAACTAGAAAAAGTGCAGAAAAGATTTACTAGGATGCTACCGGGACTTGATGGTTTGAGTTATAAGGAGAGGCTGGATACACTGCGACTTTTTTCTCTGGAGCATAGGAGGCTGAGGGGTGACCTTTATAGAGGTCTATAAAATAATGAGGGGCATGGATCAGCTAGATCGTCCATATCTTTTCCCCTAAGATAGGGGAGTCTAAAACTAGAGGGCATAGGTTTAAGGTGAGAGGGGAGAGATACAAAAGTGTCCAGAGGGGCAATTTCTTTCACACACAGGGTGGTGAGTGTCTGGAACAAGCTGCCAGAGGTCGTAGTAGAGGCAGGTACAATTTTGTCTTTTAAAAAGGATTTAGATAGTTACATGGATAAGATGGGTATGGAAGGATATGGGCCAAATGCGGGCAATTGGGATTAGCTTAGGGGTTTAAAAAAAAGGGCGTCATGGACAAGTTGGGCCGAAGGGCTTGTTTCCATGCTATAAACCACTATGACTCTATGTTCCGAGGGTATGAATGAAGTAGTATAAATCTACCTGTAGAAATTCAGTGTCACTTGATAAAAGGGATAATGGTTTTTCGTGATACTGAATGTAGCACCAAAGCATTGTCCCTTGAGGATGGAGCATCAATACACTTTGCCTAACTGAGTATTAAAATCAATGTTGCAGTCATGCCAATTTGTCTATGGTAATAAAGAGCATCAACAAATATATATAATTCTACTTTTCTGATGAGTGTCTCCAAGCTGGCAAAGGTATTCTTTCCTGTCCTTAAGTACTTGTGTCAGGTAAGGTGGATGTAGGGCTTATGAGGGAAGTCACTCTCAGATGTGTTCAAACACATGATTTTGAAACACCATAGTCCTCACTATCAGAATTCTAGTATGGTCTAGTAAAAAGACAAGCTGAATGCTAATTTATCAACTCAATGGGCCTAGAAATTTGATTATGAAGCCTCTAGTTCGCAAATGTAAAATGTATTACATACGAAAGAGGTCCGACATCCACGTTTCCTGCCAAACACTTAGGGACAGGAGAGAATATCTTTGCCAGCTTGGAGACACTCATCAGAAAAATGGAATCCTATATATCTTTTCTTTATCTAATGTGATAGTTGCCAGTTGCTTTAAGAAGATTTGGTAAAGTTCATGTCGTAAAGATTAGGGGTTGAATTTTGCCCCTAATAAGGCATAAAGTCCCAGGCAGAAGCTTCCCAAAAACATTCTAAGGGTTTGATCTTAAGACCTCGTCCTGTCTGACCTTTGACGAGGTGAGGTGGTACGATTGGGTGAGAGGCAAGAAACGAGAAATTCACTCGGTTTATCGCCTCTCCCAATCATTCTGGCCCTGTTTTGCAGGCAATCATTGTTCATTCCTAACTGCCCACGAGGGTGGTGGTGAGCTGCCGTCTTGAACTGCTGTAGTCCATGAGGTGTTGGTACATGTTGACCCAGCAACAGCGAAGGAATGGTGATATATTTCCAAGTCAGGATGGTGAGTGGCTTGAAGGGGAACTTTCAGGTCCTGGGGTTCCCATGCATCTGCTGCCCTTGTCCTTCTAGATAATGGGTTTGGAAAGTGCTGTCTAAGGGACCTTGATGAGTTCCTGCAGTGCATTTCGTAGATTGTACACACAGTGGTGTCATGATGGAGGGAATGAATGTTTGTGGAAAGCATGCCAGTCAAGTGGGCTGCTTTGTCCAGGATGGTATTTGTGTGTTTTTGGAGCTGCACTCATCTAGGCAAGTGGAGAGTAATCCATCACACTCCTCACTTGTGCCTTGCAGATTGTGGGCAGGCTTTGGGGAGTCGGGAGGTGAGTTACTCGCTACAGGATTCCTAGCCTCTGACCTGCTTTTGTAGCCAGAGTATTTATGTCGCTAGCCCAGTTCAGTTTTTGATTAATGGTAACCGCTAGGATGTTGACAGTGGGGAATTCAGCAATGGGAATGCCATTGAGTGGCATTCTCTCCAGTTGGAGATGGTCATTGCTGTGCACTTGTGTGACATGAATGTTACATGCCACTTGTCAGCCCAGGCCTGGTTATTGTCTAGTTACTGTATTTGGACATAGATTGCTTCAGTATTTGCGGAGTTGTGACTGGTGCTGAACATTGTGTAGTCATCAGCGAGCATCCCCACTTCCAACCTTCTGATAGAAATTGTATTTCCACAATTTTTTGCGGTAGTTTATAAAATATCTCACACAAAAGAAGGTTGTGTCCACAAATCAGGCCACGTTCTCAGAATAAATCAGTCAGAATTGGGAGTTTTTTGCTAAATGTGGGTCTTTGAGGAGGCTGTAAAATCAAGCTGGGTGTTTTGTGGACGGGGACAATAATAGGCACTTATCAAAATATGTTTATTTAACTTACTAAGCAACTGACTACATCTCTCCAATATATTTAGAAAATAGATCAATATTTGTTTTTAAAATTCATTTTCAGTGATTTAAAATCACGTTACTCACAGATAGTGGATTGATACTGTGATTGAAGATGCTTTTTTTTAAGATGAACTGTATTAATCAAACCTGCACCAAATTGACACTCATATGTATTGGAAAAATTTTATAGCAAAGTTTTGTTTTCAGAAATATTACATTTTAAAGCACTGCCCAATTGCACTGGTTCACAGCAGATTTTCGGATTGGTGATATGCAAATGAGTTTGAGCAAATACATCAGAACAAAACACTTCTCAGGATTGGTGCAATTTATGCTCAGATTGACAATTGTGCCCAAAGTGGAAACTTTGCACCGAAAAGCTGATTGAACAATTCACTCAGCCAGCTCTCCTTTTTACTAGAATGTGCCAGGATTCTGAAAGGAAGGGAAGCTTAGTAACTCAAACTACAATTAAACAAAACTTGTCTTTTTTTAGTATATTGGGTGACAGATAGGTCTCGAAAGAGCATAGAGCTTGCTGTTGTTGGAGCCTACAGCTGTGAGAAAAATTATGCTTGTAATTTCTGAAAATCTGTACCATGTCTGTCAATTGCTGGAGAGCAGCCAGGCTGAGAGTGTGTTAATCGTGTCTCTGCTGTCTGATGAGATGGCTGCTCTGTACTGCAAACCAGGGCACATTTCAGTAAACACAAAAGTAGACTTGAAAAATGCAGCATTCTTGGCAAAGGCAGATACGTGTATCATGGTCAGCTTTTAAAAAAATAGGTTAGGTACTTGGTTTAAGGGAATGGAAGGACATCAGAAATAGGGAAAGCATAAAGGGATTAGGACTACTCATCACAGGGAGGATAAACACCAACCTGATTGGCTGAACAGTAATTTTCAGTGTCATAATTTCTAACTATTTCTATGAAATTGGTGAACACAGCATGATGGAACTGGAGGCTGCCTCTCAGTTCCCTGGAATCACACCGTAGCTAAATTTCTTGGATAAAAATCTGTTCAGTAAGGAAGAAGTATATCCACTGGCTTCTCTGGGCCATGTTGAGTTGTTCCTTTGGATAAACATTCGTCACCTTGCTGACCTTGTCCTGTGTTGAACACTGAACAGGGTAATATTGGAATAAATCTCCAATATCTATATGGAAATGGGTTGCAATCCCTTTGACTTCATGGGATCATGGTTCATATTTTACATTTTGATAATGGATGAATGCTAGTGAGATAACATCTGCTACTTATTCTAAACATGAATCTGGAGTTAGTCTAGGCACTGTTCCATGTAGTTAATCAATTTAATAATGGATGTTCCACCTAACTCGATACTGAATCCAATGCGTTCACCATTTATAAGTGTTAAGTTTCATACAATACATTGCCTCAAAACTCAAAGTAATTTGATCATCTGTTATTTTAAAATGTATGCAATTTATTATAACCTGACTGTGAAAAGGCACTTCTTCACATTTGGTGGGGGTGGAGAAATGTTACATATCTCTTTTGCTATAATGCATCACATTGCTTCAGGATCTACCTCAACTTAGCTTGTCCTTTTCTTCAGATTTCACTATCCTCCTACTTTCAGTTCTCTTTCCGTTAATAAATTCTCTTATAAATGCAAGCCAGTCTATCTACTCCTCTTCATAGCCACCCACAGGCCATCTCATAGGGCCTTTTTACTCATCCGGGGGAGGCCATTTTCAATTCTGAATGGCTGACTTTCTCACCTGGTGATTAGCCAAGGATGGCAGATCTGTTATGAGCTCAAACCTCATTTATGTTTAAGCTACATGTCGTGAATTAACACCCTGCCGCAACTTGTTGGTTCTGGGATGGCACAATATGGAGTGGTACACACTCAGTGCATCAACTGATGGGTCATGGAGGGGTGTGGGTAGGTGAACATAAAGGGGATCAACCTGGGTCACAACAATACCAAGTAGTTTAATGAAGCCAAGACTCACTCCTGCTTCAATGCAAAAGCAAAGCCTGCAGATGCTGGATGTCTGGAATATAAACCAAACTTACCGGAAATGCTGAGCAAGTCTGGCAACATCTATAGTGAAACAGAGTTAACGTTTCAGGTTGATGATCCTCCTATGAGGAGAGGCTGTATTAGATTAAACCTATACTCTCTGGTGTTTTGAAGAATGAGATGTGGCCTCATTTAAATTTACAGGTTTCTGAAGAGACTTGATGTGGTATGAGGGGGAAATTGTGGTGTAGCGCTAATGTCACTGCACTAGAAATCTAGAGGCCTAGGTTAATGCTCTGGGAATGTAGATTTAAATAATACAGCTGGTGGAATTTTAACTCTATTTTTAAAAAAATACTGAAAATTAATTTCAGTAAGGACAACCATAACAAAGCGATTGATTTGAAAACCCATCTGGTTCACTAATATCATTTTGGAGAAGGAAAATCTGTCTACTTGGGACTCCAGATCCACAGCAATGTGGTTGATTCTTAACTGCACTCTGAAATGATCTAGCAAGGCCGTCAGTTCAAGGACAATTGGGGATAGGTAACAAATGCTAGCCTTGTCAATGACTCACATTCCAAGAGAGGATAAAGACAAAAAAAAGGTTGTTTCCACTGGCTGAGGAATCTAGAATATAAGGTCATAGTCTCAAGATAAGTGGCTGATCATTTAAGACTGAGGTGAAGAGGAATTGCTTCACAGCACCTTCCAAACCTGTAACCTCTACTGCCAGGAAGATAAGGGCAGCAGACGCATGGGAACACCATGACTTCCAAGTTCCCCTCCAAGACGCACACTATCCTAACTTAAAAATATAATGTCATTCCTTCACTCTCTCACTGGGTCAAAATCCTGGAAATCCCTCCCTAACAGCACTGTGGGTGCAATTCTTCCACATGGATTGTACTGGTTCTAGAAGGCAGCTCACCACCACAGTTGGGGATGGTCAATAAATGCTGGCCCAGCCAGTGATGCCCACATCCCATGAATAAATAAAATAATTTGTTCGCTCAAAGGATCATGAATCTTTGAAATTCTATACCCCAGTGTTGTGGATCCTTCATTATTGAATATAGTTAAAATTGTGATGGTCAGATATTTGAGTCATCCAGCGAATCAAAGGATAAGGGGAACAGGCAGGGTATTGGAATTGAAACCAGAGATCAGCCATGATGATATTGAATGGTGGAGCCGGTGTGAAGGGCCATATAGTCTGCTCCATTCCTAAGTTCATCAAAACTGAGAAAAGTTAGAAATGGGACAGGCTTTAAACAAATGAAAAGGGTGGAAACAGGATAAAGGGCAGATCTATGATAGAGTGGAAGACAAATGACAAAAAAATTGATAGCGCAAGGCTAAAGGGAATGGTAATGGGTCAAGTAAAGAAACAGAAAATGTGTGATGTATTCTAGATTCCTCAGCCAGTGCAAACAACCTTTTTTTGTCTTTATCCTCTCTTGGAATGTGAGTCATTGACAAGGCTAGCATTTGTTGCCCATCCCTAATTGTCCTTGAACTGACTGCCTTACTTGGTCATTTCAGAGTGCAGTTAAGAATCAACGACAGTTGAGATGCGAATGACAAAATGATTAATAACTGCTGTCTGAAAGAAAAAAAATTCTGTCTGATCTTCTGACTATTTCCAGAATTTATTTCAGATATCCAGCATCCACAATGCTATGCTTTTGTAATTCTAAGATTAAGAGTGGAATTCTCCCTTTTTGAGACTAAATGTGGTAGTGGGTGGCTCTGGCAGTGCTGGGCCCACCGACCAAAATGGTGTAAGCCCACACCCGATTCCATGCTCGGAACCTCCTTAATTATGCACAGGCCACTTCCCCTTTGACTGGCAGCTGATTTGTCCAGTTGACGTGTTCAATGCTCCTGGTGGCATACTCTAACACCAGTCCAGCACACTCCTATCACTCTCTCCAGCCCAACTGTCTTCACCAGACCGTAAGAAGTTTAACAACACCAGGTTAAAGTCCAACAGGTTTATTTGGTAGCAAAAGCCACACAAGCTTTCGAGGCTCTGAGCCCCTTCTTCAGGTGAGTGGGAATTCTGTTCACAAACAGAACTTATAAGACACAGACTCAATTTACATGAATAATGGTTGGAATGCGAATACTTACAACTAATCCAGTCTTTAAGAAATCTTGGCGATCCTCTCCACTTGGAGCCGGCAGTTTGCGGTGTCTATGGTAGTCATGATGTGGTCTTGGCGATCCAGACCGTGCAGGATGTCAGCAATCCAGGGGAAAAAGTCTAGCAGACTCGAGAAGAAGTCTGTTCCTCGATTAAAGAACCCTCCTTTTTTAGCCCATCACCCCTGCCTCAGTTAGATCTTTACCCATCGCATCTGGAGTCCTCATCCACCCACTATCAGTAAGTGGCATTGTATCCCATGGAGCTTCTTGTTTGTGAGTTTTTCATGCAGCCTTGTCAGGGTCCAGCTTCTCTCATCTCAGTCTTTACTCTGTCATCCATTGTTTGCCTTTTTCATCCATCTCTTTGCCCCTCTGCCTACCATCGTGCGACCCCATCCTTGCCGCTCCTCCTTCCACATTGCCCCTTGTCTTTGTCATGCCATCCCACGGCCTCACTCACACTCCATCCCCGGTCGAAATTCAGACCTTTGCTGTGGTGGCACATGAATCCCACAGCACAGTGCTGTCCAGATAGGTGCACTGGGGGAAGGAGATCAACTCCCCAACCTCGGGCGTTGTACTGACCTGACTTGGTGACGAAAGAGTGGCTGTGGGTTCAGCAGCACGGTGTTGTCCATGAAGACCAGCTCGGCATGAAGATGGAGGCAGGAACTGGTCTGCACAAACAGAGTGGTGAGCAGTATGGCAGTATGTTTTGTTTGAGCTCATCTCAAAGTCTCAGGAAAACTGCAGACCACCTTGTACATGCCACTCTTTGTCAACTAGGTTTGAGAGCAGCGTAATTTCCTGCTGGTGTGACGCGAGATTGGAAGTCCTGATTAGATGCCAGCGGACAGCTGCTTTAATGAGCATTTATGATGTTCATGCCACCAGCCAGCAAGAAGACCAGTAGGAGAATTGCAATGTGATTTTACGTGGCCGGGTTCCATCTTTTTGGCTCGCTCTAGATTCTCTGCTCCCACCCACCACAAAACTCTTCATAGGTGGGATGGGAGAATTCTGCCCTAAGACTTTTTTCTCATTAAGAAACATTTATTCAGCTGTCTCCGATGCAATCCTTCCTTCTCCATGCAATCCTTCCTTCTCAAGCCAAATTGCTGAGCTCATTTCCAGAAGTCACCATTTTGCTCCTTGACTCGGTTCCATCAAGGAACCGGTTCCGGTCAAGGACAGTCGTATTGGGGCGGCACGGTAGCACAGTGGTTAGCACTGCTGCTTCACAGCTCCAGGGACCTGGGTTTGATTCCTGGCTTGGGTCACTGTCTGTGTGGAGTGTACACATTCTCCTCGTGTCTGCGTGGGTTTCCTCCGGGTGCTCCGGTTTCCTCCCACAGTCCAAAGATGTGCGGGTTAGGTTGATTGGCCATGCTAAGATTGCCCTTAGTGTCCTGAGATGCATAGGTTAGAGGGATTAGTGGGTAAATATGTCGGGATATGGGGGTAGGGCCTGGGTGGATTGTGGTCGGTGCAGACTCGATGGGCCGAATGGCCTCTTTCTGTGCTGTAGGGTTTCTATGATCAAACTCCCTTCCTTGCTGCCACTCCTTCCCTCCCCCCACACTAGGTGGCATGGTACCTTCACCTATGGGTACTGCCAGTCTCCTTTTTGTAAGGTTCACCCTTGTCTCACCATTCTTCAAAATTGGCCTGTCATCTTCAACCTCTTCTATCTCATCAAATGTCTTTGAGTAAAGAAGTGCTCTCCTTTCCTGCAGTTACATATCTGAACCTCTCCAAACAGTTTTCTGCACTTGTCGCCACACTGAAATATCACAAATAACAGCCTCCTCCATGCCTCTACATCAGGTTTTCCCAAATCTTCTCAGCTGCAGAATCCTTTGACCTCCCAACAGTTACTGAAGGAATCCCTGAGCAACATCCTTTATTATATTGAAGAATTAAACCACAAAAAATGATTATTACTGTGCAGTAGGTACAAACATACAAAAATAAACTTAGAGGATGTTTCTATGTCTTTCTTGTATAATAAAATGTTCTCTTATTGTTAACTGAGGGCAGTTTTTGTACAGTGTGTGCAGGAGGGTTTCCTGACACAATATGTGGATAGGCCGACAAGAGATGGGGCCATATTGGACTTGGTACTGGGTAATGAACCGGGCCAAGTGTTAGATTTGTTTGTGGGAGTGCACTTTGCAGATGGTGACCATAATTCGGTGTTTTTCACTATTGACAGGGCAAGGTTTATAATTGGGGGAGGGGTAATTATGACGCGATTAGGCAGGAATTAGGGAGCATAAGATGGGAACAGAAACTGTCAGGGAAAGGCACAAATGAAAAGTGGAGCTTGTTCATGGCCGAGTGAGGGAACCATGGTTCACAAGAGAGGTTGAATGTCTTGTCAAGAGGAAAAAGGAAGCGTATGTAAGGATGAGAAAACAAGGTTCAGTTGGGTCGTTTGAGGGGTACAAGGTAGCAAGGAATGAGCTTTAAAAAAAGGGCTTAGGAGAGCTAGGAAGGGGCATGAGAAGTCCTTGGCAGGTCGGATCAAGGAAAACCCCAAGGCTTTTTACTCTTATGTGAGAAATAAAAGAATAACCAGGGTGAGGTTAGGGCCGGTCAAGGACAGTCGTGGGAACTTGTGCATGGAGTCAGAAGAGATAGGAGAGGCGATGAATGAATACTTTTCTTCAGTGCTCACCAAGGAGAGGGGCCATGTTTTTGAGGATGAGAGTGTGATACAGGCTGATAGGCTGGAGGAGGTAGATGTTCTGAGGGAAGATATATTAGCAATTTTGAAAAACCTGAGGGTCAATAAGTCCCCTGGGCCAGATGGGATATATCCTAGGATTCTTTGGGAGGCAAGGGATGAGACTGCAGAGCTTTTGGCTTTGATCTTTGGGTCCTCACTGTCCACAGGGATAGTGCCAGAGGACTGGAGAGTGGTGAATGTTGTTCCTCTGTTCAAGAAAGGAAATAGGAATGACCCTGGCAATTATAGGCCGGTTAGTCTTACTTCGGTGGTCAGTAAGTTAATGGAAAAGGTCCTGGGGGATAGGATTTATGACCATTTGGAAAGATGCAGCTTAATCCAGGATAGTCAACACGGATTTGTGAAGGGTAAGTCTTGCCTCACAAATTTGATTGAATTCTTTGAAGAGGTAACTAGGTGTGTAGATGAAGGTAGAGCAGTTGATGTCGTATACATGGATTTTAGTAAGGCGTTTGATAAGGTTCCCCATGGTCGGCTCATGAAGAAAGTGAGGAGGTGTGGGATAGAGGGAGATTTGGCTGATTGGATTGGATTGGATAACTGGCTATCTCATAGAAGTGGAGATGCCGGCGTTGGACTGGGGTAAACACAGTAAGAAGTTTAACAACACCAGGTTAAAGTCCAACAGGTTTATTTGGTAGCAAAAGCCACACAAGCTTTCGGAGCTCTTGGCCCCTTCTTCAGGTGAGTGGGAATTCTGTTCACAAAGAGCTTATAAAGACACAGACTCAATTTACATGAATAACGGTTGGAATGCGAATACTTACAACTAATCAAGTCTTTAAGAAACAAAACAATGTGAGTGGAGAGAGCATCAAGACAGGCTAAAAAGATGTGTATTGTCTCCAGACAAGACAGCCAGTGAAACTCTGCAGGTCCACGCAACTGTGGGAGTTACAAATAGTGTGACATGAACCCAATATCCCGGTTGAGGCCGTCCTCGTGTGTGCGGAACTTGGCTATCAGCTTTGCACACCAAGAACAGGAAACTTGAGAAACTCGGCATCACCACCGGCAGCAACCAAGCCTCCCCCGGTACCACAGTAGAAAACAGTACCACTTTGGAGATAGTGACCACCCTCATAAGAACAGGATATGGCGCTAGACTCATTGATCAACAGTTCCAACGCGTCACAGCGAAAAACCGCACCGACCTCCTCAGAAGACAAACACGGGACACAGTAGACAGAGTACCCTTCGTTGTCCAGTACTTCCCCGGAGCGGAGAAGCTACGGCATCTCCTCCGGAGCCTTCAACATGTCATTGATGAAGACGAACATCTCGCCAAGGCCATCCCCACACCCCCACTTCTTGCCTTCAAACAACTGCACAACCTCAAACAGACCATTGTCCGCAGCAAACTACCCAGCCTTCAGGAGAACAGTGACCATGACATCACACAACCCTGCCACAGCAACCTCTGCAAGACGTGCCGGATCATCGACACAGATGCCATCATCTCACGTGAGAACACCATCCACCAGGTACACGGTACCTACTCTTGTAATTCGGCCAACGTTGTCTACCTGATACGCTGCAAGAAAGGATGTCCCGAGGCATGGTACATTGGGGAAACTATGCAGACGCTGCGACAACGTATGAATGAACACCGCTCGACAATCACCAGGCAAGACTGTTCTCTTCCTGTTGGGGAGCACTTCAGCGGTCACGGGCATTCGGCCTCTGATATTCGGGTAAGCGTTCTCCAAGGCGGCCTTCGCGACACACGACAGCGCAGAGTCGCTGAGCAGAAACTGATAGCCAAGTTCCACACACATGAGGACGGCCTCAACCGGGATATTGGGTTCATGTCACACTATTTGTAACTCCCACAGTTGCGTGGACCTGCCGAGTTTCACTGGCTGTCTTGTCTGGAGACAGTACACATCTTTTTAGCCTGTCTTGATGCTCTCTCCACTCCCATTGTTTTGTTTCTTAAAGACTTGATTAGCTGTAAGTATTTGCATTCCAACCATTATTCATGTAAATTGAGTCTGTGTCTTTATATGCTCTGTTTGTGAACAGAATTCCCACTCACCTGAAGAAGGGGCTAAGAGCTCCGAAAGCTTGTGTGGCTTTTGCTACCAAATAAACCTGTTGGACTTTAACCTGGTGTTGTTAAACTTCTTACTGTATCTCATAGAAGACAGAGGGTGGTGGTGGATGGAAAATTTTCAGACTGGAGACCAGTTACCAGCGGTGTACCACAGAGATAGGTGCTGGGTCCTCTGTTATTTGTGATTTTATCAATGACTTGGAGGAGGGGGCTGAAGGGTGGGTCAGTAAATTTGCTGATGACACCAAGATTGGTGGAGTAGTGGATGAGGTGGAGGGCGTTCTACACTTTCTTTACACCCATTCTTACCCTCATTCAACCTCCTCCACTCCTGGATCTTCTCATAGTGCAGTGCTTTCTGCTTTGAAATAGGCTTCCATCAACAACTTAATGGATTTTTACTCAACACCATTCAGCTGTGTTTATTTACTTTCTCCTCATGCTTGAAAGCACCTCAAGTACGCCCATTGTTCCTAACCACAATGTTTATATTGATGCTAAGCCTGATTGACAGATGTGCTTTCTTCAAAGGGAATAAGTGGTTTCGCTTCCTTTTTTTGCAGATCACTTATCACCTTTGAAGAAACTACAGGTGTCAATCAGGCTTGGAGCCTTTGTAAACATTGTGGTAAACATTGTGGTTAGGAACAATGGGCACTTAAGATGCATTTAAGTGTGAAGGGAAAAGGTAAATAAATACAGCTAACTGGAGGCAGAGTAGAAATCCATTAAACTGTTCATGGAAGCCTAATGCAAAGCAATGCATTATGAAATTGACCAAGATCAAAGGTTTTCAATGCAATTGAGAGGGTTTCAACAATTTCAGCTTCTGGGAAGGCTAAGAGACTTCAAATCAAAGCTGTGTGAATACACTTGGGCTGAGTGCACAGCTGTGGAGAATGGAACCCCCTCAGTGAATTTGACATCTCCTCTCTGTCAGAGGACTTCAAACGGATTTGCTCACCTGTAGCTTCTGACAAAGTGAAAGAAAAATCTCTGTTGCAGAATGAAGTGCTGCAATGATTTAAAATCCTGGAGGTTAAAGTGACCTGGACATTACAAAATTTTCATAGCTGCCTGAAATCACCATGCCATGGGTGATCTTCAGGTCTGCCAGTGCCAGAAGGGACAGTCCAACCATGAGATCCCTATTGGGGTGAAAGTGTCAAGGTAAACCCCTTGCCCCCAGCCTGAGCCTACCCAAACCTCAGGATCCTTGAGGGAACCACCTTCTGCAGGCTGGCAGTGACAAAGGGGCAAATGGCCAGTGGAATTACTTCCTTGACATCCACTGGGGTGCAAAGTGCCAGGCCAAGGTACCAGGGGAAGCGTACTGTTGGCACTGCCAGGGTGTGTGGCCTGAAGGTGCGGGAAGGGGCAGGCAGAGCTGAGGCTGTGTCAGATAGGGGACGGGTCTCAGTGGACATCTGCGGGGAGATTGAGGCCGAGAGGGAAGGTGAGGATGAGGGGAGGACCTGAGGGGAGGGTCAGGTTGGGTCACCCTCATATACCCTTTTGTTGAGAGGACCCTCAGAGTCCAGCATGCCAGGTCCACATTGGTGATGATCAACCCGGTGCATTTGCCGCTGGAGAGGTGGTGGAAAGGGTCATCAAGCCCACTAATTGTAATACAGTTAGTGGGTTTGCTTACGAGTCTGGTTGCCACCCACTCTGGGTGAGAACCCATTCAGGGCTGGCGGAATGGTCTGGATGAATTCCAAATGCCTTCACACTCGGTGGGAATCCTGATTTTAGGCCCAACCACCCAATTCAGTGGGCAATTGAAATTCCTGCCGAGGCCAGTGAAGTCCCCCAGAATCTGAGAGGAGCTGGTCCTCCAATCACAAATTCTGTTGCTCCTTATCTTGTGCTTCTGCAGATATAGGATGTGTGCTTGGAGGAGCAAAAAGTATGGGAGACCTAGGGGGCAAATGTTTTTCCACAACCAATTGCTCAATGAGACAGTCTTTAAACAACTGCCATTATCTGATATTATAATGTTCAATGCATGTTCGAGGCAGTTAGCCACCTTAGGGACCAAAAAGCCATTCAACAGTCCTTTTGAAATACAATGCCAATAATATGGACATCTGCATTTCTCCCCCAGATGTATGGCCATCTGCTCTAACTGCTTGATACCATTGTCAGATGGCTTCATTATGAACACTTGCCTGAGCTCCATGTATAGCTAATGCACTTAATCCTGCAGGGAATGCTGACACAGCAGTGCAGAGTCGGGCCAGCTTTGTTTGATTGACATGTTTGTTATCGTGTAATACCCTAATTATTGAGGAGATTTTTATCAATGTTTACGTGTTAATTTATACAAGATTAAAAATATCAATTTTGTTATTGATTCTATGACTGGCTGTTATTGAAAGGCAGCTTTTAAGATGCTGTACTATGAGCAATTTTCATTTTTTTGCAGAAATTTTCCAAACTGCTTTGCTTATTCCTTCAGCTTCAGCGGTATTTCAAAGACTTGCCAGGCTTGCCAATGGCACATTGGTTCTCTACATAGGGGATACGGATAAAATGGGTATGGGGGCATGGGCGAAATGGTTGCACGAATAGAATGTGGGAAATATTGAGGCAAAGAGGGGGCATGGGAGATATGTGGGAGAGTTGTGCATTGGAAGGAGAAGAGTTGGGTGAGGGCTTGAGGACCTTCTGGTCATGATTACAACTGGGTCAATGGCCCAGTAAGTGGGGTGGGCTAACTTGTTGGCCTCGCCATTCACCCACCTGTGGGCATGACTCCATCTCCCCAGAATCTAATATGGCAGGCAGGGGCTTCCTTAACAAAGACAGGTTTGAAGAGTCAAGATCTTTCCTGATTCCAAATACCTGTCTCCTTGATTAAACAATCCAGCCTGTGACTCTGTAAATGTAGTGGAATATATGTTTCATTGGACCAATGTCTCGGTGTTAAAGGTGAGAATCTGACTTTTTTCAATGATTGATATCTTTTTAGAAATTGAGAGATATGGGGATAATGCTGAAGTAGATGATCAGCTGTGAACTTGGGAGCTGGTTCAAAGGGCCGAGTGACCTATTCATGTTCCTATTTTTAAAATTCTTATAAGTTTCTGTTACTGGCTTTATCAAGAGAAACCATTAATTGTGATTAATGATTATGCGGCTTTCATATTGGGCTTGTCTTTATACTTGTGTTAATTTTGAACAATAATGTTAAGTGGGCAATGTTGGATCAGCAGCCTGTCAAACATCGCTCCTAATTTTTATTGCCATCAATTCAATTGCCTAATTATTACACTGAGATTAAATGAATTGGGATCACCAGCTCTGACAGGCAGGTCTGGTATAGCCAACGGCAATCTAAAACATGTCAGATGGCCTTCTCCTGGGAAGAACTGTTAATTGTGCATTTTTATAAACAGTATTATCTAACATGTGTACAGCTAACATTATGCAGATCTGTTGAATGCAAAAAAGAAAAGGAACAGTTTACATAGATATGCCACCTATGATGATCTCAGGACATTCCAAAGTACTTTAATGTACTTTTGAAATGCCACCACTGTTGTAATGTAAAAAAACTTGTACTATTATAAAATTTAATGTTTTCATTGTTAGAAGTGTTCATGGTTGCTCCTAGCTATTGAAAGATTGGAACGTGTTTGGTCAGTATTAATGGTATATGGCTTACATATTTAACACACAAGCACAGTGGCATGCCTGAACAATAATAAATCAGCGAACACATTGTTTCCAAATCATCCCAGCTTCCAAATGCCCAGAAGCAACAGCTATCTAAAAATGTGGTATATTCATACAATCTCTACAGTGCAGGAGGAGGCCATTTGGCCCATCGAGCCTGCACCGACAACAATCCCACCCAGACTCTATCCTTGTAACCCACGTATTTACTCTGCTAGTCCCCCTGAAACACACTAAGGGGCAATTTGTCATGGCCAATCAACCTAACACGCACATCTTTGGACTGTGGGAGGAAACCGGAGCACCCGGAGGAAACCCACACAGACATGGGAGAATGTGCAAACTCCACACAGACAGTGACACAAGGCCAGAATCAAACCCAGGTCCCTGGAGCTTGAATTACATTTTTAAATGAATTTTTTAGATGCCAACATTGCTGAATTGTTTGGAGGCCAGGAGAGGGGGATTGGTGGGCCGAGGGCAATGGTGGTGCTTGGGCAGGCGGGGGGGAGACAGTTGGCGCTGAGGTAACCATGAGGTGCTGTTGATTTCTCCAACTAGATTTTAGTTCTGAACTTGGCTATAAAACACAATTATAGGTACAGCAAACATAGGAGAAGAACTTAACTGTAATGAAGAATTTTGTTTGATTTGAAAACAGTTGAAAAGTCTTTATTGAGAAGAATTTCGTAAACTTAGTGTGTCAAAGAATGAGCATGTGGGAAGAGATTTCTGTTAGAATTGATTTGTACTGGCATTCTTCCCTCAGCTACTGCAATACTACTGTATCCACATGGATATAGTGATGGCACTCAGTCAAAATGTCTAGTGCAGGCAATCAGATTATGCAGAGGCTCCTCACATGTTACTGTTTGGAATGTGATCTAACTTGGTTTCTACAACACTGAACATTTTGCCTGAAAGAATCAGTTGGTATGGAATTGCTTCAGATTGCCCGCCTGTAGTTAAGCACGTGGGCAGGTTTTTTTGGAGGGGAAAAGTGTGCTGTACAAATATAAATAATCAAGTAGTCTGTCAGGTAAAGAATTGTGTAGTATAAATATGAAGAGTGAAAATTGGATCTCTTTTGTGAAGGCATTGTTAATGGGGTCAACAGTGATACTATTTTGATGCACAGCAAACAATAATACCTTTAGTGAAGGGGACTGTTGCTGATTTACGAGAACAAGGCACGAGATTTATCCGGCTTGTTAGCCGCAGGCGCAACTCCTATTATGGCCGCAAAATCTCGCGAGGGGGCCATGATGGCATTTGTGCAGGTAAAATCTCTGTTTGCGATCTTCCCCACCCCCGCTAGCGACATAATCAACGTGAACCTTATTTGCATAAATTTAAATTAATTCAAATGTCATTATATAACCTTACGCAGTAACATCCAGCTGCATGGAAGCCCCCCCCCCACCAACCACCGTCAGCGTGACATCACAGCAGCATGATTCACGACTGGTTGTTGGAAACAAAAAACAGTCAAGATTACCATGCCAAGGGTGCGGAGGTGCCTGGAGGTCCTGGGTGTTCAGAGCCAAGGTTGGGTATTGCCCCAAGTGCCAAGGGGCACTGAAGTGTACTCTGCCATGGGGGTTAACCTCCTCCATTGGGGTGGGGGTCACCTTATGTGTTGGGGGAGAGGGGTGCCCATTGATGTCAATGTGGGGGAGAAGAGTGCCCTTAAGTATTTCTGTGGATGGGGCGGGTGGTCGCCCTGAAGCTTGTGGGGGATCTTTCATGATTGCGGGGGTGTGGTGGGAGGGAGTCTACAATTTCCGCTGATGGAGGTGCCCTTTTTAAAAAAAAAAGGTGCTCCAATCTCTGTCGAGCCAGCCTTGCTGGCTCTGTCAGGCCCCACCCCACCAGAGAAAACTACATTCCTTTTTTGACGATGGACAGGATTTTCCACCCCTTCTGTGGTGTGTTTTGCGGCTTCAGGAGGCAGTGTGCTGCTTGCTGGGAGTGAGATATTATAATCCTGCTGCTGTCAATGGTGTTTTCCATTGAACATGCTCCACGCCTCCAGGAAACCAGTGTAGGTGCACCGTTGTTGAGATGATAGAATCCCGCCAGCAACAATGACTGCAAGATTTCAAGAGATGAAAAAGATCAGGGACGCAATTTTTCTGGCCATTGAGGCCCCATCGGGAGGTGAGGGCAGGGGGGGATGGCCCTAGAGCACTGCCCACCAGGCACTGGGCAATGCCAAGGGGGCAGGCTGATCTGTGGTGGTGGGGGGAAATGCTGCGCACTCTGCATTAGGGATTGGTAGGCAGAGAGGGACAGAGCCATCGGGGCTGGCCATGGGGGGATGCTGGGGAAGCCAGCACAATTGAGGCGGGGGGGCAGGGAGGACATTGGAAGGCCGGCAATCGGAGGAGGAGGGGAGGGAGTTGGGAAAGCCATTGGGAGGCCAGTGATTAGGGGGGGGGTCTGGGGAGGTGGGTGATTGGGAGGCTGGCAACGGGGGAGGCGGGGGAGGCGGGCTGGGGGGGGGGGGGGGGTGGCAGTGTGCATGCACCTTATCTTCCTAGTGAAAGATCGGCAGCTACTCAGCGCACTGGTGCTGGCCTCTCGGGCGGGATTAGGCCCTGACCGCCTTACCAGTGTGAATCCCCTGGTGGACTCTGAAGACAGTAAGAAGTCTCACAACACCAGGTTAAAGTCCAACAGGTTTGTTTGGTAGCAAACGCCAGTAGCTTTCGGAGCGCTGCCCCTTCGTCAGGTGAGTGGGAGTTCTATTCACAAACAGGGCATATAAAGACACAAACTCAATTTACAACATAATGGTTGGAATGCGAGTCTTTACAGGTAATCAAGCCTTAAAAGGTACAGACAATGTGAGTGGAGAGAGTTAAACACAGGTTAAAGAGATGTGTATTGTCTCCAGCCAGGACAGTTAGTGAGATTTTGCCAACCCAGGCAAGTCGTGGGAGTTATAGATAGTGTGACATGAACCCAAGATCCCGGTTGAGGCCGTCCTCATGTGTGATGAACTTGGTTATCAGTCTCTGCTCAGTGACTCTGCGTTGTCGTGTGTTGTGAAGGCCGCCTTGGAGAATGCTTACCCGAAGATCAGAGGCCGAATGCCCGTGACCGCTGAAGTGTTCCCCAACAGGAAGAGAACACTCTTGCCTGGTGATTGTCAAGTGGTGTTCATTCATCCGTTGTCTTGGCGTCTGCATGATCTCATCAATGTACCCTGCCTCGAGACATCCTTTCCTGCAGCGTATCAGGTAGACAATGTTGGCCGAGTTGGAAGAGTATGTACCATGTACCTGGTGGATGGTGTTCTCACGTGAGATGATGTCATCCGTGTCAATGATCCGGCATGTCTTGCAGAGGTTGCTGTGGCAAAGTTGTGTGGTGTCGTGGTCACTGTTCTCCTGAAGGCTGGGTAGTTTGCTGCGGACAATGGTCTGTTTGAGGTTGTGCGGTTGTTTGAAGGCAAGAAGTGGGGGTGTGGGGATGGCCTTGGCGAGCTGTTTGTCTTCATCAATGACATGTTGAAGGCTCCGGAGAAGATGTCGTAGCTTGTCCGCTCCGCGGAATTACTGGACGACGAAGGGTACTCTGTCCACTGTGTCCCGTGTTTGTCTTCTGAGGTCGTCGGTGCGGTTTTTCACTGTGGCGCACCGGAACTGTCGATCGATGAGTCGAGCGCCATATCCTGTTCTTATGAAGGCATCTTTCAACGTCTGGAGGTGTCTGTTGCGATCCTCCTCATCTGAGCAGATCCTGTGTATACGGAGGGCCTGTCCGTAGGGGATGGCTTCTTTAACGTGTTTCGGGTGGAAACTGGAGAAGTGGAGCATTGCGAGGTTATCCGTGGGCTTGCGGTACAGTGAAGTGCTGAGGTGACTGTCCTTGATGGAGATGCATGTGTCCAAGAATGCAACCTATTCCGGAGAGTAGTCCATGGTGAGTCTGATGGTGGGATGGAACTTGTTGATGCCATCATATAGTTGTTTCAGTGATTGGTCACCATGAGTCCAAAGGAAGAAAATATCATCGATGTATCTCGTGTGTAGTATCGGTTGAAGGTCCTGTGCGGTGAAGAGGTCTTGTTCGTGCATGAAGATGTTGGCATATTAAGGTGCGAATTTGGTCCCCATGGCTGTTCCGTGTGTCTGGATGAAGAACTGGTTGTTGAAGGTGAAGACATTGTGGTCCAGGATGAAGCGGATGAGTTGTGAAATTGTATCTGGAAACTGGCAGTTGTTGGTGTTGAGTACTGAGGCAGTTGCAGCAATGCCATCGTCGTGGGGGATGCTGGTGTAGAGTGCCGAGACATCCATTGTGACGAGGAGTGCTCCTGGTTCAACTGCTCCATGTGTGCTGCGTTTCTGTAGGAAGTCCGTAGTGTCGCGACAACAGCTGGGGGTTCTTTGTACAATGGGTTTCAGGATGTCCTCGACATAGCCGGAGAGGTTCTCGCACAGGGTCCCATTGCCCGATACGATGGGATGGCTGGGTGTGTTTGCCTTGTGTATCTTCGGGAGGCAGTAGAGATCTCCAACGCGGGGAGTACGTGGGATGAGAGCATGGTGGGTGTTCTGAAGGTCCGGATCAAAGGTCTTGATCAGTCTGTTGAGTTGACGGGTGTGTTCTTTGATCGGATCTGCGGGTAACTGTTGAACCAGGAGCTGTCCTGTTTTTCCCACCTCTTGGGCACTTAGTTTCTTTTTGGGAAAATCACCCCCCTGGTCTGTAAACCTGGCCGTGTTTCTGGAGAGAAACATGCTGATTTTCGGTCTGATGCCACACTGCCATTTTTGGGGAAAATTCCACCCAAGATTTTGCAGATGCTGGGCATCAGAAATAAAACAAAGTAGTGGAAATACTCAGCAAGACAGACAATATCTGTGGAGCAAGAAACAGGGCTAATTTGATTTAGTTTGCGTGTTGCCATGTTAGCAAAAGAGAACTATCAACAACACGCAGAGAAAAATACATATCCTTTTATAATAGATGCTGGTTAATGCAACTGAAACTAAATGAATGCTCAGATGAATTATTCAAATGAATACTTATGTTGCACATTCAGAATATGATTTAGCATTTGAGAATTGTCAGGCAGCGGATATTATGCAAGTGCAAGTTGTTTCTCCAAGCCAGAATTAAAAATTCAAACAAAAATGTGCATGTGGTGGCTGCTCTGATTTCACCTGATCATCTGAATGGGACAATTGCCAGAGCAATCACTGAAATGATTTACAGTGATTAGAAAAACAAGACTTCAAATTACCATGTGGAATTATAAAGATGGAAACACTTTAATGCTTGTTTAATGATATCATGGGTGTATTGTCATCAGGCCCAAACAGGATTGGGGGGGGAGGGTAGTGGCTGCAATATCATTCATTTTAAGATGAGGGGTTTGTGGAAAGTGAGGCTTCTGGTCTGTTTAAAAACAAACGTATTGAGAGGAACGACTGGTGGTGTGGTAAAAACCGAGCAGAAAGCCTGGGTTTACAGGATGAGATAGACGAGATGGTCAGAACTGTAACAAATGGAATTTAACCCTGAAGAGTGTGAGGTAATGCTTTTTGGGAGGACTAACAAGGCAAGAGAATACACGATTCCCTAAGAAGTACAGAGGACCAGAGAGACCTTGGGTTGCACGTTCGTAGATCCCTGAAGACAGCAGGACATGTAGAATAAGGTTGTTCGAAGGCATATGGCATACTTACCTTTATTAGCTGAGACATACAAGAGCAGGAAGGTTATGATGGAGCTATGTTAAATGCTTGTTAGGCCACAGCTGCAGTACAGTGTACAGTTCTGGTCGCCACAATATTGGAAGGATGTGACTGCACTAGAAAGGGTGCAGAGGTGATTCACCAGGATGTTGCCTGGGCTGAAGCGTTTCAGCTATGAAGAGAGGCTGGCAAGGCTGAGGTTGTTTTCCTTCGAACAGAGAAGGCTGAGGGCGGGGACCTGATCGAGGTGTGGAAAATAATGAGAGGCATAAATAGGGTAGAAGGATGGAACTTTCCCCCGAGTAGAGGGATCAATAACCAGGGAGCACTGATTTAAGGTAAGGGGCAAGAGAATCAGAGGGGATTTGGGGGAAAAGCTGTTTTAACAGAGGGTGGGAATCTGGAACCCACTGCCTGTAAGGTTGGTCGAGGTGGGAACCCTCACAACATTTAAGTATTTAGATGAGCACTTGAAGCCCACAGCATACAAGGATATGGACCAAGTGCTGGGAAATGGGATTAGGGTAGATAGGTGCTCAAAGGCTGGTGCAGACATGATGGATCGAATGGCCACTTTCTGTGCTATGAAACTTTTATAAAAGGTTAGTCATGGCATGAATCAATTCCAGCCTCCCGGACTACCTGGATCCACTACAATTTGCCTACCGCCACAACAGGTCCACAGTAGACGCCACCTCCCTGGCCCTGCACTCAACACTGGCACACCTAGATATCAAAGACACCAATGTCAGACTCCTGTTTATTGACTACAACTCAGCCTTTAACCTCATTATTCCCACGAAACTCCTCTCCAAACTCCGTGGTCTGGGTCTCAGCTCCTCCCTCTGCAACTGGATCCTGAACTCCCTAACTCACAGACCGCAATCAGTAAGGATAAGCAACAACACCTCCACAATCATCTTCAACACCGGTGCCCCACAAGGCTGTGTTCTCAGCCCCCTACCATACTCCTTATACACATCTGACTGTTGTGGCCTAATTCCCCTCCAATTCGATTTTCAAGCTTGCTGACGACACCACCGTAGTGGGTTGGATCTCAAACAATGACGACACAGAGTACAAGAATGAGGGAGAGAATCTGGTGAACTGGTGCAGCGACAATAATCTCTCCCTCCAATGTCAACAAAATGAAAGAGATTGTCATCAACTTCAAGAAGCATAGAGGAGAACATGTCCCTGTCTATGTCAGCGGGGACAAAGTAGAAAGCGTCGAGAGCTTTTCGGTGTCCAGATCACCAACAACTGTCCTGGTCCCCCCATGCCGACACTAATCAAGAAAGCCCACCAATGCCTCTACTTTCTCAGAAGATTAAGGAAATTTGTCAGCTATGACTTTCACCAACTTTTACAGATGCACCAAAAGAAAGCATTCTTTCTGGTTGTTTCGCAGCTTGGTATGGCTCCTGCTCTGCCCAAAACCGCAAGGAACCACAAAAGATCGTGAATGTAGCCCGATCCATCACGCAAAGCAATCTCCCATCCGTTGACTCTGTCTACACCTGCCACTGCCCTGGCAAAGCAGCCAGCATAATTAAGGACCCCACGCATCCCTGACATTCTCTCTTCCATCACCTTCCGTCGGGAAAAAGATACAAGAGTCTGAGATCATCTACCAACCGACTCGAGAACAGCTTCTTCCCAGTTGCTGTCATCAGACTTTTGAATGGACTTGCGTTGCATTAAATTGATCTTTCTTTACACCCTTGCTATGACTGTAACACTACATTCTGCACTCTCTCGTTTCCTTCTTTATGAACTGTATGCTTTGTCTGTATAGCGCACAAGAAACAATACTTTTCACTGTATGCCAATACATGTGACAATAACAAAGAACAAAGAAAATTACAGCACAGGAACAGGCCCTTTGGCCCTCCAAGCCTGCACCGACCATGCTGCCCGACTTAACTAACCCCCCGACCCTTCCGAGGACCATATCCCTCTATTCCTATCTCATTCATGTACTTGTCAAGATGCCCCTTAAAAGTCACTACCGTATCCGCTTCCACTACCTCCCCCGGCAACGAGCTCCAGGCGCCCACCACTCTGTGTAAAAAATCTGCCTCGTACATCTATTTTAAACCTTGCTCCTCACACCTTAAACCTATGTCCCCAGTAATTGACTCTTCCACCCTGGGAAAAAGCTTCTGACTATCCACTCTGTCCATGCCTCTCATAATCTTGTCGACTTCTATCAGGTCTTCCCTCAACCTCCGTCGCTCCAGTGAGAACAAACCAAGTTTCTCCAATCTCTCCTCATAGCTGATGCCCTCCATACCAGGCAACATCCTGGTAAATCTTTTCCGTACCCTCTCCAAAGCCTCCACATCCTTCTGGTCGTGTGGCGACCAGAATTGAACACTGTATTCCAAGTGCGGCCTAACTAAGGTTCTATAAAGCTGCAATATGACTTGCCAATTTTTAAACTCAATACCCAGGCCAATGAAGGCAAGCATGCCATATGCCTTCTTGACTACCTTCTTCCCCTGCATTGCCACTTTCAGTGGCCTGTGTGCCTGTACACCCAGATCCCTTTGCCCGTCAATACTCTTAAGAGTTCTGCCATTTACTGTATATTTCCTATCTGTATTAGACCTTCAAATCAAATCAAATCACTTTATGACTGATGCCATGTAAGACAGACGCAATGGCCATGACAGAGGGGAGAGAGTCAGGCTGGGTGGGCTGTGTAAAAAATTCGGACACATCTCCAATCTGCCATGTTTGTAGCTGGAGTTATCTTGTCTTTTAGGAATGGGACACTTCTTTATCATATTTAAATCAGGCTTCCACATTGCAGCTGGGAGCCAGATATGAATTTAACAGTTGCAGCTGGGTTTCTGAGGGCTGAGGAAACTTAACAGTAAAAAGGGTGGCGGGGGTTGGCAGCTCAAGAAGGTACTTGCTTTTTATGGCATTCAATGTGGGCAAGGGGAGCAGCAACACTCTTGTTTATCCCGAAAGGAAGCATTTACCTTTCCTCTGCTAATCATGGCTACTCTCATCCTCTGCTATGAATGGATTCCTTCCCTGCCTCTCTCCCAACACCAGTGTACTGCTCCCTCCCAGCAACCTCCAAGCACCCAACACCTCCAAGCACCGATCTCCTGTTCACTCCATCATGGTCTACTCACCTCCCCAAATCCTAAGCAATGATTGTTTGCTTCTTCCCCACCCGTCCCCCACTCCTACTGTTTGTCCTGCAGAATCCACAAGGCTCCCCGAGCTGCAAGCTCCTGCTGCTGGCTTTCCTGCCTTTTGGTGGCCAGTCTGTCAATTTGTGGGAAATGGAAGAGAAAGAATAGAATAAGTTCATGCCATTACATTTGAGAGGATTTCTATGTCACCAACCTTGCTAGATTTCCTTGGTATTACAATGCTTCCTACACCTTCCCTTCCTCTCCATGAATATTGCTGTCAGTAATTAAGAACTAAAACTGTAAAGAATTAAATGTCATTGGATGAAAGTGGCAGTGGCAGCATAGATATGAAATTGGCAAAGAGAAGGGGTGCTAAGAGTCATAGTGACCAGTTATTTTCAGATTGGAGATAAGTATGCATTGTTGTTTTTCAGGGATCGGTATTAGAATAACTGCTCCTTTTGATGTATATACTTCGGGACTGGATTTACAGGGCATTATTTTCTGGCGAATAAGACTTCTAAATGTAGTAGATGCATTTAAGGGGGAGATGGGCAAGTGCATGAGATGGAAAACACATGAAAGAAAAATAATTCTAAACTATTGTATTCACTACTCCCAAAGCACTCTCGTCTACATTGAGGAGGCTAAACACCGACTGGGTAACTATTTTGTCAAACACCTTCACACACTCTGCAAACATTACCCCAGCCTTCCAGTTTCTTACCATTTCAACTCAGCATCTTGCTCTCATGTCCATCCTTATCGTAGAAATCATAGAATGATTTCTATGATAAACTTTTTCATCCACCTTTTGCTACTTATTTTCAGGTTAGGGCAATCTGTAACTTGTTCTTTAGTTTTGCTTTCACTGAGCACTGACTTTCTTTCTCCTATTAGCACATTCTTACCTTTATGCCACTATCACTATCTATCTTTAATTCTATCATGAACATTCACTTGGTCTAGTCTCCTTAGCTGACCTTCGCCTTAACCCACCTGTCACTGACCTTCTATTCTGCTCCGCCTTCTCCACACCATTCTTTGACTATATGATCCATTACATTTCCACCCCTCTTAACTCTGGAGAAGAGTCATACAGACTCAAAGCATTGATTCTGTTTCTCACTCCACAGATGCTGCCAGACCTGCTCAGTTTATCCAGCATCTTCTGTTTTTATTTCAAATTTTCAGCATCCACAGTAATTTTCTTTAAAGAAAAATACTTACACTTATAGTTTCTTTCATGACCTCAGTATGTTCTAAAGTTCTTCACAGCCAGTAAGTACTTCAGCAGTATAGTTACTGTTGTATGTAGGAAACAGGCTGTCCATTTTCATGCTGCAAGTTCCCACTACTGGCAATGAAATAATGACCAAATAATCTGTTTTTTGTGCTGCTCGGGGATAGATATTGACCAAGATATCAGGAAGAACTCTGCATTCTATTGAGTTGTACTACATTCACCTAAGATGGCAGAGGGGCCCTCCATATAACATCTCACTTGAAAGACAGCTCTTTTGACAATGCATCATTCTCTCAGTACTGCAGTGAACTGTCAGTCTAGATTTTGTGCTCAGTCTTTGGAGTTGAACATGAACCTATAACCTTCTGACCGAGGCTGCCCATTGAAACACAAAGTCTGAGAGATGAGGGGTGAGATCATAAACTGGGGTAAACCTTTTAGGCGAAAGAGAGAGATCAAGAGGAAGGATGTTGGTCAGGTTATAGATTGTGGTCACAGGAGGGATCACGGTGGGAAGAGGGATACATGGTGAAATGGCAGGGTAGTCAGTGACACCAAGAGGAAAGCATGTAAACTAGTTGATCCTGGAGGTAACACTCCTCCTGGACTACATTATGACATTAAAACAGTGAATACACTTCAAAAGTATTCCATCATCCAGATCCTGAGTTCAGATGAGGGCTCAGAATTTTCAAATGAGGTGTAAAAGAAATTTACAGAAAAATATGGATTTGTCCACATAACCAGTTCACCCAAGTATTCATAAGCAAATGGAGAGGCTGAAAGAAGAGGAAGAATGGTAAAAAAGTTGCTGAAAAAGAATGATGATGTTGTTAGGGTAATAAAAACATAAGAACTAGGAGCAGGAGTAGGCCATCTGGCCCCTCGAGCCTGCTCCACCATTCAATAAGATCATGGCTGATCTTTTTGTGGACTCAGCTCCACTTACCATAACCCTTAATTCCTTTACTGTTTCCCGCTCACCATAACCCTTAATTCCTTTACTGTTCAAAAATGTATCTATCCTTGCCTTAAAAACATTCAATGAGGTAGCCTCAACTGCTTCACTGGACAGGGAATTCCACAGATTTACGACCCTTTGTGTGAAGAAGTTCCCCCTCAACTCAGTCCTAAATCTGCTTCCCCTTATTTTGAGGCTATGCCCCCTAGTTCTAGTTTCACCCGCCAGTGGAAACATCTTATCTATTCCCTTCATAACCTTATATGTTTCTACAAGATCTCCCCTCATTCTTATGAATTCCAATGAGTATAGTCCCAGTCTAATCAGTCTCTTCTCATAAACCAACCCTCAACTCCAGAATCAGCCTAGTGAATCTCCTCTGCACCCCCTCCAGTGCCAGTATATCCTTTCTCAAGTAAGGAGACCAAAACTGTACACAGTACTCCAGGTGTGGCCTCACCAGCACCTTATACAGCTGCAACATAATCTCGCTGTTTTTAAACTCCATCCCTCTAGCAATGAAGGACAAAATTCCATTTGCCTTCTTAATTTACCTGCTGCACCTGCAAACCAACTCCTTGAGATTCCTGCACAAGGACACCCAAGTCCCTCTGCACAGCAGCATGCTGCAATATTTTACCATTTACATAATAGTCCATTTTGCTGTTATTCCTACCAAAATGGATGACCTCACATTTACCAACATTGTACTCCATCTGCCAGACCCTCGCCGACTCACTTAGATTATCTATATCCCTTTGCAAACTTTCAGCGTCCTCTGCACACTTTGCTCTTCCACCCATCTTAGTGTCATTTTAGTGGGTACCAGAGCCTAACCAAACCAAAGTTTGTTACGAAGCCTGACTAGACCCCAACAGTTTATTCTTTTTAGTTTGGCATTAGTCTGAGGATAAGGTGTTTCACTCCAGGTGTGACTCTATTGACACACTTTATTTAACAATACAGTTTGACTAGAATGAATGAATTAGTTTTACATTTACCAATTGAAATAATATAAGTATTAAACACTTAAACATGACAAGATACTGTTCTTAACTGCTAATTTGTCTGAGTTCCAATTCAAGTACTATTCCTCGAAAATTAGTTGGCAAACTCCCAAGCTCATATGATTGTACTTGTTAACAGTCCTAAAGCCTTTGAACACCTCTGGAGACGCGCACACACATAAAAACACACACAAAAGAACACACACACACATGTCTTCTGACAACCCCAAACAGCAGTCGAGAGAGACAGAAAGACAGCTCTTGCTTTTTTCAGGACCAAGCAGAGACTGTCTTTTAAAATCAAACAGAACTGTGTGTTTTCCCTGCAAGCTTAACTCCACCCATTCACCTGACTCTGCCTCTGTCAATCAACCTTTTTTAAATTCATTCGTGGGACACGGGCGTCACTGGCTAGTCAGCATTTATTGCCCATCTCTAGTTGCCCTTGGAGGGCAGTTGAGAGTCAATCACATTTCTGTGGCTCTGGAGTCGCATGTAGGCCAGACCAGATGAGGATGGCAAATTTCCTTCCCTCAAGGACATTAGTGAACCAGATGGGTTTTTCCGACAGTCAACAATGGTTTCATGGTCATCGGTAGATTATTAATTCCAGATATGTTTTATAGAATTCAAATTCCACTATCTGCCGTGCCAGGATTTGAACCTGGATCCCCAGAACATTAGTTGAGTTTCTGAATTAATAGTCTAACAATAATACCACTAGGCCATCACCTCCCCAATCAAAACCCTACTCTGAAACCCCAGGGGAAAAACAAAATGAACAAAAATGCATTAACTCAGATTAAAACAAACAGTTTTAGCTAAGATCAATTATGAGCTTGCATTCGCAGCATGTGAGCTGCCTGCTGCAGAATTAGCACTGTGTACAATACAAACATACCCCTTACAAGAAACATGATAAAAATACATTTATTAAAGGCACAGTATCATCACAATATCAACTTAGTACTGTTGAGCTACAACTGCACACCACTTCAGAATGGTTTGGCTCCGTCAGAACTTCTGATAGAAAGAGCACACACTCAACTTCCTGCTCTTTTACATACACTCATGGCATGTCTCAAATCAACTGATATAGAGAGAGTAAGGGAGAGGAAGGAGTAGAGAAAGGTGCAAACCAGACCAGAAACTACAATCAATGCATGGAGTGCATGATATGCTTGAACTCCAACCAGAAGAATCAGTTTGGATTGCAGACCAGAATTGAGACGGTCTAGTATTGGAAAAGACCAGTTAGGAATTGGGCAGCAAAGTTTTGGATGATTCAAGTTTATAGGGCATAGGGTAACAATGGCATTTCATGAGCAGATGAGCTGAGGCAGGCAATGTTCTAGAGGTAGAAGTGCAGAATTTTGGCCGTGGGGTGGTTGTGTGGTGAGAAGCTCATCTCCATGTCGGATGCGACACCAAGATTTTGGACAACCTAGTCGAGCCTCAGAATGTTACAAGGGAGAAGGATATCGTCACTATTTAGGAAACAAAGTTTTTAGTGCAATCTGTAAACAATGGCTTCGGTTGTTCCAATATTTCGTTGGTGGAAATTTCTGATCATCCAGTGGATGTTGGGGAAACTGTCTGACAATTTAGAGAACATGGAATAGTTGAGAGATGTGGTGCTGAGTTTGATCTGGGCATGTGGAAACTGCTAGTGTTTTCAGATGAAGTTGCTGAAAGGCACTATGTAGATGAGAAATAGGACGGGGTTCAAGAGTAGATCCTTGGAGGACTCCGAAAACATTGGTGCAGAACTGGGCAAGATGCCCATTTGGGCAATTCTGCACCATGACTGAATAAATAAGAATGGAACTTGGCAAGTCTCACCCATCTGGATGAGGGAGGTGAAGCTTTGGAGGAGGATGGTGTAATCAACAGTGTAAAGCCTGCAGTCGGGTTGAGAATGGTGGGAAAGGATAGTTTACCAAGCTATTTTTAAAATTCATTCATGGGACAGGGGTGTCGCTGTCTGGTCAGCATTTATTGCCCATCCCCAGTTGCCCTGGAGAAGGTGGTGGTGAGCCACCTTCTTGAATCACTGCAGTCTATGTGCTGACCCACAATGCCATTAAGGAGGGAATTCCAGGATTTTGACCCAGTAACTGTGAAGGATCAGCGATGTATTTCCAATTCAGGACAGTGATTGGCTTGGAAGGGAACTTGCAGGTTGTGGTGTTCCCATGTATCTGTTGCCCTTGTCTTTCTGGATGGAAGTCGTCTTGTAGATGCACTGCATCACTTGAGTATTGGTGGTGGAGGGAGTGGATGTTTGTAGATGTGGTGCCAATCAAGCGGGCTGCTTTGTCCTTCATTGTGTCAAGCTTCTTGAACGCTGTTGCAGCTGCACCCATCCAGGCAAGTGGGGAGTATTCCATCAAACCCCTGACTTATGCCTTGTACGTGGTGTACAGGCTTTGGGGAGTCAGGAGGTTAGTTACTCGCCGCAGCATTCCTCGCCTCTGACTTGCTCTTGTACCCACTGTGCTTATATGGTGAGTCCAGTTGAGTTTCTGGTCAATGATAACCCCAAGGAAATTGACAGTGAGGGATTCAATTATCATAACACCATTGAATATCAAGGGGCGGTGGTTAGCATGTCTCTTATTGGTGATGGTCATTGCCTGGTATTTGTATGGCGCAAATGTTACTTGCCACTTGTCAGCCCAAGCCTGGATATTGTCCAGATCTTGTTGTATTTGAACACTGACTGCTTCAGCGTCTGAGGAGTTGCGAATAGTGTGAAATCATCGGCGAACATCCCCAATTCTGACCTTGGGACGGAGGGAAAGTCATTGATGAAGCAGCTAACGATGGTTAGGCCTAGGACTCAATGCTGAGGGACTCATACAGAGATTTCCTGGAGTTCAGATGACTGACCTTCCACAACCAACTTCCTATGTACCAGGTACAACTCCAACCAGCAGAGAGTTTGCCTCCTGATACCCATTGATTCCAATTTTGCTAGGACTCCTTGATGCCACACTTGGTCAAATGCAGCCTTGATGTCAAGGGTGGTCACTCTCACCTCAGCTCTGGAATTCAGCTCTTTTGTCCATGTTTGAACCAAGGCTGTAATGAGGTCAAGAGCTAAGTGACCCTGGCGAAACCCAAATTGGGCATTGCTAAGCAGGTGCTGCTTGATAGCAGTGTTGATGACCCCTTCCAAAACTTTACTGATGATCGAGAGTAGATGGGCAGTAATTGGCCGGTTTGGATTTGTCCTGCTTTTTGTGTACAGGACATACCTGGACAATTTTCCATGTTGTCAGGTCGATGCTAGTGTTGTAACTGTACTGGAAGAGCTTGGCTAGGGGAGCGACAAGTTCTGGAGCACAACTCTTCAGTACTATTGCCGGAATGTTATCAGGGCCCATTGCCTTTGCAGTATTCAGTGCCTCGAACCGTTTCTTGATATCACATGTAGTGAATCAATTTGGCTGGAGATTAGCATCTGAGATGCTGGGGACCATTGGAGGAAGCCAAGATGGATCATCCACTTGGCACTTCTGGTGGAAGATTGCTGCGAATACTTCAGCCTTAAATTTGCACTGATGTACTGGGCTCCTCCATCATTGAGGATGGGGATATTTGTGGAGCCGCCTCCTCCAGGGAGTTGTTGAATTATCCCCCACCATTCACAGCTGGATGTGGCAGGACTTGGTTATGGGATCGCTTAGCTCTATTACTTGCTCAGAGTTACATGGAGTGTCATTTGATCAGGGCCGTTTTGATTTGTGACAGGGTGGAAGGGATTCAGACATTGTATTCTGGGAAAAAATGGGCATGCATTTGGGAGGAGACAGCACTTCAAAGACTTGAGAAAAGGAAGTTGGAGATGAGGTAATAACTTGCCAGGGATGAAAGGTGAAGGATTATCTTACTGACAAGAGGCTGATGGTGACAGATTTTAAGGGGAGCTAACTGTTAACTAATAACGAACATGGGGGCCAGGATGGGAATTCAGTGAGATAGCGGTATAGCGAGAATAGGTTAAGGGTGCAGAAAGTGGGTCTCATGGGCAAGATGAGCTCAGGAAAAGCATGAGGGGAGGAAAGAGATAATGTAGAGAAACATGTAATTTTGAGATAGGTGGGGACCATAGAGGAATTTTGACTATTGGGTTAGGGGAAGGAAGCAGCAAAGGCAGTCTCAATTTTAGTGCCAAAGTGGCTCCACATATTTGATGGATGTGAGGGTAGAGAAGTCCTGAAAGAGGGGTTTAAAAATACAACTTGTAATGGAGAACAGTAGCTGAAGGTTTTCTTGTTGCATCCTGGAATAGTGAGAAGTTTTGACATAAGAGTGATGGATCCAAGAGTGCTTTATTTAGTCCAATCTGATGTGGCAATAAATGATTATCAATTACAAACAAAGACAAAACAACCAAAGATGTGGTTAGTTAGGTTCATTGGCAATGCTAAATTGACCGTAGTGTCATGGGGATTAGCAGGGTAAATGTGTGGGGTTGTGGGAATAGGACGTGGGTGGGATTGTGGTCAGTACAGACTCAATGAGTGGAATGGCCTTCGTCGGTACTGTAGGGATGTGATAATGTATAACACTTAAAAAATGTGTTTCAATCAAAACCAAGCTTCCTTTGGGCAAAACCCTTTTAAACAGGTTTAACACAGCAAAGACTAATGCTCACATAATACTGGACTTATCCTTTGGATGAATGCTGCAATCCTTTTGAAACACTCGGAACAGCTTCAGTCAGAACAGCTTCCCAGACCAGGCAGACTCTCTGGTCTAGCCACCAACAGTAGATTTTCTACTCCAGGAAGACTTTCAGCTAAACAGCAGAATTTCCCAAAACCAGAGTGAGAGAGAGACACTGCTTTCAGTCTTATGTCCACTCCCTTCTAAAAATAAAACTTAAAACTGCAGCCAAACATAAAAAAAACCCTTGAATTCCCTAGGAAGGAAAAAAAACCTGATCAGAACTCATGAACTTCCTCCCAACAATGTAGGGCCATAAAACCAATCTGAGTAAACATAATTCCTATTTAAGATACTGAAGTAGCAATAAAAGGACATCTCCAGTCAAGCCAGTAACAAATGACATCAGCTGAGGCTGAGCTAAGGAAACACTGACGCTATGAGAGCTACAGAGAACATGATTTTTTAAAAAAAACTTTCTTAAAGGTGCACTTACATTACAAGTAAAGTTGAATATGGGTTTTCAAGTTTATATTCTGGGAGAGTGAAGGTGGATGGGACACTTTTTTATTGTCCAACCAAATAAACCAACTCAAATTAACTTGGGGACAACTTGAAAGGGGCCGCTCCCAGAAGGAGGGGAACCACCCAAAACAAAATGAAGGTGGGTGGGGCAGCAGTGAATTCTGGGAGAGATTGAAGGTGGGTGGGGCAGCAGTGAATTCTGGGAGAGATTGAAGGTGGGTGGGGCAGCAGTGAATTCTGGGAGAGATTGAAGGTGGGTGGGGCAGCAGTGAATTCTGGGAGAGATTGAAGGTGGGTGGGGCAGCAGTGAATTCAGAGGACAGGAGCAGCAAGATGGAGTTTGAAATCACTGGATGTGAAGTTGTTCTTGCTTCATACATCCTATTGAGTTTAGACACGCAAGGGGAGTCATCAGCCATGTAATGTAAGATATTCCTCTCTCTATCAATCCCACCAAAAAAACAGAGTACCTGGTCATTTGTTCATGTGTAGATTATGGAACTTTGTTATGCACATTGGCTGGCATGTTTACCTAAACAGCAGGAGTAACCGCGTTTCAAAAAGTAATTCATTAGAATTGAGAAATGCAGAGGTTATAATATGTTATAGGACTGATGTTTTAGTTAAGTGTATCCTATGGTGTAGTTGCAATGCCTTTGCAGAGCTGTTGTACCTTTTTCTGGCTTTTAACGAGAATAGGCAACTAGCAAATGAAAAGCTCATCCAGGAAAATTGCTTTGTCTCTGGTTGAGGAGAGCAAATCCTAAGAGGCAAAGACATTATGAATGGTTGATTTCACCCTTAAAACACATTCTGTTAGCAGCCAAGAAATGCAATTATCATTCCCAGTAAGGTAAAGTTGCCACAATCCCAGATGATCACAGGCTGTTTTCCCCTTTTGAGGTGAGAGCTGGTGGTGATTTAACCTAAGGATCAACACATCAGGTGAGGGGCAAGGTTGAGAAGGTAGGGCCTTCATGAATAACCCCAGCTGGTATGGGGATTGAACCCACGCTATTGGCATCGCTCTGCATCACTAATCAGCTGTCCAACAAACCAAGTTAAACCAACCCCAGTATCAGTGCAGATGTGTGGATCACATCATTCCCTTTCCTGCTGGAGAAGGTGGATGGAAGAAGGGATGTTGGGAAGAGAGTTGCTGTGGCCCACCGCTAGTAAATACAGGATGCAAACTGGAGGGAGGTAGCAAACTAAGTCATTCCGGTCACCAAGGTGAATAAGATGTTTATTTGTATCGAGAGCAAGATAAAGACGAGCACCTTTCTGCAGTCCAGCAAGCGTATCAGACTAGTTGCAAAGTATTGCATTCACTGTCTGTTACCATTGCATTTTTCACACAGATCATTACATTTTGCTGAAGTTGCATGCTACACATTTTCTTCCTGTAGAAGCAACAGCCAAGTAACAACAAATGGAAGCTGAGGATTCTAGGTCAAAGTGCTCTTCTGTTATTGAGGACTTTATCAGTGAGAAGGTCGTGGTTACCAGCTCTGGGTGAAAACATTACTGGAGGTTTCCTCTCGGGACCTTTCAACCACTGACCCACATAATTTAACAGTACTTTTTCCCCAATCTTGAATATTTTTAAAGTAAATAACAACTGCCTCAGCTAATTTTTGGATAAAGCCCTGATCCATGTCATTATCTGTAGACTGGACTATTCCAAACACTCCCAGCTGGTTTCCCATCTTCCACATACTGAAGATTATCTCCTCCTAATCTCTGCTGTTCATGTCTTCACTGGCACCAAGTCCCATTCATCTCTGATATATTGGTTCCCAGTAAGTGGTGTCTGAATTTTAAATTTTCATTTTCAAAAATGGGTTATTTGAAACCCATGGGCTCATCCTTCCCATCTCCCTAATCTCCTGACAGACAGGATCTATAGGCATTTAGATAGGCAAGGACTGATTAGAGACAGTCAGCATAGCTTTGTGAGCGGAAAATCCTGTCTCACAAACTTGATTGAGTTTGAAGGGATAACCAAGAAGGTAGATGGCAGTGCAGTTGATGTTGTCGACATGGATTTAGCAAGGCCTTTGACAAGGTACCACATGGTTGTTGCATAAGGTTAAATCTCTCGGGATTCAGGGAGAGGTAGCTAAATGGATACAAATTGGCTTGATGACAGAAGCCAGAGGGTTGTTTTTCAAACTGGAGGTCTGTGACCAGCGATCAGTGCTGAGTCCACTGTTATTTGTTATTCATATTTAATGATTTGGATGAGAATTTAGGAGGCATGGTTAGTAAGTTTGCAGATGACTCCAAGATTGGTGACATAGTGGATAGTGAAGAAGGTTATCCAGGATTGGGCCAGTGGGCTGATGAATGGCAGATGGTGTTGCGTTTAGATAAATGCGAGGTGATGTTAGATTGAACCAGGGTAGGGCTTACTCAGTTAATGGTAGGATGTTGGGGAGAGTTATAGAACAAAGAGATCTAGGGGTACAGGTTCAAAGCTCCTTGAAAGTGGAATCACAAGTGGACAGAGTGGTGAAGAAGACATTCAGCAAGCTTGGTTTCATTGGTCAGAACATTGAATAGTTGGGGCATCTTGTTGAAGTTGTACAAGACATTGGTAAGGCCATACTTGGAATACTGTGTGCAGTTCTGGTCACTCTGTTATAGAAAGGATATTATTAAACTCAAAAGAGTGCAGAAAAGATTTACTAGAATGCTACCGGGACGTAATGGTTTGAGTTATAAGGAGAGGCTGGATAGACCAGGACTTTTTTCCCTGAAGTGTAGGAGGCTGAGGGGTGATCTTATAGAGACCTATAAAATAATCAGGGGCATAGATCAGCTAGATAGTCAATATATTTTCCCAAAGGTAGAGGAGTCTAAAACTAAAGGGCATAGGTTTAAGGTGAGAGGAGAGAAATACAAAAGGGTCCAGAGGGGGAATTTTTTCACACACGGCGGTGAGTGTCTGGAACAAGCTGGCAGAGGCGGGTACAATGTTGTCTTTTAAAAAGCATTTAGACAGTTAAATGTGTAAGATGGGTATGAAGGGATATGAGCCAAATACGGGCAATTGCATCTAGCTCAGTAGTTTTAAAAAGAAAAGGTGGCATGGACAAGTTGGGCTGAAGGTCCTGTTTCCATGCTGTGAACCTCCATGTCTCCTACAACCCTTAAAACCTCAAGTTAGCTGCACTCTCCAAGTCAGCCTCGCTTTAAATTGCTCTACCACCTGGCGACCATGTCGGCAGATGCTGAGGCTCAAAATTCTTGAATTTCCTCCCTAAATCTTTTGACCTCTTCACCTTTTTGTTTCTCCTTTTAAAATGCTCCTTGGAACCTATCTCTTTGACCAAGGCATTGGCCATCTGCCCTAATGTGGTAATGCGTCTGAATGTAATCTCATGTGGTTTAGTAGCAAACTTTGTTGAAGTATCTTGGGGAATTTTTCTCCTGCATTGCTTGAAACAGTGAAAAAAAGGTTAATCTTTGATTCCTGACAACTCCCTGCATTCATGTTGTTGAAAGATTATCAACCCTAGTTAGGGTTCAACAAATATGGATGCAGAGCGCAGTAAGTGTTGGGAACTGTTGTTAAATATTCCATGTAATTAGAGGAGAAGCTTCTCAACCAGGGGTGGGAAGGTTAGATAATTCCAGAGCTGATAGTAGGACTGTGGAGAGGGTAAGAGAAACATGAAGTGGCGTCATACCTTGGCATTACTGCTAAGGTTACTGCATTTCTTTTTGATCTCCTGCCAGATTCTACTGCTGGCATTGATCTGGCCAGCCAATTCTCTCCAGTGCTTCTGATTTATTTGAGGCATCTATTATCCATCTGAAAGCAAGAAAACCTTTTTTCTATTTCTCAATATGCAAGGATATCCAGAGCTGCTATGGAGATTTGGGGTACTCTGGTCCACATTGTGCTTCCTGCTGATTCAACAAAATGCTATCTACTCATTACTTTTTGAAAAGTAAACCTTCCTGCCAAGATTTTCAGGCTTCCTTTGAGTGGCAGCAGGCCAGCAGGATTGCCTGTCTTGCCAAATGGCGAGCTGCCTACAAGCAATGCGATTAGCGCTGACAACTCACTTTTCCTATTTAAATGAGGTCCGACCACCAAAGATACACAGACCTTCTACCAACAACATTAAGGTGGCAGAGCGGGTGCCCTATTCAAGGCCACCAATAAAATAATCAGCCTTTTTTTTTGCAGGACAAAGCATCTGGTACCTTTGGCACAGAGAATGCTGAAAAGATGGACAAGTTGCCAAAACTTTTCGCCTTGCACTCATCAGGGCAAACACAAGAATACCAAATTTCAAACAGTCTCAATTTATACTGCAGATAAAAACAGTGCTGGGTTAATGTTTTAGGTCTGTAATCTTTTGTTGGTTTTGATAAGGTCATAGACCTGAACTGTTAACTATGTTTCTCTCTCCAAAGAAGCTGCTTGACCTGCTGAGTATTTCCAACATCTGTTCTTATTTTGGGTTGGCCGCCTGGGCGTTCTGAAACCAGCTGCACTAGACTAACAATCGGGAAGATTAGCATGTGACACATCACTAAAAAAATGATTAGTTTCATGTTCTCTGGGTCACCAAAAGATAGGAACCGAAGGATGGATTTTTCCAGACTTAACATTCATCATCGCCTATTTTTGCTCCAGACAATCTCTGCTCTTTGTTTCTTGCTTTAAGGTGTTTTATTGTAGTATTTAACTCCAATTCTGATTGGTCAATTGAACTGGTTGCACAATCAAGCTTCACAATTGCTCTCTCTCTTTAAAACAGTATTATCTTTCTGTGATGACCCAGTACCATTAACTGGGATGGGAGCAACACTCTCCAAATAGAATTGTTGATTTAAAGTTATTCCAGACCCATTCAGCTTATGTCTGAACCAATATATTTAAAAGCCCCATAAATCTGAGTCCCAATTTTAAATTCCAATTGAATAATTTTTTTCTCAAATTCCACATTATGCATTTTAATTATTTCTTATTGGTGATAATGAAGTTTCTCTTTATGATTCCAGTAAAACATTGCTGGATCTGCTTTTAGTTGAACACAATCTATTTTCAGCAAAATAGTTTTTCAAAAATGCTTTTGAAAATGGAAAAATATTGTACCTTGAAAGCATCAGTCAGGTCATAGATGCACTTATTTAGTTTCCAGGTTTTCCTTTTGCATTTGCTCCCTCCTTTGGGCAGTTCCAGAAACACTTGTCTCTGAGAATTGCCCTGTAGAAATGCAACTTTTATGTTGATTCACATTCCCATGAATATGTGGCCAAAAGAGCTGTGGGAGGAGAATCCACAGTCACTCTTCAAAATGCTGAACATGTAGTGTAATTTTAGCCGAATAAGACCAATTTGCAAATACTTTCAGTACAAATCCACCTATCTGACAAAGTTGGTTGGCCCTTATCTGGTACTTGGGAATAAGTTCAGAACTCACTCCAATAATCTAACTCCCTTTGTTTTGTCAATCAATAGTTCCTCAGGTTTATTGGCAGCAACAAAACTTCATGGTCATGGGGACTTCTGCTTCTTGCTCTGTGGCATTGAGCTATTTCACTGCTTAATCTATTTCTGGCCTCTACTTCCATTTTACTACTTTGGGACTACAACTGGAATATTTACCTTTTGCACTATCGAGCACTTTTTTCGACAGGTGATCGTATTCTGATTTGAGTCACTTACAGACTGATTATCTATGCTTGTAGCGCACTTCCTGATGCTTCATTCTTTCATTGCATTTGAATAACTATTATAGTCTCCATAGGGATTGATAACTTGAAAAAGAAACTCAAACTTCCAGTTAACAAGTGAAAAGGGCGATATGTCAATGGTAGGAGTCTTAACAGGGGCAAAGTGTCAGTTCTAGTGAGGAAAAAAGGCACTGGTGGGATTTCGCACACTATTTTGAGTCTCATTGGCAATATTTTTTCCAATGTAATTCACAATGTACTACTTGTTTTTATAGTTTATTTATTAGTGTCACAAGTAGGCTTACATTAACACTGCAATGAAGTTACTGTGAAAATCCCCTTGTTGTCACACTCCAGCGCCTGTTTGGGTACACCAAAGGAGAATTTAGCATAGCTAATGCACCTAACCAGCACATCTTTTGGGCTGTGGGAGGAAAGCGAAGCACCTGGAGGAAACTCACGTCGACACGGGGAGAACGTGCAGACTCCACACAGACAGTGGCCCAAGCTGAGAATCGAACCCGGGTCCCTGGAACTGTGAGGAGCAATGTTGACCACTGCTACCATGCGGCCTCCCTCTGATGCGCTCACCCCGTGTCAACTTCATCACTGGAATCAGTGGAGAGCTCCATATAAACGTCTCCCGAGCACTCTCCAGCACTTGTTCCAGATCTATTTGAAGGGATAGCCAGGAAGCCAGCATTGCATTACTCGGAGGGAGCTCTGACAACTCTTGGATGGTGTCAAGCACAGGCACGATGTCCTCTTATCTAGAGTCAGGCAGATGTCCTTCCAGCAAGTTGACCATATCCACCTGGGAGACTGTGGCAGTCTTAGTGAGTGCCAACTCACTACCAAAGTGGATAGGGCAACAGTGCCGCAAGAAAATGAATAATCTTCACAGGGTACGTATGTCTCCTCCTGTCTCCCACTGGAATCTTCACACATCCCTCGCACCTCCAAGTTGATCTCTTACCCAGGCAACACCTATGACACGGCCCCCCCCCTCCCCCACCAAAATCCAGATCTTCCAACCCACTAGCCACCATGCTTCTCAGATTCCTGCTCCCAGTCAAGTGCCACACATGCCACACCTCATCACCATCTGAACTGGTCGGAATCCCACCTACACTCTCGATACCTGTCTCATTGCAGGACCAATTCCACCATAACAGATGTGAGTGGACACAACGTTGCAGAGTCATGCAAGAGCTCAGAACCCTTGCGGCCTATGAGGAAAGAGCACATGAGCTGGCCAGGGAGGAGGAAGACCCTTTGCTGATACTGTCTCTTATTAGGGGTGGCACAGTGGTTAGCACTGCTGCCTCACAGCACCAGTGATCTGGGTTCAATTCTCAGCTTGGGTCACTTATGTGTGGAGTTTGCACGTTCTCCCCGTGTCTGTGTGGGCTTCGTACGGGTGCTCAGGTTTCCTCCCACAGTCCAAAGATGTGCAGATTAGGTGGATTGGTCATACTAATTTGACCCTTAATGTCAGGGGGTCGAGCTAGGGTAAATGCATGGGGTTATGGGGATAGGGTCTGGGTGGGACTGTGGTTGTTGCAGACTCGATGGGCCTAATGACCTCCTCCTGCATCTAGAGAGTCTATGAGGCTCTGACATCTGTGGTGCTGATCCTACAACAGCCAAGAGCCCAGCCTCCCCCTCATCTGCAGAGTGCTGGTCCTGGCAACATGCAATGGCATGTTGGTGTCTCTGCTGCTGCTCTATTGCCATGAATAGAATTGACAATTTCACGAGCTCCATGTTTCTCCAGAATCATGAACTGAAAAGAGAACACTTCATTGAGCTGAGGCTTCCTGATAGAGCCCTGACCCTCATTCCTCAATGTTTCTGGGACCTCGACCCCAGCACTTAGAGAGTCTCGCCATGTTCTTTCTAGCAGAACGAATCACCTCACATTTCTCTGTGTTGAACTTCGTCTGTCATCTATCTGCCAGCTTATTTATGTCCTTTCAAGTTCTACACTGTGTTCCTCACAGTTTTGCATCATCTGCAAACTTTGAAATTGTTCCTTGCCCACCAAAATCTAGATCATTAATATATATCAGGAAAAGACAGGGTCCCAATACTGACACCTGGGAACTCCTTTCCTCCAGTCGAAAAAATATCATTAACCATTACTGTCTGCTTCCTTTTATTCAGCCAATTTTGTATTCCTGCTGCGATTGTCCCTTTTGTTCCATGAGCTGTAACTAATCTCAAAAGTCTGATGTGTAGCACTGTACGAATGCCTTTTGGAAGTTCATGTACACCACATCAACAGAATCACCCTCATCAACCCCCTCTGTTACCTTTTCAAAAAACTCCAGCAGTAACCGAGTTAGAAAGCAAAATGAGTTGGCAGTGTACACGGTAAACTGATGTGTGAATGTCATGGGATTTTTATGCATGAATAGATTAGTGTGCAAACACAAATGGGTATTAGCTGGCCATATTGCATTGGCAGGGGACACAATGACTCCAAAAAGCCAGCTGGTAAAGGATAGAATTTTTATAAACATTTATTTACCATGATACACATCCAAATATGCATGTCCTCAATCAATAACCAGAGTTTCAGTCTGTTCCTATTTATAATGGCATGTGAGTCCTTGGTTTAGTACCCACCACCAGCATATAATCACAAAGTTAATATTGGCGAGGGTGCAAAATGAATGGACTAAAATGGGTTCAGGAGTTCTGAGAATTGAGAGGCTGGGGTTATTCTCTTCAGAGCCAGAAGGTTATGAGGAAACTTAATATAGGTTTTCAAAGTCATGAGTATTTGTGGTAGAGTTTTAAAAAGAAAAGAGAAACTGCTTCCTGTGGCAGAAGTGGCATTGACAAAAGATTAAAGATATTTGACAAAACAAAACAGGAACATAGGGACAGGAGTAAGCCATTTGGCCCATCAAGCCTGCTCCACCATTTAATTGGATCATCTACTTCAATGCAACTTTCCCTCACTATCTCCATATCTTGTGATGTCATTAGTCTCCAGAAATCTATTAATTTCTGTTTTGAACATACTCAATGACTAAGCTTCAACAGCCCTCAGTGGTAGAGAATTCCAAAGATTCACCACCCTCTGAATGAAGAAATTCCTCCTTACCTCAGTCTTAAACAGCCTACCCCTTATCTTGAGATGATCTCCCTTGGTTTTAGACTCATCATGTGGAGATGCCGGCGTTGGACTGGGGTAAACACAGTAAGAAGTCTCACAACACTAGGTTAAAGTCCAACAGGTTTATTTGGTAGTACAAGCCACTACCTTTTGGAGCGCTGCCCCTTCATCAGGTGAGTGGGAGTTCTGTTTACCAACAGGGAATATAAAGACAAACTCAATTTACAAAATAATGGTTGGAATGCGAATCTTTACAGGTAATCAAGTCTTAAAGGTACAGATAATGTGAGTGGAGAGGGGGTTAAGCACAGGTTAAAGAGATGTGTATTGTCTCCAGCCACGACAGTTAGTGAGATTTTGCAAGTCCAGGCAAGTTGTGGGGGTTACAGATAGTGTGGCATGAACCCAAGATCCTGGTTGAGGCCGTCCTCGTGTGCGAACTTGGCTATCAGTCTCTGCTCAGCGACTCTGCGTTGTTGTGTGTTGTGAAGGCCACAGGAAAAGATACGGGACATCCTTTCCTACAGTGTATCAGGTATGATGTGGAGATGCCGGCGTTGAACTGGGGTAAACACAGTAAGAGGTCTCAAAACACCAGGTTAAAGTCCAACAGATTTATTTGGTAGCAAAAGCCACTAGCTTTCGGAGCGCTGCTCCTTCGTCGGGTAAGTGGGAGTTTACAAATGGCATATAAAGACACAAACTCAATTTACAAAATAATGGTTGCAATGCGAGTCTTTACAGGTAATCAAGCCTTAATTACCATACCTCAGTCTTAAATGAGCTATCGGGTAGACAACGTTGGCCGAGTTGCAAGTGTATGTACTGTGTACCTGGTGGATGGTGTTCTCACATGAGATGATGGCATCCGAGTCGATGATCTGGCACGTCTTGCAGAGGTTGCTGTGGCAGGGTTGTGTGGTGTCGTGGTCACTGTTCTCCTGAAGGCTGGGTAGTTTGCTGCAGACAATGCGGAAAGGATGTCCCGAGGCATGGTACATTGGGGAGACCATGCAGATGCTACGACAACGGAGGAATGAACACCGCTCGACAATCACCAGCAAGAGTGTTCTCTTCCTGTTGGGGAACACTTCAGCGGTCACGGGCATTTGGCCTCTGATCTTCGGGTAAGCGTTCTCCAAGGCGGCCTTCACGACACACGACAACGCAGAGTCGCTGAGCAGAGACTAATAGCCAAGTTCCGCACACATGAGGACGGACTCAACTGGGATCTTGGGTTCATGCCACACTATCTGTAATCCCCACGATTTGACTGGGCTTGCAAAATCTCACTAACTGTCCTGGCTGGAGACAATAACCTGGCTGGAGACAATAACCTCTTTAACCTGTGCTTAACCCTCTCTCCACTCACATTGTCTGTACCTTTAAGACTTGATTACCTGTAAAGATTCGCATTCCAACCATTATTTTGTAAATTGAGTTTGTGTCTTTATATGCCCTGTTTGTGAACAGAACTCCCACTCATCTGATGAAGGGGCAGCGCTCCGAAAGCTTGTGCTACCAAATAAACCTGATACCTCATTTAAGACTTTAACCTGATATGTTATGAGACTTCTCATTGTGTTTAGACTCACTGGCCAGGGAAACATTTCATCTACATCCACACTCTCACCCTGTATGAATGTTGTATGTTTCAATGAGGGAACCCCTCATTCTTTGAAACTCTAGGGAATACAGCCTCAGTCTCCTCAATCCCTCCTGACCAGGTAATCCTGCCACCTCTGGGATTAATCTGGCGAACCTCTGTTGCCCTCCCTCTATGGCAAGTATATCCTTCTTTGGATAAGGAGACTAAAATTGTGCAGAATACTCCACAATAATGAAGTCTCCCCAAGGCTCTATTTAGCTGCAGCAAGACATTTTTAATCTTGTGCTCAAATCCTGTTGCAACATACCATTTGCTTTTCTAATTACTTGCTGTACTTGCATGCAGTGATATTAGGAAAGATTTTGTAATCTGAATTGTGAGCTGAAATGCATTGTCTTAGAGTGGTAGAAGCATGTTCAATAGTAATTTTCAGAAGCAAATTGGATAAATCCTTAAAGGGGTAAAATATTAAGGGATAGAGCAGGGGTGTGGGATTAATTGGATAGCTCTGCCAAATGACTAACACGGGCATGATTGGCTGAATTGCTTCCTTCTGTGTTGTGTTGTTCTATGAATATCAGCTGCATAATGTTGTACCTTTAGGAGCTGGTAGGTCTTTACAGGTTATTGACAAAATAAAATAATTCTCTTGGTGAAACAAGTTTATTAGCACTTTATTAAAAGTTGAGACAAGTAACTTTAAGGATTTAAGGACTATTATATTGGTGACTGTCAAATACTTTGGAGCTTTTAGATGGAAGCTGTGAATTGCAGTCCTGAAGTCAGCAGGCACTTGGACTGACACAACATCAGTCCAAATTTGTTTTCTTGGATTTTTTTTCCAGATCCTTACTAACTCATTACCAATTGAATTGTAGCTCAGTGCCAAGAATGAAAAATGTCATTTCCTATTCTCACATTGAAATCGTTCATTGTGATTCATGTCAGCAGAGTACAGACCTCCACCTGACTTCCCATGTTAGGTTGGGATGCAAAATAGGCTGAAAAAGAAAATACATTTGGGAAGCATTTCCGGAAATGAGGTCCCAATGCCACATACAGGAGCAGTGACAATTTGCACGTATTTGCCACCTTTAAGTAGTAAAACACTGCAAGGTGCTTCAATTAGGTTGTGAGGAGCATAATAAGGAGGAAAGACATGTGGGGAGGTTTAGGGAGGCAATTACAGAGCATCTTTTATTTGCAGGCTTAGGCAGCTGAAGGAATGGATTCCAGTGATGAAATTATGTGGATGTATGAGGCCTGAATTGGAAGAGGCAAGAGATCTCAAAGGGTTTTAGGCATCAAGGGGGAAGGCTCAAAGGAATTTGAGAAGTGAGATAACAACTCTAAAAGTGAGATAGTGCCAGATGGGAACATAATGCAGTGAGCGCAGCCGGTGGGTGAATGGGACGTGGTGTAAAAGTTAAATCTAGAGGTAACAAAGGCTCAATGATGGTTTCAACAGTGAATCTGCTGAAGCTTGGTTGAAGGCAAACTATATAACAGAAGGTTGAAACTGCACATTTTTGGACTGTGGGAGGAAACCAGAGCACTTGGAGGAAACCCACGCAGAATGGGGAGAAAGTGCAAACTCCACACAGACAGTGACCTGAGACCGGAATTGAACCTGGGTCCCAGGCCAGTCCTGGTAACTCTTGGGCTTGGTGATGGAGGGGATGTGGGGTTTGAAATTCAGTTCCAGCTTTCATAGGGTACCAAGGTTGCAAATAGTGTGATTCAGCCTCAAGATGGTAACCAGCACTGAGATTGAGGATTGAGATAAATATTCCCCTCCCTCAAGGGGTTAAAAACCTTTGGAATTTTCGACCCTGAAGACCTGTGATGTAGTTGTTCAATATTCAAGTCAGAGATTGATATATTTTGGGCACTAAAGGAATCAAGGGAAATGGAGGTGGTGCAGGAGGGTGAAATTCAGCTAAAAGATCAGCCATGATCCTATTGAGTGGTGGAACAGGCTTAACGGGCCACTTGGCCTATCCCTCGCCTATTTCTAATGTTCTTATGTTAGGGAGAGCGATGGGGTCGGTGGTGAAGAAGCTGATTTTGTGGCAAGGAGCAAATATCCATAGTCTATTGCATAGGGAATTATATTCAAATTAATTTGGTCTTTCATCTCTGTTCAGGATTACACTATCTCCCTCAATGAAGTTCTTGTTAAAACATATTCTAATGGTTATTTGATTAATGGACCTGTAGTGGTTTCTGTAACAGGCCAGAGACTGTAATCCTTTAACATACACTTTCAGAAGTCAAATCATCCGGATAAGTTTTGTTTCAGTCCAAATATTCATTCTGTCTGGCTCTGCCTTAAAATAATTTAATCTGCAAATTGTTTAGCAATACAGACATAATGTGACGAACCTTAAATGGAATAGTTTTTAACATTCTAGAATCTGATTCAGTTGCTTAGCATGAACACTGTGCACAAGTAACAGAAAGCATAGGGTTGACATTTATTCTAATTGTGCTTGTGCTGTTTATGTGGTTTCTATGTAGTTTCTGACAGTGGACACTTCGGACAATTTGCATTGTAACGGCAGAAGCATATCTCCTCAGCTGCCCATTTGCCTACCCATTATGCCTGCATTATATGCTTTCAGGGTTCCTTGGAGATGAGGGTATCCCATAGTCTTGTCAAGTTAACAGACAATAATCAGCTTTCTCTATTCTAGCATTTGTAACCTAATTTTTAAAAAAACTGTCAGGAACAGCATTGTTTTTGATTTTAAAAAGAAGAGTTACTTTTATCGCACATCTTTCATGACCACTTGATTGTCTTAAAACAAAGTATTTTGCATTGCAAACTGTTGTAATGTAAAAACTACAGCAACGAAACTGCACCCAACATCCCACAAACAACAAATTGATAAAGATCATTTCTTGTATGAGGCTTCCTAGGGATAACTCCCATGTTTTTCTTTGAAATAATGTCATGGGATTTTCTACCTCCAACTGTGAGGGCAGATATGGCCTTGGTTTAAGATTCCATTTGAGAGATGGCACCTGCAACAGTACGGTACTCCCTCAGTACTGCACAATACTCAAAATCCTGGAGTGGGACTTGAGCTCAACCATCTGACTCAGAAATGAAAGTAAGCCACAGCTGATATTCAAACAGCTGATCGATGTCAACTGTCATGTGTTTGAATGTCATTTGCTCAAACATCTAGGAACAGCTCGGGCCCTAGTGAACCTGCCATCATCCCAGATCCCCACCACGACTTTATTGCATCAGAATATTTCTGTACATTTCTCCCATTTAAAAGTGAGCATCATAGGGTTGGATTTTCCGACTCTACCCAGCCCCGGATCGTCAAGTTCCGCTAAACATCAGTGGACTTTTGGCTGGGCCACTGAATCATCTGCAATGAGTCCCACCACGACAGGACTGGAAAAGCCCAGCCATAGGTTGTAATTGTTTGCAGTGATTGGCGTTGTTGGCAGTGATCATCAATTCAATTATCACCGTTGTCTGCAGTGATCACTGTTAGTGATTGCTGTGCTTACTGTGATCACTAACTGCAGTGATCACTGTTAGTGATTGCTGTGCTTACTGTGATCACTAACTGCAGTGATCACTGTTAGTGATTGCTGTGCTTACTGTGATCACTAACTGCAGTGATCACTGTTAGTGATTGCTGTGCTTACTGTGATCACTAACTGCAGTGATCACTGTTAGTGATTGCTGTGCTTACTGTGATCACTAACTGCAGTGATCACTGTTAGTGATTGCTGTGCTTACTGTGATCACTAACTGCAGTGATCACTGTTAGTGATTGCTGTGCTTACTGTGATCACTGTTGATTGCAGGTGCCAGACTTTTTTTACTCCAGTGAAAATTAGGAGCTCAGTAACAGCTCTTCCATTTTGACTTATCTCTCCGTAGCTCAATGAGGAAGAAAGGGTGTCCAACTGTGGATTGAATGACAGCAATCTATCCCAAACTTCATACGTGCACATGCACGCGCGCACACACACCATACTAAAAAGGGCCTGTGACATGATATCTACCCCAGGCGCTGAACCATAGCATACTTACCCACTGTAGGTGGGCAGTATTGGATTACAATATGTAAAAAGGGAACTGCTTCATACGGTAAAGATTGTGAAGTTGTCAAGAATTCAGGCCTTCAGTGACCCACTTGACCTCTCTTCACTTACATTTATTACCTAATGTTTATCTGTGCAAAGTTTTCAATAACAAACTGATTTACATCAGACAGTTTGTTCAAAATATTATGAAATATTTGGCATCAATTTCAATTATCTTAATGAAAAAAATATATCATGATTTGTGACAGTGACGTTTTGCTTACCCCATTATAAATATCTTGCATGATTTTATTTTCTTCTTTCAAACATTGATGAACTAGCTGGGTGGTCATGCATTGGGCCACATTTTGATTTATTTAATGTGCTGTGCTGGATGTGGCTCGGATTCCCGACATTGATTTCCTGTCTTAGCAAGGTTGTCAAGGTGATGCACCAAGGTATGGTGGAAATAAGGATAGTGAAGAAAATGTTTCTTCAATGTGAAGGAGTGGAAGTTGAACATACAAACATGCAAAATTGATGGCCCTTTTAGCCTGTAGCCTGCTATTCATATCCCAGGTATTTTGATGTTCCTCCATGCTGATCAGTTAATGCTGTGGTGTTGGAAGAGGGCAGGATCAGAATTATTTGTCATAATGTTTCAACATCTCGTGTTTCAATTATATTTTATAGACATAAGGATAATTTCAACCAGTTGTACATTGAGGAGGGAAAATGATGGATGCTCAGCAGGAGGGAAAATATATAGTTTTGGAGGGGTAAAGAAAGAGATTTTGAAAGTAGAGATGGAGGTGGCAAGTTGAAGGGAATCTGAGGGAACAGTAGCATAATGGCTAAATAAGCAATCTGCAAGGTATCAGACATCTTTAGCAGAGTGAATAATTCCTAAATTTTTGCTAATTTGCTGAGGAATAAACTCTCTTCATACTGAAAGTAAAATATAAAAGCACAACATTCTTGCCTACGAGAGAGCTATTTGAAGCTAAGGTGAAATAAACTTGGTTTAGTCAAGAGCTTGCATTCCTATTTCATCCAGTCACTGGATGTAAAAGTCTGAGGTCGATAACTGAGAAAGAGAGAATCAGTTTTGCTTATCTTAAGAAAAGAAAGGAAATGAGACAAACTAAAAATCACTTCACCTATAAATTGGGGAGCTTTCATGATTTGGTGCTTCCATTCAAGACTCTATCTTGGTCAATCATGGGTGTGCAATCCATAATATGTCATCCATTGATAACATGCCCATTGATGAGAGTCAAAGGGCTGGATTTTCAGAGTTGGGAATGCTCCACTGACCTTTAAAACTGATGTGCAGGACCAAAATAGTGCTGAGTTCAAACAGACTCTATTTTACCTATTGTCAAGGTCTTAAATTGCAGGGTGATAGTCACAAATTGGTGGAGTAGATGACCAAGTCTCCAAGTGGTTAGAAAATATATTAGAAAAACAAACCAATTGCTATTCAGATTCTGCACCATAAGACAGCTACTCCTTTAAATTGTGAACTCCAAACATCCTGCTGAGATTATTGAGATTTTGAAACTCAGCCAAGCATTTAAAATGACAATGTTAGCTCCTGGGGAATTGTCACCAAAGAGCTCTATTGAAACTGCATAACCAGATGCCACTTCTTTTTCTGACCTATGCCTGTCAATCAATGTACTCCAGCTGAATGCTTTTCTTTAACTCTTATTGACAGCTGCAGCCTGTTTTTTAATAAAGTTTAAAGAGTGGGGTGTTTTAAAAATTTCAGTTCATGACAGTTATACAGACCTTATCCATATTTCAAGAATGTTTACATCTATCAATTTGTGACTTCCTCGCTGCAGGTTAAGGCCATTGTAACCCTCACAAATGGGGTCTGTGTGAACTCTGCATGGAGTTCTAATGACTCTGATCAGTTCGGGTTTCCCGCTGTGAGAATCATGCCCTGCCCACTTTCTGCTGCAGCAAAAGTTGGATCCCTCAGAAATGAGGGTCTGCTATTTCTAAAGGTCTGTGGAGCCATAGAATCCCCGAAGTGCAGAAGGAGGCCATTCAGTTCATTGAGTCTGCACGAACCCTCCAACAGATCAGCTTACCCAGGCTCATGCCCTCGCCCTATCCCTGTAACCCTTCACATTTAGCATGGCCAATCCACCTAGCCTGCACATCATTGGACTGTGTGAGGAAATGGGAACATCTAGAGGAAGTCCACGCAGACATGGGAGAATCTGCAAATTCCACACACACAGTCCTTCCTGACTGCCCCAATATCCAGCCTATAGAGTGATTTACAGCTCAACAGGATGCCAGTCATCCAATTGAGTACGTGCCGGCTCTCTGGAGCAATCCAGTTGGTCACGCTCCCACAGTTAGTTAGTATAGCCCTATACTTTATTTCCTTCAAGTGCTCCTCCAATTTCCTTTTGAAATATTATTTTTTTTCTCTTCCATCATCCTTGTGGGTAGTAAGTTGCAAGTCATTACTACTCGTTGCTTGAAAGTGTTCTTCCTCACATTCCCTCTGCATCTCTTGCCATAACCTTAAATCTGTGCCCCGAGTCCTTGTTAACAGAAACAAATTTTCCGTGTCTTCTGGACATTATCCAAACCTGTCATAATCTTGTGCACTTCTATCAAATCTCCCTTTAATCTCCTTTGATTCAGGGAGAGCAACCTGCTTCTACAACCTCAACTTGTAACTAAAATCGCTCATTCCTGGAACCACATTAAATCTTTTCTGCATGCTCTCAAGGACCCAAGAATTCTTTGACAGGTGCCTCTTCAGGAGTCTACCTTTTATATATAATGAGCTTAAGCAAGGGTCCCATAATCTTTGACACACAGTAATTATTGAGAGCGTGCCATCATTCCTTGGAACTATTCTTTGAATCTAGCAATTCGTGCCAGCGTGTTAAGTTCTGAGGAAAGTTTGGTGATTACAGGTTTATCCAATTCCAGTGATTTGTATTATCTTTATTTTATCTATGAGCCATATAGATAAGCCTGGCCTTGATAAACACAAACTAGATAGTGCTGTTAAAACATCTTTATTTGATAGGCCCCTCGGGTGTCTGCCAAGCAAAGGAGACTCTCAAATTCCAAAAAGGACACTGGTGGAAATTTTAACATCTTACCCACCCCTGGGCAGGTGGGAGTTAAAGTCTTAAAAATTGAAAACTCAGCCCCAACTAGCCTCCCTCCAAGAATTGTCTCCTTCACTCTCCTTCCCCCCTCTGCTTTCACCTCCTCCTTCATACGCTCTTCCCTCCCTTGTTATTTTTAACTGGTTGTATGAGTGTTTGAAGAGCCGATCACACGACTTGATAGTGATGTCATTAGGGTGTTTCACAGGTTGCTATTTAGTTTCAGTTTCTCTTCTGTGCTGAGAGTATCTCTTTCCAATAAACCTCTTGTGTGTTGCTTTGAACCTTCATGTGCAAACCACGTCTTTTTCTTTTTGTCTAAAACTACAACCCCTTATGTAGTTAGAACATTACATCTCCTTCCTACAATCTTTGGCAGCAACCTCCCACTGCAAGAGTTTTCATTTAACAGCTGGCCAGTATCTCAATCTGGTCAGCTGTCAGGTAGAAAATGATTGAAACAAATTTCTGCTGTTACATTGGGTAGGACCTTTGTGTTCCCCACATTTCCATGTTTCCTGGTCACTTTAAATTATTCACACTCCTTTCCTGGCCCTCCTATTAATATTGGGACCAATATCTTCACCCTGTTGCAACTCGTTCTAGTATCTTAAAAATGTCAAATTCCGCAACCACTGAGGAAAGTGTGGATAGGCTTAAGGTGCAGGTGACAGTGGACTCCAGGCAAGGTGCAGCTAAGTAATACATATTCTCAGGCAGCTTGCTGGCAAATTTGAATTGCTGACTAGATGGTAAAGCTATCAATAGCACAGAATGAAGTCCATAAAGGGGAATCAGAGTGATAGGGTTAGGATGAGGAGCTTCGTGCACTGGAGGGCAGTCATATCAGGATTGATAGCTACAGAGTCCAGAAGAAAAATGGAAGAGCCATGTGCCAGAATTCTACTGCCCCCCCCCCCCCCCCCCCACCACGGAATCGAAGCGGGCGAGGGGCAGACGACAAAAATGTCAGTTGACGTCGGGTGGGAATTTCCAGTATTGCTCGAACAAAGCTGTAAAATCCCACCGATAGTGTTAGTAGTGAAGATGATCAGGTCAGGGGTAAGCAAGGTTAGCTTGAAGATTCATCACCAACGCAGGAGGTGGGAGATGGGAAAGCTCTTGGCTTGGCTCACCCACCTCAGGAGAAACTGCCCACAAAGGTGGGACTTCCATCACTGGGGAGCGGGTGCAGAATGCAATCAGGCCAGCCAAATTAGGAAAGAGATTGGATGCAGCCACAGGTGCTGTTGGGTGTGGCAATGGACTGTTTAAATGGCACCCTAGTTCTCAACTATCACACCACTTTACCTCCTATATATTGTCCATGCTCCCTCATGCCCTGGTTATGCCCTCCATCCATCCCCAAGCCTCCTCATGTCCCCCTATGCTAAGCTATGCACCATTTATACCCATTGGACATTCATATACCTATCCCAAGCTACTCGCCCCTCATGCCCGCGTTGCCTCGCTGTGCACATCCACCCATCCCATTTAGTCCTTCATTTGCTCTACATTAAACTATTGACCCCTCCCTGCCATGGCTCTTGTCTTCTCTGCCAAACTATGGAACTTCCATGCCCACTATACATTGTATAAAACCAATGATCCACATAGTGGCAATATGTCTAAAAGAAACTTTAAAAACACCATTCGCTCATTACTTTCCACTATGTTTTAAAAACAAAAGTCCTTTTGCCACAACCCAATTTTAAAAAGTGTCAATCATTCAGACATCCATTATTCTGATGAAACAGCTGAGCCCCAGAGAAAACATTGCTTGATAGTTCTGCCTGTACGATCTCAGCTGCCAATTTTCCTGCCATTGGCTGGAATTGGGGAGGCGTTTGTCCGGGGTGGGTATTGTGGCGATGATCGGCTGGAGATGGGGGAGTATCGGGGCAATATCGAATGGGTGGGGGGACTGACAGGCCTCTCTGTTCTGTTGCACAGAACACTGAAGATCTGCGCATGCGCAATAGTGAACTCCAACTGTGAGCAGCTGGCTTTCCGGCAAGAATAGACTCTGTCCACTCTCTCTTCTGCCTCTTTTTTGCACTAAGAATGGGCATGATTCTCTCCTGTTTTCACATTCATTTAGTGCTTAGAATTTTTATGGTAACATTGACCCCATAGTCAGGCATAGACAGCATATGAGGCCATGTGGGTAGCTGGGAGGCATAGGCTGGCACAGGGGCTATGGGTGGATGGGCTGGAGGCTTAATTTGAAATGTGAGTATGAGTCTGTGGGAGTAGTGAGAGGAATAGCTTGGAAGAGGGGATGTATGCAGGGTAATAGTGTGGGGGTATTACTTGGCTTAAGGATGAGGACAAATTGAATTCTTTTATATGGCCCTCTGATGCAGACTATGGTTCATGAGTTCAATAAGGGGCTACAACCCTGACTCCTTAAAAACATTACCCAACTTCATGAAAATTGCATAGAAGTATGGCATGCCCAACTCTGCAATGTCTCTGACAAAGGGTTGTCCAGACTTGAAACATTAGTTTTGTTCTCGCGCCACAGATGCTGTCAAACCCACTGAGATTTTCCAGCATTTTCTGTTTTTGTTTCAGATTCTAGCATCTGTAGTAATTTTCTTTTACCACAATGGATTTGGCCATGTTAGGAATGCTGAATGCAGGCGTTTGACCTTAACCAGCCTGTACCCTTTAAAAGCATTCCCAAAAACCATACAGTTTGGGAATGGGTCAAGAATTCTGCCATTTTGATAGGGCTCCTGATTCAGTGAAAATCCATGAGATGGTTTTGGGAAGGTAGCAGTTACTGAGATGGGCTGGGTGTTGGTCAGGAAGGTTGACTAGTGCTGGTAATGGTTGGAGTATGGTTTTATTGGGAGGAGAGGATGGAACAGGGGGAAGTAACAGCCCATGTGTTTTAAAATTGAGTCCTTGAGGAGCATTTCTATTCCTCACATCTAGGTATGCATATTTTAAACAGTTGAGTTTTTTGATTGCAGCCTGCAGCAATTCCTTTAAGGACTGTCTATATTAGGCCATTAATTAGTACACCTGTTTTCCCTGAATGCAGCTGTTCCTCAGGGAATCCAATATTGCAGAGGGGAATTTAAAACAGGGCCTCTGACATTCTGCAATGGATTTTCCACTTTCAGGCTCAGTCATTGCAAGCTGATTTGTTTTGCAACCTCCAATATGGAGGGTGAAGCACTTCCAGCTCGGAATCAGCACTTGCTTCCTCCCACCATATTGGAAGCTTCGGAGGCCAAAATGGGTGCTGCATGGTTGTATTTCTGGGCTCAGATCATTAACATTTAGCATCATAGATCACGTGAGTGTCAGCTTTGTACAATTACATTGCTCTATTTCCCGTATGATGAGTATTGCCTGAAGTGGTGGTAAATAGAGGATATTGTGTCACTTCAGTTGGCGTTTTGGTAGGGTGGGAAGTCCTGGTTGAGTTTGTCTTGGGGAAATAGAAAAAAACATTTTTCAGCGCTGGCCATTTCCACTATTCAATAGATTATGACTGAATCATACCTAAACTCTACTTACCTCTTTTGCATCATTTCACTTATCTATTGATCTTAGTTTGGAGTCTCTCAGTTGATCCAGCATCCACACCCTTTTTTAAGAGGATTGAGAGCAGGTTTCTTGTCAGCAGAAATAATGGGGGCAAAACACCAGCACCGATGCACAATTCCAGCAATAAGCAATGTCCTGAAACAAAAATGCCCAAGATTCAAATTCTATCAGTCCTCATCAGACAATATCAGGCAAGCCCAGTTAAGCATCTCATCTCACTAGAATGTAAAAAATTCAGTCCTTTCCAATGCCCAGATGTAAGGAGGGAGGGAGCAGGTGATTGAAAGGGGTGGCAAGGATGTGATGGTCGCTGCTCATTGTTGTTTTTTGGAACCAAGAGGAAAAGTCCTGCACCTTCTGACTGGACAGGAAGCAACATTTTGGAAGTTTAGGAGCCCAGTTCTTAAGAGACTGTCAGCCATTCTTGTTAAGCATTGCTGATTAGGCTTCTTGAGGCCTAGAAATGTCAAGCTCTGAATAGGGGAAATAAATTTAGAAGCCTGGGTCTGAATTTAGTGCAGGAGTTTCATTTCAATTACCAATATAGCAATGACCTGAAGTCCCATACAAATGGATCACTCCTGTGCTAAAATGGTTATTGCTGTGCCCGTTTTAGGCACAACAATGTTAAATTTAGACTCTAGAATGTTTAGATGGATAATTCATTGGGCTGCAGTAGAACTAGGATTAATCGAAACATTTTTACACTGTTTGCTTTTCAATTTTCCTTTCTTTATAATTGCAGGCCTAATTGCAGAGTTCCATTATTATCTGTCCTAAATCAGCTCCAAGTGGAAATGAGTTCATGATATAAAATTACTGGGCACTTTTACAGCACTGTTCTGGGAAGCCCTACTTAAAAAAAAAATTGTGATGTTGATACAGAAGTTGAGAGCTGTAAACTGATATGACGAAACGGCATTCTATTTTTGAGGAGTGTGACAGAAGAACTTCTTTCCTGATGTATGTACAAGTCATTATATATTTGTCAAATTCCAGACAGATCCTTGAAGGTGATGTCACAGGTGGAGAAGGTAGTGAAGAAGGCATATGGCATGCTTGCCTTTATAGGACGGGGCATAGAGTATAAAAGTTGGGGTCTGATGTTGCAGTTGTATAGAACGTTGGTTCGGCTGCATTTGGAATACTGCGCCCAGTTCTGTTCGCCACACTACCCGAAGGACGTGGAGGCTTTAGAGAGAGTGCAGAGGAGGTTTACCAGGATGTTGTCTGGTATGGAAGGGCTTAGTTATGAGGAGAGATTGGGTAAACTGGGGTTGTTCTCACTGGAAAGACGGAGGATGAGGGGTGACCTAATAGAGGTGTATAAAATTATGAAAGGCATAGATAGGGTGAACGGTGGGAAGCTTTTTCCCCAGGTCGGTGGTGACGTTCACGAGGGGTCATAGGTTCAAGGTGAAGGGGGGGAGGTTTAACACGGATATCAGAAGGACGTATTTTACACAGAGGGTGGTGGGGGCCTGGAATGCGCTGCCGGGCAAGGTGGTGGAGGCGGACACACTGGGAACGTTTAAGACTTATCTAGATAGCCACATGAACGGAGTGGGAATGGAGGGATACAAAAGAATGGTCTAGTTTGGACCAAGGAGCGGCACGGGCTTGGAGGGCCGAAGGGCCTGTTCCTGTGCTGTATTGTTCTTTGTTCTTTGTTCAGATAGTCCGTTTCTCCTGGATTGCACTTAATGTTGAAGAAGTAATGCTCATCTGCATGGAATAGAAAGGTACAGGTTCATAATGTCGCTGTTTTCAGTTTAGCATGGAGGGAAAGGAAGGATGTCAAGTGTCATTGGCTAGATAATGTCTCTGTTATTTGATTCTGAAAATATAGAACTTAAAACTAACACACATTGAAAATAAGCAGCAAGCAATAATCCCAAAAAATTCTGGTACTCATCAACATGCCATTTCTCAGTGACATCACTCTGGAAGCAGGAAGCAAAGCCGCTGATGGAACTGATGAGTTCCTGACTTTTAGAACACTGTTAATGCTCATCTCACCACCACCTTTCCCCACTCCTCCACTGTCACTAAATTGTCGCAATGTTTATCCAAGTTTCTGTTATGGATAAGCAGAAACTTGCTGCCATTAAATACTAGAAAGACCAAAGTCATTGAGTGGAATTTTTTCCCAACAGAACAGCAAACATTGGGGATATTTTTAGTTGATGGATAATTCAGCTGTTTCATCAGCAGCTTTTTACTGTGGCTCTTGAGCTTAGCAGAGGCATTGGAATTCTGCTATTATGTTTCCCGATCAATCACTGTGTGGATGAAATGGTGTCCAAAACAATCTCTATTCAAATAGATTCTGATGTGGAGATGCTGGCGTTGGACTGGGGTGGGCACGGTAAGAAGTCTCTCAATACCAGGTTAAAGTCCAACAGGTATATTTGGAATCACGAGCTTTCAGAACGCTGTTCCTTCCTCAGGTGAGTGGCACTCCCCTTCTTAAATAGACTTCTTAAATAGGGACCTAAAAGACAGCTAGTGGAGGCAAGGAAATGAGAGAAAAACATGGGAAGGCTACCCCCAAGGAGGTTAAGACAGTGAGGGTCAGAAGTGACTTGTTTCCTTGGCATGAGAGCAAGAGGCCAGCCATTCAAACAGGCATGGCTGGAAATAGCAAAAGCTGTCAACAGCAGGAATTTGATGTCCAGAACTTGGATACAGAGTTAGAAACTGTTAATGACCTCAGTTAATCAGGAAAGGTGAGTGGAGTTTCAGGTGATTCCATCACTCTCTGACTTCCCTAACATTCTCCTGCACAGCATTCCTCTGACTGACACCCCTTACAATTCCAAATATTAATTTCTCTCCAGCGACCACCTCAAATTCCATCTGAACAGCCAACACTCATATTCAGTATCATCCTATTGTTAACTTCACACATTCCTCTGTAAATATTCCCATCCCATCTTCTTCACACATTCCACCATAAATTTCAACTTTCCCTCATTGCTGAGTACACAATTCCAGAGAGAGGCAGCCATAGCCATTCTGACTGCATTGGAGAAGGATACCTTGCTGATCAAAAGGTTGCCATGATGTGGAGATGCTGTTGTTGGACTGGGGTAGGCTCAGTAAGAAGTTTCACAACACCAGGTTAAAGTCTAACAACAGGTTTATTTGGTATCACAAGCTTTCGGAGCGCTGCTCCTTCATCAGATGAATGATCAAAAGGTTGACATAGACATTAGTTATCAGAGAAATGGAGGTGGTCCACAGATCTGGAGATTAAGACCATAAGACATAGCAGTAGAATTAGGCCACTCGGTCCATTGAGTCTCCTCCGCCATTCAATCGTGGCTAATACTTTCTCATCCCCGTTCTCCTGCCTTTTCCCCATAATCCCTGATCCCCTTATTAATAAAGAACCCATCTATCTCTGTCTTAAAGACACTCAATGACCTGGCCTCCACAGCCTTCTGCGGCAGAGTTCCACAGATTCACCACTCTCTGGCTGAAGAAATTCCTCCATCTTTTTAAGGATCACCCCTTTAGTCTGAGGTTGTGCTCTCTGGTTCTAGTTTTACTCTATCCAGGCCTTGCATTATCCTCTAAGTTTCAATAAGATCTCCCCTCTTCTAAACTCCAATGAGTACAGACCCAGAATCCTCAACCGTTCCTCATACGACAAGCTCTTCATTCCAGAGATCATTGTTGTGAACCTCCTCTGGATCCTTTCCAAGGCCAGCACATCCTTCCTTGCATATGGGGCCCACAACTGCTCACAATACTCCAAATGGTGTCTGACCAGAGCCTTATACAGCCTCAGAAGTACATCCCTGCTCCTGTATTCTAGCCCTCTTGACATGAATGCTAACATTGCATTTGCCTTCCTAACTGCTGACTGAACCTGCACGTTAACCTTAAGAGAATCTTGAACAAGACTCCCAAGGCCCTTTGTGCTTCTGATTTCCTAAGCATTTCCCCATTTAGAAAATAATCAATGCCTCCATTTCTCCTTCCAAAATGCATAACCTCACACTTTTCCACATTGTATTCCATCTGCCACTTCTTTGCCCACTCTCCTAACCTGTCCAAGTCCTTCTGCAGCCCCCCACTTCCTCAACATTACCTGTCCCTCTACATGTCTACAAACTTAGCAACAGTGCCTTCAGTTCCTTCCTCCAAATCATTAATGTATATTGTGAAAAGTTGTGGTCCCAGCACCGACCCCTGAGGCACACCACTAGTCACCGGCTGCCATCCTGAAAAAGACCCCTTTATCCCCACTCTCTGCCTTCTGCCAGGATCTATCCATGCCAGGATCTTACCCATAACACCATGGGCTCTTAACTAACTTAACAGTCTCCTATGCAGCACCTTGTCAAAGGCCTTCTGGAAATCTAAATAAATCACATCCACTGGTTCTCCTTTATTTAACTTCCCTGTTACCTCCTCATAGAATCAACCAGATTTGTCAGATATGACCTCCCCTTGATGAAGACGATCAGATAGCACGCTGGTGCTGAATTTGAACCCTTTCCTCACGCCAGTATTGCCTTTACTTTCCCATTGGTCCTTCAAGTGTGACAGTGGAATGAGAGAGAGTAGACACCCTGAGAATGCACTGTCATATAACTCCTGCACACCCTCCAGCAGCACAGATAAACTCTGATCCAGTGAGATTGGGCGAGTCCATCTCTACCAAGAGTGCTGTAATATCTCAGGCATTACACTGATGACCACCATAGAACATAGAACAATACAGCACAATACAGGTCCTTTGGCCCTCGATGTTGTGCCGAGCTTTGTCCAAAACCAAGATCAAGCTATCCCACTCCCTATCATTCTGGTGTGCTCCATGTACCTATCCAATAACCACTTGAAAGTTCCTAAAGTGTCCGACTCCACTATCAAAGCAGGCAGTCTGTTCCACACCCCAACCACTCTGAGTTAAGAACCTTCCTCGGACATTCTTCCTGTATCTCCCACCATGAACCTTATAGTTATGCCCCCCGAGGAATGGCTACATCCACCTGAGGAAATAGTCTCTGAACGTCCACTCTATCTATCCCCCTCATCGTCTTTATAAACCTCTGTTAAGTCGCCGCTCATCCTCCTCCGCTCTAAAGAGAAAAGCCCGAGCTCCCTCAACCTTTCCTCATAAGACCTACCCTCCAAACCAGGGAGCATCCTGGTAAATCTCCTCTGCACTCTTTCCAATGCTTCCACATCCTCCTTATAGTGAGGTGACCAGAACTGCACACACTATTCCAAATGTGGTCTCACCAAGGTCCTGTACAGTTGCAGCATAACCCCACGGCTCTTAAACTCAAACCCGCGTTAATAAACGCTAACACACTATAGGCCTTCTTCACAGCTCTATCTACTTGAGTGGCAACCTTCATAGATCTGTGGATATGAACCCCAAGATCTCTCTGTTCCTCCACATTCCTCAGAACCCTGTCGTTGATCCTGTAATCCGCATTCAAATTTGTCCTACCAAGTGAATCACCTCGCACTTATCAGGGTTAAAATCCATCTGCCATTTTTCGGCCTAGTTCTGCATCCTATCAATGTCTCTTTGCAGCTTACAACAGCCCTCCACCTCATCCACTACTCCACCAATCTTGGTGTCATCAGCAAATTTACTGACCCACCCTTCAGCCCCCTCCTCCAAGTCATTGATAAAAATCACAAATAGCAAAGGACCCAACAGTGATCCCTGTGGTACACCGCTGGTAACTGGTCTCCAGTCTGAAAATTTTCCATCCATCACCACCCTCTGTCTTCGATGGATAGATAACTGGCTATCTCAATCAGCCAAATCTCCCTCTATCCCACACCTCCTTACTTTCTTCATGAGCCGACCATGGGGAACCTTATCAAACGCCTTACTAAAATCCATGTATATGACATCAACTGCTCTACCTTCACCTACACACCTAGTTACCACCTCAAAGAATTCAATCAAATTTGTGAGGCAAGACTTACCCTTCACGAATCCGTGTTGACTATCCCGGATTAAGCTGCATCTTTCCAAATGGACATAAATCCTATCCCTCAGGACCTTTTCCATTAGCTTACCGACCACCAAAGTAAGACTAACCGGCCTATAATTGCCAGGGTCATTCCTATTTCCTTTCTTGAACAGAGGAACAACAATCGCCACTCTCCAGTCCTCTGGCACTATCCCTGTGGACAGTGAGGACCCAAAGATCAAAGCCAAAGGCTCTGCAATCTCATCCCTTGCCTCCCAAAGAATCCTAGGATATATCCCATCTGGCCCACGGGACTTATCGACCCTCAGATTTTTCAAAATTGCTAATACATCTTCCCTCAGAACATCTACCTCCTCCAGCCTGTCATCCTGTATCTCACACTCATTCTCAAAAACATGGCCCCTCTCCTTGGTGAACACTGAAGAAAAGTATTCATTCATCGCCTCTCCTATCTCTTCTGACTCCATGCACAAGTTCCCACTGCTGTCCTTGACCGGCCCTAACCTCACCCTGGCCATTCTTTTACTTCTCACCATAAGAGTAAAAAGCCTTGGGGTTTTCCTTGACCCGACCTGCCAAGGACTTCTCATGCCCCCTCCTAGCTCTCCTAAGCCCGTTTTTTTTTTAAAGCTCATTCCTTGCTACCTTGTAACCCTCAAGCGAGCCAACTGAACCTTGTTTTCTCATCCTTACATACGCTTCCTTTTTCCTCTTGACAAGACATTCAATCTCTTTTGTGAACCATGGTTCCCTCACTCATCCATTCCCTCCCTGCTTGACAGGGACATACCTATCAAGGACATGCAGTATTTGTTACTTGAACAAGCTCCACTTTTCATTTGTGCCTTTCTCTGACAGTTTCTGTTCCCATCTTATGCTCCCTAATTTCCGCCTAATCGCATCATAATTACACCCCCCCCCCCCCCCCCCCCCCCAAGTTATAAACCTTGCCCTGCCATATGGCCTTATCCCTCTCCATTGCAATAGTGAAAGACACCGAATTATGGTCACTATCTCCAAAGTACTCTCCCACAAACAAATCTAACACTTGGCCCGGTTCATTACCCAGTACCAAATCCAATGTGGCCTCACCTCTTGTCGGCTATCCACATAGTGTCAGGAAACCCTCCTGCACACACTGCACAAAAACTGCCCCATCCGAACTATTCGACCTATAAAGGTTCCAATCAATATTTGGAAAGTTAGTCATCCATGACAACTACCCTGTGACCTCCACACCTATCCATAATCTGCTTTGCAATTTCTTCCTCCACATCTCTATTACTATTTGGGGGCCTATAGAAAACTCCTAACAACGTGACTGCTCCTTTCCTATTTCAAACTTCAGCCCATATTACTTCAGTAGGCAGATCCCCTTCGAACTGCCTTTCTGCAGCCGTTAAACTATCCTTGATTAACAATGCTACTCCTCCACCTCTTTTACCACCTTCCCTACTCTTACTGAAACATCTATACCCTGGAACTTTCAACAACCATTCCTGTCCCTGTTCTAACCATGTCTCCGTAATGGCCACAACATCGCAGTCCCAAGTACTAATTCACGCTCCAAGTTCACCTACCTTATTCCGGATGCTCCTTGCATTGAAATAGACACACTTCAACCCACCTTCCTGTCTGCCGGCACATTCCTGCGACCTTGATTCCCTCCTCACTGCACTCAACACTGGCTTCTGGATTACAGCTCGTTTTCCCATCCCCCTGACAAATTAGTTTAACCCCCCCCCCCCGAAGAGCCGTAGCAAATTTCCCTCCCAGGATGTTGGTGCTTCTCTTGTTCAAGTGCAACCCGTCCTGTTTGTACAGGTCCCACCTTCCCCAGAATGTGCTCCAATTATCCACATAACTGAAACCCTCCCTCCTACACCATCCCTGCAGCCATGTGTTTATCTGCACTCTTTCTCTGTTCCTCAACTCGCTATCACGTGGCACTGGCCACAAACCAGAGATGACAACATGTTTTGTCTTGGCCCTCAGCTTCCACCCGAGCTCCCTAAATTCCTGTTTTAAATCCCTGTCCCTTCTCTTACCGATGTCGTTGGTACCGATGTGTACCACGACTTGTGACTGTTCCCCCTCCCCCTTAAGGATCCTGAAAACAAGGTCTGCGATGTCACGGACCTTGGCACCCGGGAGGGAACATACCATCCGTGAGTCTCTTTCGCTGCCACAGAACATCCTATCTATCCCTCTAACTAACTTGTCCCCAATAACTATTGCTCTCCTGCTACCCCCCCCCTTCCTTTCTGAGCCACAGGGACGGACTCAGTGCTGGAGATCCGGTCACCACGGCCCATCACTGGTAGGTCGGCCCCCTCAGCAGTATCCAAAGTGGTATACTTGTTGCCGAGGGGAACGGCCACAGGGGATCCTTATACTGATTGCATCTTCCCAGCCCCTCTCACCGTTACCCATCTATCCTCATTCTTTGGAGTAACTACATCCCTGAAGCTTCTATCTATGGCCATCTCTCCCTCCCGAATGATCCGAAGTTCATCCTGCTCCCGCTCCAGTTCCCTAACGCGGTTTTTGAGGAGCTGTAGATGGGTGCACTTCCCACAGGTGAAATCAGCAGGGACACTGACAGCGTCCCTCACCTCAAACATTCTGCAGGAGGAACATTGCACTGCCTTCCCTGACATCCCCTCTCGATAACTTGTGGAAACGAAAGTGAAAAAAATATGCTCTCACTCCGGGTCTCTTTTTTAGGTTAGAGGAGGGGGGAGGGTGGGAGACTCTCCAGATATAGTGTCTCGGGTTTCCTCCCCGTTCAAATTTATTGGGCAAAAACCTTCCCAGGCCTCTCCGCAGCCTACTTCCCGTTTCCTGTTTCCTGTTGTACTAGAAAAAAAAACTCCAACCAGTAATGTAAAAATCAAAGTCTTGTACCTTCAGCTCTGACTCGAATCGCTCCCTCTCCACTTGCTCCGGTGGAACATGGACAGTGTGGCCACCTGCAGGCAGAATTAGATGTGTAGACAACCAAGTGCATGCTGGCCCTCCGCAATGGCCTGCTTGTTCAGTCTCTACTTCACATACGATGGAGGAAAGGTTTGCCATGGGCATTGCGCACTTCACTGAAATGCAGCAAAATGCTTTCCATGGATAATGAGAGGGAGAAAGGCCACTTGGCAGTGGGGACCCTTCTCAAGGTGCTCTGACTTATCCCTTGCTTCACCACTCTTCTCCAGCTGGCAGAGCCACATATGCTGCCTCCTGCCCTGATGACTTGGCTGCGGGTGGGGCAGTCTCTTGTGGGACCCTCACGAGTGCCAAAACTCTGAGGTCCATCACAGGCATCGTGTGTCAGAACAATGGAACAAACAGTACCCTTTAGCTCTGCTGAAGCCACAAGGCTGCATCGAGGAACAATAGGAACTGAATGTGAGACATATTAGTTGTACAAGATGATTCAGTTGAATGTGTATAGCAGTGTTTATAGCAGTGTTTATGGCATTACGTTGTATTTTATTTCAGTGAAAGACTTGATTTGAACTTCTCATTCTGCCCTCTAGTTTGTTGAATCCTGCATTCACATTGGACAGTAGCCTTCAGGTGAAGATATGATCAGGTTTGATGAGGAGGAAAGTGAGTGAATGTGACCATTGGAATGTATTGTGTTTCTGGTGGGAGCGCAGGTAGAGTTTTTTCAATGGCACTGTCAGATGCTGTCACATACACATTAAGGTAAAGGTGAGGCCTGATAAGTTCATTGTGGCTTTTTTGGCAAGCAGGTGAGAGGCTGCAGCATGATGGCCACATGTGATGTTGATCATTCAGTACCTTCTCTTCCTACACTCCATTCCTCTCTGCACTGTGATGTTGTGCAGAGAACAGCACACCACCACTATTCTGCAGGCACTTGATGGGGTGCTCTGAAGGACACTTCCAGATCTGCTCAGGTACCTAATATGCTTGCTCTATCATTGCATTTGTGTTCATGTGGCTCCTGATGTACTTCGACTGCATCACTGATAGAGTTCCTCACAGGAATCATCAAACAGATCCTCGGAGAGTAGCCCTTGTCTCCAATGAATCAGTAAGTGATATTGTGTGGAGGAAAGAAATCGTGTGGGAGATATGGCTGCCACAGAATGAATGACTCCTCTCCGTTTCTAGGATGCTGAGTGTAATAAGAGAGACTCTAACCATCTCTGCTTGACATTCAAGGGTATTACCATCACTGAATCCCCTACTATCAACTTCCTGAAGGTTACCATTGACCAGAAACTGAATTGGATTAGTCATATGAATAATGTGGTTACAAGAGACTAGGCCAGAGGCTAGGAGTCCTTTTTTTTATTAATTCATGTGATATGGGCATCGCTTGCTAGGCTAGCTTTTATTGTTCATCCCTAATTTCCCTTCAGAAGATGGTGATAAGTTGCCTTCTTGAACCGCTGCTGTCCATGTGGTGTAAGTACACCCACAGTGCTGTTGGAGTTCCAGGATTTCAACCTCGTGACATTGAAGGAACAACAATATATTTCCAAGTCAGAATGATGTGTAGCTTGGAGGGGAACTTCCAGGTAGTGGTGTTCCAATGTATCTGCTGCCCTTGTGCTTTTAGATGATAGCATTCATAGATTTGGAAGGTGCTGTCGAAGGAGCCTTGGTGAGTTCAGTGTATCTTGTAGATGGTACATACTGCTGTCACTGTGCAGCGGTTCAAAAAGGGAACTCAACCACCACTTTCTCAAGGGCAATTAGAGATGGGAACAAATTCTAGTGTAGCGAACGATGCCCACATCCTGTGAAAGAATGAAAATAACATATGTTCTAGTGGCCACAAACTACCTGAACATGAGGAGTGGAATCCTTTCCAATTTATGAAGACTCCAGATTGATGTGAGGGTAGCTGGATTGACGCATGTAGAATGAGTTTTGATGATTAATAAATAATCCTTTATTATCGGACCAAGCTGGGGAGACATATCTTCTGCTGGTCCCTGCTTTTGTGTCCCCACAGTAAAAGGTGTGAGACTCCACAAGGATGAGGGCTGAGCTTTTCTTCTGTAACTGCTGTTGGAACTTGCCAGAATATGTAGTCAACTTGTGAATCATGTAACCTGCAGCAGACATCCTTTGGTTCAGCAATGTTCACCTTTTAAATAAGAAAAATGGGTAAGGTTTGATTTAAATAGTTTATGATCTCTTTCACATCTTCGGGACATAACATTAGGATATGGGACTCCCACTGGCTGATGGGCATGAACCCCATTGTATTGATTCAATACAATCCTCTATTTATTTCTATGTGTAACTGTTAACTGAATTTCCCAGTCCTTGGTGGCATGGGATGGGGGAAGGGGCGAGTCGAGGCTGGTGTGATGGGAAAATAGGTGGTGTCATATTGGGAAGGCTTCCCTGACATATTCCCACCACTGGGATATCTCCCAGGTATGGCCTGGGAAGCAGATTGCTTCCCCGTGCACAGAGGCGAACAAGCAATTTAATGAACCAAGGCCCCAATTAGGGATGATTTTGCGATACTGCTGGTATTTTGTTGTCAGTGAAGTGCTCTCCACCCCCACTCACCCCAGACAGAAGGAGGCCACAAACTCTGAGGAGGCAACCTCTGCACTCAGTACTAGGGGGCCATCAGGGCCAAAGGCTTAATCCTCAAAGTGGGCAGCAAAGGAGGTCCCCGTGATTCCAGCAGTAAATCTGAAGGCACTTCTCCTGTGATGTGATGGGTCTGCCGCCATCCTTGTCTAAAACATTTAATCATTTCAATGCCTTTGAGGGTAGCTCCATTTTTGGCCTCTCTTGTTTCCTGAAACCTGTCATGGCAGCATTCACCACTCTTGGTGCTGCTGAGGCTTCGACCAGCAACATCAGGAACCCGTTAAGAGTAGTGAGGCCAATTAAGAGGCTGCAACTGGGAAAATAGCTCCAGTGGTCTAGCTCTGGCAATTGTGGGCACAGGGCAATCATTTGGACCAGAGCCCTTAGGTTAATCCTGCCCCAACTGTCTGAAAACAATTTAGTAAGTAACCCATGGAGCTCAATGGAATTTTTAGAGATGGTGTGATGTGAAGATTACTTTTAGATGGAGTGAGTTATTAAATATTTACATGTCCCTTCCTACATTCTTCAAGTACATCACACTGTTATTTTTACCATTGTTCTCCTGCCTTTCCTGTTTTTATTAACTCGTTACACAGTTTCTGTCTTTCATTTTGCCTGCTTCAGTTCTATTTTCTCCTTTCTTTCATCTTCTGCAACATTGCAGTCATAATCCATGGTTTCTTGCTTCTTTTCCTCTTGGAAACCCCAAGCTATTTGCCCCAACTTCCTTGGTAGAGTATTTATTTTGTTTCCATTGCTCATTCATGTTGATGCCATCCTTGTCTTTTCTACCCAGTGCTTCCTTTACTTTTACAAATTCTCACTCTCCCACTCTCTCCCCCTCACACGCACACCCACTCTGTCTCTCCCTCTCTCACACCCTCCCTCTATCCCCTGCACAGATTCTCTCCCTCACACACACTCTCCCCTCCCCTGCCCATCTCTTCCTCCCCCCCCCCTCTCAAACACCCATACGCTCGCTTGCTCTCCCTTGCTCTCCTTCACACACGCTCTCTCTCCTTCCCCATCATATACTCCCTTCCCATCCCTTCCATATGCTCTCTCGTCATTCCCCCAATGCAATCTCTCCTCTTCCCCTCAAACACACTTTCTGTCTCCCTCTCACACACTCCTCCCCCGCCTGAACTATTTCTCCCCCACACGCATCCGCTATCCCTCTCTCTCTCCCTACACACACGCTCTCTTTCCCCTCACACTCACTCGTTCCATCTCTCACACTCTTGCCCCCTCGCACCCACACTCCCTCCTGCTCACACTCTCTCTTCATCCCTGTCTCACACACACTTCCTTCCACACATACACTCTCTCTCTGGCTTGTTCTTGCAGATTTTCCACCCCCCTCTCCCCCGCATTCACCCTCTCTCTCCTTTGCACCTGACTCTAGCTCCACTGCACCCTGCCCTTACTCAGCTGGGGCCTTGTCCTGGTGCCCTTGCTCCCCTGGCCCTGTAATGTACCTTAAAACTTAATTTCCCACTCTTTGCAGTTCGTCCAATTGCAGGTTGATTTCTCTCTGCACTTGGTAGCATAGTACACTAGGTTCAAGGAGGAACCATGATTAACTGAGCAGCTACACAGCATTGTTCAAATAAGTCATTTGAACATCCAACATATTTGGTGGACTGAGAACAGAGGCCTCTGGAATTGCAATGTACCTCATGGGCCATGAATTGGATAAGTCTGGTCTAACCATGTGTTTGTTCTCATGAGTCATAAGAACATAAGAATTAGGAGCAGGGGTAGGCCATCTGGTCCCTCGAGCCTGCTCCGCCGTTCAATAAGATCATGGCTAATCTTTTCATGGACTCAGCTCCACTTACCCGCCCGCTCACCACAACCCTTAATTCCTTTACTGTTCAAAAATGTATCTACCCTTGCCTTAAAAACATTCAATGAGGTAGTCTGAACTGCTTCACTGGGCGGGGAATGCCACAGATTCACAGCCCTTTGGTGAAGAAGTTCTTCCTCAACTCAGTCCTAAATCTGCTTCCCCTTATTTTGAGGTCATGCCCCCGAGTTCTAGTTTCACCCGTCAGTGGAAACAACTTCCCTGCTTCTACTTTATCTATTTCCTTCATAATCTTATATGTTTCTATAAGATCTCCCCTCATTCTTCTGAATTCCAATGAGTATAGCCCCAGTCTACTCGGTGTTTCCTCGTAAGCCAACCCTTTCCACTCTGGAATCAACCTAGTGAATCACCTCTGCACCCCCTCCAGTGCCAGTAAATCCTTTCTCAAGTAAGGAGACCAAAACTATACACAATACCCCAGGTGCGGCCTCACCAGCATCTTATACAGCTGTAACATAAACTCACTGTTTTTAAACTCCATCCCTCCAGCAATGAAGGACAAAATTCCATTTGCCGCCTTAATTTCCTGCTGCACCTGCAAACCAACTCCTTGTGATTCTTGCACATGGACACCCAGATCCCTCTGCACAGCAGCATGCTGCAGCATTTTTTACCATTTAAATAATAGTCCATTTTGCTGTCATTCCTACCAAAATGGATGACCTCACATTTACCAACATTGCACTCCATCTGCCAGACCCTCGCCCACTCACTTAGATTATCTATATCCCTTTGCAGACTTTCAGCGTCCTCTGCACACTTTGCTCTGCCATTCATCTTAGTGTCATCTGCGAATCCTGTTCTTCTGCAAAAAATCTACCGCTATTTGGTCTCATTTTTTCTTTTTAAAAGAATATATGATTCTACTTCTTTGTCTTTTCTTTCTTGTCCAGCAATACTCTTCCAATCTCTCTTACCAACCACATAGTTCCTTCCACATTCTTGTTTGATTAGCTTTTCAATTCTGGCATACATTCATCAACCTTCTCGTCTGAATATTTGTTTGTGGGCATTTTTACCTGAAGGATGGTAATGACTAATGAATGAACTGTGGCTAGCCCTTTGGATGTAAAAACAGGAGCATTAGGGAGTAAGGAAGGTATTTTATTAATAAATACTGCTGAAATTAGAACAAGGTGGAAGGAGCATATTGAAGTACCAGCATCAAAAAAGTAAAAGAACTTGAAATAATTGAGCAGATGAGAGAATTGATTTCATTGGGGCCAAAAATACTGGAAAGTGAGATAAGAGCAGCAATAAATGAGATAAAAACTGGAAAAGTGGCTGGAATAAATGAAACACCTGCAGAGTTGATTAAAACCACAGGGAAGAACTCAATATTAATGTTTACTAAGCTGGGCAAATATATCATCTGGAGAAAGGGCAAAGGACTTTATTTAGTGATGCCCCTGTGATTATTGCCCCCCCAGGGAGGCTGAAGCCAAACAGATGGCTGGAGGCAGCATGCTAGCAATGGGCCTAGGAAGCCAGCAAGGTGCCACCTTATTCCATTCCCTGGCCCCACCCAGCGGCAGGCATAGGCTACCCTCTGGATGGGTTTTCCTGTCTAATGAAGATCTGACATCTGTGGCTATAAATTATTTTGCTGTATTTGTGCAGTCTTCAGAGTGATTCCCCCACCCCTGACCCTCCCATTGGTCCTCTCACTCGTGCAGTCTGATCCCCTCCATAGTTGGTCGGGGCTCCCAGAGATGGCTTCTTAATTGGTTGCCTCTGGTAGAATAGCTCAGATGGGCTGCCGTCAAAAACTATTGAGGGATGGATCCCGAAATGTTCCTGATCACTAATGAAGAAATAAGGTGGTAAGATTCTGCCCTGTCCAATGTTATGCTCTGTATACCAGCTTAATACTATCATTTGGCCAAAAACACTAAAACAGTTGTTTTATTATTCAAAACTGCTTTTACTCTGATTAAGAACTGTTGCCTCAGAATACCCTTCTTGTTGTTTTGTCATGGATAGGCGTGTGGCAAAAATTTTACATGCCTTGTAGATACAACTTGTAACTTGCAGCAACAAGGCAACTGTTTTCTGTCATGTATTTTTACTCTTGGAGAGTATTCAACAATCTTTGCCAAAGTAGAATTTCCATCTCCCTGGTAACAGTAAACATCAAGAGCTATTGATTTGTACGAGACACGAGGTATTGGCCAGTCAGGGCAAGATTAGGGTGAAGAGTTGGAATTAATCCAGTGAAATGGCTCCAAAGCTTTTTTCTATGTGTGTGTGTGTGGATATATATTTATATAGATGATAGAACTCTGATCTTAATCTTAAAGGAATTCATGATAACCTTTTTTTTCCACTCCATTTGCCTTTTGAAACAAAATGTGGACTTTGGAACCTATAAGATTTTCTGTGTTTGGGTTTTACATTGGGTGGTGTCAGCATTATGGCTATAAGAGCTGAACAGAAACTTTGCTGCTGCCTTTATTATTAATGCTGCCCTCACACTGGGCAAGAGGGAGGTGGATTCTCTTTGCATTGTACTTTATTGCATTGCCAACTTCAGAAGTGGTACTGTTTGTAACCTCATGCCTGCGGGCTCAGTCAGCTGAAACCAGAAATGTGCACATTACATGTGGTTATTGCCTGAACCACAGTCATTTCTGGTTTGGGCTGATTACATCAGCTGTATAAGAAAAAGCTGCTTGTAATTTAAGAGGCAAGATGCCACAAATTGTGTGTATGGGTGTTCCTTTTAAAATGTTATTTCATTACAGATGAGTGATCTTTAATATCAAAGTCGCATGCTTTCTTTGGATCTCAAAATTTTTGTGTACTTTAATATCCCAGGACGAGATCTCGTTTCTGCTGGTGGAGTGTTTTTACATTATAAGAGTCACATGAAAATATTGCACCTGCCAGGGATGACTAGCTTTGAATAATAAATTCCCATCAGACAAACCTCAGATTATTGTCTGTGAAATGTAGGAGGCCGTTAAGTTTGTAAGCTAGGTACTTGCGAGGGGCAACTTTCAATTCTGGTGCATCCGCCAAACCTGCCCAATGTCAGCAGTGGGGGGCTCGAGAGCCATTTTCAGTGTCAAGGTTCAGCTTTAGAATATTGGCAAGCTGCCAGGTCCTTCTGATTGGCTTGCGTATGTGTTGGGGGAGGGGGTGGGGGGGGAGGGTGCTGGGTGGTTCATGGAATCTGATGGCTCTGTGTAGATGTATAGGTTAGGTAGATTGGCCATACTGAATTGCCCATTTGTGTCCAAAGATGTGTAGGTTAGCTGGATTGGCCATGCGCAGGGCTGTGGGGATAGGCTGGAGGGGAGGCCCTGTGTAAGATGATCTTTCAGAGAGTTGGGTGCAGACTTGATGGACTGAATGGCCTCCTTTTGCACAGTAGGAATTCTAAGGTAATATCGAGAAGTCTGGCAACCGGTTTGTTCTCAGTAAGGTGCTGCAAATAGCAATGAGATTCATGACTGATCAATCGGCTTTTCGTAATACTGGGTGGAATTCTTCCAACCTGCTCGCAGTGGGTTTGGAGAATCTGGCAACGTAACGTAATGTTGCAGTTCTCCTAATGGTGGGCGGGTCGATCTTCCCGCTTGGCGATGACCCTCAGTTGGCAGGAGGTGAGAGCAACCAGATTTTATGCCATTGTGCTGCGCTGCTCCTGATGCACTGAATGCCTTCTGCCCTCCATATCCATGCTGAGCTGGTCTTCAGGGGCAGCACCGTGTTGCTGGACCAATGGACCCTCTTGTGTCACCAACTCGGATCAATGATGCACCTGGGGTTGAGGAATTGTCTCCTTGCCCCTGGTGCCACACACCAATGTCTATCTGGACAGCATTGTGCTGCATGACTCAACAAAGGTCCAAAGTTTGACCAGGGGTAGAGTGCGAGATTGGGAGAGGGGGGGGGGTTATCCTGATGAAAACAAGGGGGGCAATATAGAAGGAAAGCTGTACAAGGAGTAGGGGAAGAGTGACAGCTCATGATGCCAGGCAGAGAGGCAAGGAGATAGATGAAGGAGACGAATAGTAGAAGGAAGACTGAGGGGAGGGAGCTGGACACTGATAAGGCTTCATGAAAAGCTCACAACCAAGGGTGTCAAAGAGCTACCGCAATGTTTACTGGAAGGGGATGGATGAGGCCTCCAGATGCAGTGGGTGGGGGTCCAAATGGCAGCATGGATACTTCACAGATGATGGGCTCAGGAGGAGAGTCATTGAATTGAGGAAGAACTTCCTTGTGAGGCTGCTCGCCCTTTCCCGCTGGGTTGCTGACATCCTGAACAATCTGGTGAAAGCAGATGGGCTGGAGAGAATGGTATGACTGTGCTGAATGGTTATTCAAATTTGGCACCAGATCTCCAAACCCATCAGCTCTTGGAGCTGCCCATCGCAGCATTTAGTCTCAACATGGGAGAATTCCGCCCACTTGTGTAGAACGGTCCCTTGAAGAATTATTGGTCACACCTATTCATCTAGTATTATTGAGTAGACTGTGAATGGACAGCTTAGAAATGTGGTTGGGAAATTTTATTCTTCTAATTTTTGCCTGCCTATCCAGTTTTCAGCGATGGAGAAGAATCACCCCCCCCCCCCCCCCCGCCCAAACTCCATTTCTCCCCCCCTACACCGCCACCCACCTTCCTTTGAGATAATTACATGAAATGTGGACTTTATTTCATAAATAGAAAACATAATTGTGCTCTCAACTAACTGAGCTTAACACTTGAGTAGCAACCTGGAAGTAAATTTAAATCTGTTTTATATTGCTTTAGAAACCTCAAGTTGCCTACTTATACCTGCCTCATGTGATATCTGTAATCATAGAAGCTACAGTGCAGAAGGAGGCCATTTGGCCCATCGAGCCTGCACCGACAACAATCCCGCCCAGGCTCTATCCCCATAATCCCTACTAGTCCCCCTGACACTCGGGGGCAATTTATCATGGCCAATCAACCTAACATACACATCTTTGGAGTGTGGGAGGAAACCGGGGCACCTGGAGGAAACCCACGCAGACACGGGGAGAACATGCAAACTCTGCACAGTGACCCAAGGCCAGAATTGAACCTGGGTCCCCAGCGCTAATAGGCAGCAATGCTAACCACTGTGCCACCGTGCTGCCCACATAATGCATATGTTGCAATTAATGGTCTTTCATGACAAATAGTTCATTCATTCTGGCCAATTAAAAATTGACCATAAATGTTATGGGGAGATATCAAGTTGATTATTGTTTTGTTATTTTTGTTTAACATGCTAGTATTTAGTTTTTGTGACTTTTCTCCTTTTGGTTGCTTGCTGGATTTTCACTCCCGAGGTGGATAACTTGAGTGATAACCATAGAACCATAGAAACCCTACAGTGCAGAAAGAGGCCATTTGGCCCATCAAGTCTGCACCGACCACAATCCCACCCAGGCCCTACCCACATATCCCTACATATTTACCCACTAATCCCTCTAACCTACATATCTCAGGACACTAAGGGGCAATTTTAGCATGGCCAATCAACCTAACCTGCGCATCTTTGGATTGTGGGCGGAAACCGGAGCACCCGGAGGAAACCCACGCAGACACGAGGAGAATGTGCAAACTCCACACAGAAAATGACCCAAGCCGGGAATCGGACCCAGGTCCCTGGAGCTGTGAAGCAGCAGTGCTAACCACTGTGCTACCGTGCCGCCCCACTTGAGGAAATTTCCTGGCTTTCTCTAAACTCATTGCTTGCCTTAAACTCATTGGTCCAATTCAAAAGCCTGTTTTGGTTAGGTTGGAACACTGACTGTTGGGTTTTGATACAAATGTTGCACCTGCTTCTATAGCCTGCTCTCTGCAATTTAAAATCCACACATAAGGCACATGCTTTTTTAAAGAGACAATGCTCTATGATTTCTTCTTTTCATTTTAGTATTTCTTTTCACTCTTAACATTTGTTAAACATCACATTTTTAACCTTGCATATGCAACTTCACAATGCTATGATGTGGGTTATGTCAACAAATAGCTATTGAAACTACTAGATCAGTTTTTCAACTCTCGCAGGCAGTTTTTTTTTCATTTTTAAAAGGCTGGCTTTTAAATAATGACAGCTTGATAGTTCCACAAACCACAAATGCCCTTCAAGAGCATTTACAACCTCTCTAAAGATTCAAAACTCCCACATTGTAGGATAAAGTCTAGCCCCAGCAAAAATGGGGCCTGTTTGAACTCAGCACAGAGTTCAAAATGACCCTGCTGAGTTTGGTTTCCCACATGTCGGAGTCGCATCTTGACCATGTTCATCATAAATAGATGCAATACTTCACGATCAGGGTTCTGCCCACCATTTTCAAAGTTCCATAGAGTCTCCATGGTTTCACAAAAATCTGGCCCAATATTACTTGGGTGTTAATTACCATCTGGTACCTTCTATAGTTTGCCATTTTTGTGTGCTGGCAGATGTTTCAATTGCACAGCACAGTGGATATTGAGCCTAAGTATTTGTAGATATCTCCAGCAATAGTTACAACACCAGCAAGTGGGAGTAGGAACAATGGCTATATATATTTTTCCTCTCCTTAGCAAAAGGCAAGGATTTTACTGACGCCTGGAATGAACTAATTCAGCAACACAATGAAAATTGAAACAGTGACATTTTCTACTGATCTATTACTCATCAATTCTATGGTTAAGTGAGAGCAACCATCATGGGTTCTTCGATGCTTTATATTTAGTTTTAAATAGACTTGGTGAGTACCAAAAAATAACAGTGAATTTTCCATGAAGGTAATGAACTTCCATAAATCTTCAATAGAGAATGTTAATAAGAATTGTGTATGGCACCAGACATGGCTTATTATAGTTCAGTTGAGCTCATCTCTTCCCTCTCGCCTCATCACAGTATAAACCTCGAAAGAGCACCAGGTGAAGGGAATAATTTATTGCATGTCAAAGTTCATCTCCACAACACTCTGAAACTGTGCTCAATATAAGCATGATTGGATCAGTGAAAATCAGCACTTGAGCCAAACCATCACGTCTGCACCCAGGACAGGAATAATTGCAGATGAGCATTGACACATCATTCTGGAGTGCTGGTGGTGAAACCCTTTACTTCCCTTCACTTGTCAGTGAAGTCATGCCCCAGATAAAAAATTTTTGCCCTTGAAATTCCATGCAGTTTGTTCTGATTTCGTTGCCACAACCTCAGAGATTAGATCACCTGCAAAAATTTATGATTGGGAACCAAGAGAAACCCTCGCAGAATTTTGAGGCTGTTGTTTGGAACTCTTGGGTCCTTTACAGGAAAGTGATAAGCAAAAGGAATTTTGTTGATGTTCCAGTACCATTTCCTGAGGTATTTTAAAATTTTTGCTCCCAAGCCGTGATGTTTCTGCCACTTTTGACTGCTTTGCCTGACTTTGTTCTTGTTGCCCCCAATAAGTGAATGTGGCTATTGTCATTGGAACAGGTCAGATTAGCAAAAAGAAAAATAGTGGAGGAAGCACTGAGTTCACTTTTCTTGTGTTACGTTTGAAATACATTTTGCTTTTGTGAGTTATAGATTTTATTTGTTGTATTTCCTTCCACCCCACCCAAAAATACATGGCAAATGACAGAGCGTAGCTTTGGACTCAACATGATAAGAATCTGAGAGCAGGACTCAAAATATGTCTGTCCCAGCTTTAAATGCATTTACTAATGGCGCATTCACAAACCCTGTGGAATAGAGAATTCTAAAAATTCACTACCCTATAAGTTAAGAAATTTCTCCTTTTTCTCAGGAGCAGGTGATAGCATAGTGGTATTGTCACTGGATTCATAATCCAGTCACCCAGGGTAGTTCTCTGGGGACCTAGGTTTGAATCCTAACATGATTCCAGATTTTTTATTGATTTCAAAAATCTAATAATGACTGTGAAACCACTGTCAATTGTTGTAAAAATCCAACAAGTTCACTAATGTCCTTTTATGGAAGGAAACTGGCTACAGGAGAGGTCCCAGAGGATTGGAGAATAGCCAATGTTTAAGAAGGGTAGCAAGAATAATCCAGGTAATTACAGGCCGGTGAGCCTTACATCAGTGGTAGGGAAATTATTGGAGAGAGGATTCTTCGAGACAGGATTTATTCCCACTTGGAAATAAGTGGACGTAGTAGTGAGAGGCAACGTGGTTTTATGAAGGGGAGGTCGTGTCTCACGAACTTGATCGAGTTTTTCGAGGAAGTGACGAAGATGATTGATGAGGGTAGGGCAGTGGATGTTGTCTACATGGACTTCAGTAAGGCCTGTGACAAGGTCCCTCATAGCAGACTGGTGCAGAAGGTGAAGTCGCATGGGATCAGAGGTGAGCTGGCAAGGTGGATACAAAACTGGCTCAGTCAAAGAAGGCAGAAGGTAGCAGTGGAAGGGTGCGTTTCTGAATGGGGGGCTGTGACAAGTGATGTTCCTCGAGGATCAGTGATGGGACCTTTGCTGTTTGTAATATATATAAATGATTTGGAGGAAAATGTAACTGGATTGATTAGTAAGTTTGCAGACGACACAAAGGTTGGTGGATTTGCGAATAGCGATGAGGACCATCAGAGCATACAGCAGGATATAGATCAGTTGGAGACTTGGGCAGAGAGATGGCAGATGGAGTTTAATCCGGACAAATGTGAGGTAATGCATTTTGGAAGGTCTAATACAGATGGGAAATGTACAGTAAATGGCAGTATTGATAGGCAAAGGGATCTGGATGTACAGGTACACAGGTCACAAAGTGGCAATGCAGCTGGAGAAGGTAGTCAAGAAGGCATACGGCATGCTTGCCTTCATCGGCTGGGGTATTGAGTTTAAAAATTGGCAAGTCACGTTGACGCTTTATAGAACCTTAGTGAGGCCGCACTTGGAATATAGTGTTCAATTCTGGTCGCCACACTACCAGAAGGATATGGAGGATTTTGAGAGGGTACAGAAAAGATTTACCAGGATGTTGCCTGGTATGGAGGGCATTAGCTATGAGGAGAGGTTGGAGAAACTTGGTTTGTTCTCACTGGAGCGACGGAGATTGAGGGGAGACCTGATAGAAGTCTACAAGATTATGAGATGCATGGACAGAGTGGATAGTCAGAAGCTTTTTCCCAGGGTGGAAGAGTCAGTTACTAGGGGGCATAGGTTTAAGGTGCGAGGGGCAATGTTTAAAAAAGATGTACGAGGCAGATTTTTTACAGAGTGATGGGTGCCTGGAACTGGTTGGCGGGGGAGGTAGTGGAAGCGGATACGGTAGTGACTTTTAAGGGGCGTCTTGACAAGTACAGGAATGAGTTGGGAATAGAGGGATGTGGTCCCCGGAAGCGTAGGGGGTTTTAGTTAAGTCAGGCAGCATGGTCGGTGCAGGCTTGGAGAGGCGAAGGGCCTGTTCCTGTGCCGTAATTTTCTTTGTTCTTTATTCTTTGAAATCTGCCACTGATACGCAGTCTAGCCTATATGTGACTCCAGACCCACAGCAATGTGGTTGATTTTTAAATGCTGTCTGAAATGGCCTCGCAAGCCACTCAGTTCAAGGGGCAATTATAGATGGGCAATGAATGCTGGCCCCAGCCAGCGCTGCTCACATCCCATGAATGAATTTTTAAAAAACCTCACCCCCTTAAGCTGCGGCTGCACCTTTCCTGTGCAGGCTGCTGCTCTTCTCCACAAGCCACAGTTTCTGAGGGTGCAGCTCTCTTTTTCAGTTGCATCCTTTCTGGTGCTCGAGTAGAATCCAATCTTGCCCACTGCTCTGATACTTGTGCAATTCCAAGAGAGTGGCTGCCCACTGGTGAAGTTGTTAATGGTGGCTCCTCTCATGACCTGCCTGTTGCAGCTTTAATTACATTACCGCTTCTATGCCTTCCCCCCTGAAAGGAGCCTCGCTTATCTTCAGCTGCTCGTGGCAGACAGGTTCTGACATCGGCTGTCCAGAAGGGTATAAAAAGTTTGCAGAGACAGATTTTAATTAGCCCTTAACTACTTTAGTTGGTCAGTTTAAGAGTGCAGCTAAATTCAGAAGCCGCACTCTCCAACTCTGGCCCAGGAAAATCGAAGATGCTGGAAACAGAGATTTCTGCCTCCGCTTAGCCCAAATCAGGCCACAAAAGTCCGGCCCAATATATTTGTTCAATGTTTCTGTTATTTATTCAGTCCATGTTATAATTGCTGCTGTCTCTGCCTCCAAGGGACCAACTTTAGCTATTCTTTTTATATCCTTATAAAAGTTCTTAGTCTGTTTTTATTTTCTGGATAGCTTACTCTCGTATTCTATTTTTTTCACTTTTATTAGCTTTTTTGTTGCCCTTTGCTGGTTTTGAAAAGACTTCAATTCTCAGGCTCATTACTATTCTTTAAAACATCATAAACCTCATCTTTTCATCCAATATTATCCTTAATCTACTTGGTAAGCCATGATCTTTCTTGTGAAACTTACTTTTTAGTAGGATACATTTTGTATTGTTTCTTAAATTTTCCCACTGTTTGGATAAATAGACTAGATGTTGCAGTGGTAAACAATCAACCTTGGCCAGCTCTTCCCTCGTGCCTCTGTAATTGGTGTGGTTTAAGCTTAAGAATTTTCTTTGGGACTGCAGCAGGTTGTTTCCAAAGTTAGTGGGATTCACTTGTAGTGAGGTTACTTTGTCCGAGTGTATCTTCAACTATGAGATTACAAATTAATTCTGTCTCTTTGCATAAATTGAGATCTAAAATAGTTTTATCCCTAGTTGCTTCCATAATGTGTTGTTCCAGGAAATTGTGACAAAAGCATTTTACAACCTTGTCTGTCTTCAACCAAATTTGCTAATTTGATTGATAGAGTCTAATCTAAATTCCCCTCACATTTCTATATTGCCTTTGTTATCAGTTCCAATTATTTCTTGCTTAATGCACTGCCTAACAGTATAACTGTTGCAAGGTGGGTGGGGCTGGGGTCTATAAACTACTGCCACCAGCATTGAATGGCCCTTGTTATTACTAATCTCCACCCATACTGTTTCCCCTTTGTGATTTTTCTGAGCCAAAATCATTTCTCATTAACACCCTTATGTCATTCTTTGCTATCGGGGATAATCCTATTTTTCTATTTTGTCTGTATTTTTGAAATGTTGTGTACAAGGGGGCAAACGTCCGGGAGGCCAGAAATGGCTGTGCTGGATGTGTTAATGTCATGCTAAGCACGATGTTAATATTTAAATCGGCTTTGGGCGCGAAGTCAAACATGCCAGCAAAATGGGGCTGGGCAGATGGCTTTCAACGTGAGATTGGTTCGTGCCTGGCATGAAAGCCTCACACTGCACCTTCCTGGCCCGATGCACCAATTGACTGGCTCAGAGGGCCAGAAAGATCGCGCCCACGATGTTTCCAATGCTTCTGAACTCCGGGTGGGCTTATGGCACAATCAAAATCTCTTTTTCGCTTGTAATTTTTCATTAGCTCTTTCCTGTTGTTGTTTTTAATGTCTCATGTTTTATTTTAACTTAAAGCAACAACGCTTCCGATCAGAATTGTAACTATTTATTTACTCTGCAATTCTTTTTATTTTTAAAGTTTGCAGGTTTATTTTTGTTTCAAACTTTGCATGTCCCTGTATTAAACTGCCAATCTTTTTCTGCCATGTAGTACCAATTCAACATGCAGTTCGATTTAAAAAAATAATGTTTCCTTGCTTTAGGTTCGCTTTTTGAGTGATATTGCTGCAAAGATCCTTTGTCCTCTTCGTCAGTTTGTTCTGTTTTTGGTCCTGGTACCTTTTCAAGATTAATAAGTACACAGGTCGGCAAAGGAGGTTATCAACATTGCAACTGTCCTTTATTGCTTCAGCAATCGAACTAACAAGAAAATCTGGATCCTGCGATCCCATAATCTACTGGCTTACAAAGTATGGCAAACCAGACAACGCATACAGTGCATAACACTCCGTCATGCCCCACTCTGCTGTACTGCTCTATTGTCTCAGTTTCTCTGCTTAATGGTTAAGTGGTTAGCATTGCTGCCTCACAGCGCCAGGGACCTGGGTTTGAGTCCAGCCTCAGGTCACTGTCTGTAGAGTCCTGCACGTTCTCCTCGTGTCTGCGTAGGTTTCCTCCGGGTGCTCCAGTTTCCTCCCACAGTCCAAAGATGTGCGGCTTGGTTGATTGGCCATGGTAAATTGCCCCTTAGTGCTGGGTAAATATGTAGGGTTATGGGGATGGGGCCTGGATGGGATTGTTGTCGGTGCAGGCTTGATGGGCTGAATGATCATCTTCTGTACTGTAGGGATTCTATGATTCTCTGATTCTAAATGTCTAAATCTCTCATTACCTGGACCCTCCCAAATCTCCTTTATGTTAAAGCCCAATCCTCAGCCTCTTTTGTATGATATGCCAGGACACTGATCCCAGCCGAGTTTAAGTGGAGCTCTTCCTAACAGAACAGCTTCCTCTTTCCCCAGTCCTATTGCCAGTAGCCCATGAATCAAAACCTCCTCTTCCCCACCACACCTTGAGTCACACATTTATTTTTAAAATCTGCTTGATCCTATGCCACTTAGCGAGTGGCTCTGGTAACAACCTGGACATTATTTCCTTTGAGGTTCTGTGTTTTAATTTGAACCCTAACTCTGAGATAAACATCATTCCTTGATTTGTGGTGTTGGTTCCTGCATGGATGGTAATAACCTGATCCCCACCCTCCTGCTCCAAGTTCATCTCCAACTGTGTGGAGATGTCCTTAACCCTAGCACTGGGCACAATCTTCAAAGCTTCCCATTGCAGTTACAGAGAGCACTATCTATCCCACTGACTGTACTGTTCCCTATCACTGACATTTGTTTGCACTCCACTTGAACGGCATCCTGCATCATGGTGCCATGGTCAGTTTGTTCATTCACCTGGCAGTCCTTGTTTTCACGCCTGTTTGTCAAAGTCAATGGCTAAGGATGCCCCATCACTATATACAGACTTTATGGGCTGAATGGCCTCCTTCTGCACTGTACGGTTTTGATGCTTCTATGATACATTCCTGACTCACAGTCACAACCTCCTGTCCCTGACCATTGACAACCCCACACATTGTACTTAACCTAAGAGGTGTGACAGCCTCCCAGAGTGCCTATCTAATCAGTTTTGGCAGCACCAGGAGCATATTCATGGGCTCAGCCTAGACTGTAAAACAAGGAGGAAGAAAGCCCAGGTATCCCCAGAAACAGGGGTTTTGGACAGGTCAGAGTAGGAAGAAAAGGGGGGGGGCTGCTATCTGAGCAGGGTTGCGGTCGATCCAGAAAGAACAGCCGCTAAAGATAGAATACCCTTCATTCTTGTCTTTTGAAGATTTTTTACTAACTGGAAGCCTGTGACTAGTGGTGTGCCTCAGGGATCAGTGCTACGTCCACTGTTATTTGTCATTTATATTAATGATTTGGATGAGAATATAGGGGGCATGGTTAGTAAGTTTGCAGATGACTCTAAGATTGGTGGCCGAGTGGACAGTGAAGAAAGTTATCTCCAATTGCAACGGGATCTTGATCAATTGGGCCAGTGGGCTGATGAATTGCAGATGGAGTTTAATTTGGACAAATGCGAGGTGATGCATTTTGGTAGATTGAACCAGGGCAGAACATACTCAGTTAATGGTATGGCATTGGGGAGAGTTACAGAACAATAAGATCTAGGGGTACATGTTCATAGCTCATTGAAAGTGGAGTCACAGGTGGACAGAGTGGCGACGAAGGCATTCGGCATGCTTGGTTTCATCGGTCAGAACATTGAATACAGGAGTTGGGTCGTCTTGTTGAAGTTGTACAAGACATTGGTAAGGCCACACTTGGAATACTGTGTGCAATTCTGGTCACCCTATTATAGAAAGGATATGATTAAACTAGAAAGAGTGCAGAAAAGATTTGCTCGGATGCGACTGGGACTTGATGGATTGAGTTATAAGGAGAGGCTGGATACACTGGGACTTTTTTCTCTGGAGCATAGGAGGCTGAGGGGTGACCTTATAGAGGTCTATAAAATAATGAGGGGCATAGACAAGGTAGATAGTCAATATCTTTTCCCAAAGGTAGGGGAGTCTAAAACTAGAGGGCATAGGTTTAAGGTGAGAGGGGAGAGATACAAAAGTGTCCAGAGGGGCAATTTCTTTCACAGAGGGTGGTGAGTGTCTGGAACAAGCTGCCAGAGGTGGTAGTAGAGGCGGGTACAATTTTATCTTTTAAGAAGCATTTAGAGTGTTACATGGCGGCACGGTAGCACAGTGGTTAGCACTGCTGCTTCACAGCTCCAGGGTCCCGGGTTCGATTCCCGGCTCGGGTCACTGTCTGTGTGGAGTTTGCACATTCTCCTCGTGTCTGCGTGGGTTTCCTCCGGGTGCTCCGGTTTCCTCCCACAGTCCAAAGATGTGCGGGTTAGGTTGATTGGCCAGGTTAAAAAAAATTGCCCCTTAGAGTCCTGGGATGTGTAGGTTAGAGGGATTAGTGGGTAAGGTATGTGGGGGTGGGGCCTGGGTGGGATTGTGGTCGGTGCAGACTCGATGGGCTGAATGGCCTCCTGCACTGTAGGGTTTCTATGATTTCTATGATTTCTATGAGTATGATGGGTATAGAGGGATATGGGCCAAATGCAGGCAATTGGGATTAGTTTAGGGTTTTTTTAAAATAAAAAGGGCGGCATGGACAAGTTGGGCTGAAGGACCTCTTTCCATGCTATAAACCTCTATGACTCTATGGTCTTCCCACTCCTGCCTGTCTGCTCACAGCAACAGTTTTCTGATGTGGGCAAAATATTATCAGGGTCTATTGGCTTGTAACAAGCCTAATTTATTCAAACATGGTGGACGAGCTGGTGATTTTTGGCACCTGTGCAATCCCCCCCCATACTGAGGGTGAGGGGAAATGTGGTGGGGTGGATATTCCCCTGTTTTACGTGACCCATCACAATAAACACGCCCAGTAGGGGCACATAAAATGCAGCCTCTTGTGTCTTGTTCTGGTAGGAGCAATATATAAATAGTTGTTCATGTCACCTAGATAATTTACCAATGATTATTACATAAACAATTTTCTCTCTAATACACGCTAAAGAGAGAAAATAGATTATTGTTCATTGATTTGTAACAAGGATAGTAGCATGTTTATTGTTTAAAATGTGCCACACCATGGCAGAATGTTTGGACCAATTGCTGGTTGGGATAACATATGAATGGTTTTGCATGCTCATGGAACAAAAATCAAAACTGACCAGTTTGCTGAATTTTTAAGAATTCATTCTTGGGATTTGAGTGTCACTTGCAAGACCAACATTTATTGCACATATGATAAGGTGATGATGACGGTTTAAACTTGTGCAGAAGGTGGGTGGGAACCAGAACAGCAGGCCAATAAGTGTAGGGACTGGGAGAAATGTGAGACTGAGATAAACAAAGCGCAGAGGGAAGTCGTGGGGCTTGGCGGGACTGGAGGTCTGGAGTGCATTTGCTTCAATGCAAGAAGTACAACAGAGTCAAGAAGAATCCCAAGGTTTTTTATGCATACATTAGGAGCATACATTACATACAAGAGGGTAGCAAGAGAAAGAGTAGGCCCACTCGGGGGACAATGGATGGAAGTTATGCATGGAGCCACAGGAAGTGGATGATATCCTTAATGAATACTTTGGTATTCACCAAGGAGAAGAACATGACAGATGTTGAGGTCAGGGATCGGTGAGTGAATGCTCCAGAGAATGTCAACATATCGGAGGAGGGAGTGTTGGGTTTGCTAAATTGCATTAAGATAGATAAGTCCTCGGGGCCAGATGGGATCTATCCCAGGTTAATGGGATAGGTCAAGGGAAGAAATAGCCGTGGCCTTAACAGATATCTTCACATCCTCTTTGATCACAGGTGAAGTTCCAGAGGACTGGAGAATAGCCAATGTTGTTTAAGGAAGGAAGTAGGGATAATCCAGGAAATTATAGGCCGATCAGCCTGACGTCAGTGGTGGGGACGCTTTTGGAGCAAGTACTGAGGGATAGGATATCTGCACATTTGGAAGAAAATGGACTAGTTAGTGACAGGCAGCATGGTTTTGTACGGGGAAGCTCATGTCTCACCAATATGATTTTTTTTGAAGAGGTGACAGAGATAATTGATGAAAGAGGGGCTGTGGGTGTAGTTTACATGGACTTCAATAAGACATTTGACAAGGTCCCACATGGCACACTGGCAGCAAAACTAAAATCACATGGGATTCGGATTGGGCTGACTAGATGGATACAGAACTGGCTTGGTTGTAGAAGACAGAGTAGTGTTGGAAGGGTGTTTTTCAGAATGGAGATCTGTAGCTCGTGGTGTTCCACAGGGATCAGTGCTGGGACCACTTTTGTTTGTAGTATGTATAAATGATTTGGACGAAAATGTAGGTGGTCTGATTAGTAAGTTTGCGAATGACATGATGATTGATGGAGTTGCTGATAGTTTCTGGGATTGTCTGAGGACACAACAGGATATAGATAAATTGGAGACTTGGACACAGAAATGACAGATGGAGTTTAATCTGGATAAATGTAAGGTGATGCATTTTGGAGGATCAAATTTAGATGTGAATTATACTTGTAAATGGGAGAACCCTGAGGAACATTAGCATAGAGCGATCTGGGTAGGCAAGTCCACAGTTCCCTTGAAGTGACAACACATGTGGCTAAGATAATTAAGAAGGCATATGGCATGCTTGTCTTCATCAGCTGGGGTATTGAGTACAAGATTTGGCAAATCATTTTGTAGGCAGCACGGTAGCACAGTGGTTAGCACTGCTGCTTCACAGCTCCAGGGTCCCGGGTTCGATTCCCAGCTCGGGTCACTGTCTGTGTGGAGTTTGCACATTCTCCTCGTGTCTGCGTGGGTTTCCTCCGGGTGCTCCGGTTTCCTCCCACAGTCCAAAGATGTGCGGGTTAGGTTGATTGGCCAGGTTAAAAATTGCCCCTTAGAGTCCTGAGATGCGTAGGTTAGCGGGATTAGCGGGTAAGTATGTGGGGGTAGGGCCTGGGTGGGATTGTGGTCGGTGCAGACTCGATGGGCCGAATGGCCTTCTTCTGCACTGTAAGGTTTCGCTGATTTCAGTTATATAAAACTTTGGTTAGGCCGCATTTGGAGTATTGCGTGCAATTCTGGTCACCAGACTATCAGAAGGAAGTGGAAGCTTTGGAGAGAGTGCAAAGAAGGTTCATCATGATGTTGCCTATTCTCGAGAGCATTGGCGATGAGGAGAGGCTGAATCAACTTGGATTAATTTCACTGGAAAGATGAAGGCTGAGGGGAGACCTGATAGAGGCCTACAAAATTGTGAGAGGCATAGACAGGGCAAATAGTCGGAGGCGCTTTCCCAGGGTGGAAGTGTCAATTACAAGGTGGCACAGGTTCCAGGTGAGAGAGGGAAAGTTTAAGGGAGATGTGCGAGGGAAGGTTTTCACGTGGAGTGTGGTGGGTGCCTGGAACTCTCTGCCAGAGTAGATAGTGGAAGCAGGCACATTAGCAACATTTAAGAGGCATCTGGATGGGTGCATGAACAGGGAGGGAATAGAGGGCTATGGACTGAGTAAGGGCAGAAGGTTTTTTTAGTTTCGTTAGGGCATCATGATCGGCACAGGCTTGGAGAGCCAAAGGGCCTGTTCCTGTACTGTACTTTGTTCTTCGTTCTTGGATGGTGGCAGAACATTCTGATACACCAACAGGGCCATTGCAGAGTTTTTATGTGGCTAACTATCAGCATAACCCTCCAATTCCTCTCCCTTATTTTTAATGCTTTCCATTTAAAGCATTTATAGTATTCTCAACTACACCTTGCAGCATTTGAGTTTCACGTTCTCATCATCTCTGGATAGAGAAGTTCTTGTGAATTCCCTGCATGATTTCTTGAAGACTATCATATGTTATTGGCCTCTAGTTTTGATCTTTAAAAAATTATCTCTGTTAACTCAATCAAAGCCTTTGAAGTTTAAGGATCGATCTTGGGTAATCCATCATTCTTGTCTTTGCAAGAAAAAAGTGACCCAGCCTCTTCATTCTTTCCTGATGGGAATAACCTTAGATTTTTGGTGCAATCCTTATGAAACTATTTTGCTCCCTGTCTACAGCCTCTACGTAATTCTATGAGAATGAGAACTGTGTAATATTCAAAGTGTGTACTCGCCAAGGTTCCAACTCTCTACTTGTCAATTCTGTCCCTCTGGAAATACGATTTACTTTACAAGGTTTATTTCTTTTATGGCCTTGTAAACCTCTGTCTTAACAAAATGTCATATCTCATTTATTTTACTTGAAATTAGTTCACAAATTTTATACCTATTCTGCAATCTTATTGCTGTATAATTTATTCCAATGCTCCACTGTATTGGCAATTCCTAAATTTGGAGATGACACTAAGGGGATATAAAGTTTTGATTCAAAGTCTAAATCAATTATATAATTTGTGAACAGCAGTGGGAATTGCATTGATCTTTTTGTGACCCCATTTTCATCCTTCTGCCACTCTGTCTAGCTACCCTTCACCTCCAGGGTGGGATTTTCCAGGCCTTCCCATTGGTGGGATCTTCCAGTCCCACCAAAGGTAACCTCCCCTCATGGCACATTTCCTGGTGGTAGGATGGGTGATCCATGCAAAACGCCATAAACAATATCGGGAGGCAATAACATTTGGACAGCCAAATGCTATCCATCAGAGTCAGCATGGTTTTATGAAGGGCAAATCATGTTTGACTAATTTGCTCGAGTTCTTTGAAGATGTAACAAGCAAAGTGGATAATGGGGATCATGTAGATGGGGATCATCTGGACTTCTGGGAGGTGCTTGATAAAGTGCCACACAAGGTTAATTTGCAAGGTTAGATCAGATGGGGTAATTAGGGGTAATTTCTGCATGGGTTTCCTCTGGGTGCTCCGGTTTCCTCCCACAGTCCAACAGATGTGCTAGTTAGGTGGATTGGCCATGCTAAATCCTCCCTCCATATACCTGAACAGGTGTTGGAATGTGGAGACTCGGGGATTTTCACGGCGGCGAGGGGATTTTCACAGTAACTCCATTGCAGTGTTAATGTAAGCCTACTTGTGACACTAAACAGAGGTTTTTGGCTTTAATTATAAATTATAAATTTTATTTAACATTCATCCTTTGTATTATGTGACTATACTATTTCTAATCTCACCTTCCGATTTCATGTTCATTTGATCCATCTTTCTGGTAAATACTGAAACAAAATAATGTGATATTTCTGCCATTTCTTGTCATCTCTAACTTACTCCTATCTATTCTTTAATGCCTCAATTCCCAGTCCACATTTCCTTTTTATTTATTTGTTGTAGAACATGTTACTATTTTATTTTATGTTCTTTGGTAATTTAATTTCATTGTTTTTCTTTGCCATTCTAATTGTTTCTCAAACTCTCTCCAAATTGCTTTCTATTTTTTCTTGTCATGTTCGCCCCTGCTGTTCATGCACTAAGTATGTACCTCTTTCTTTACCCTTCATTTTTCACTCATCGTGTCTTTGTTCATCCATGGTTGCTCATTCAGATGTTGTTTCTTCTTTTCCTCGTGGAATATATTTCTTTCTGGACTCTAACTAGTGTTTTAAATGTTTCCCATTGCTGTTTTACGTTATTGATTTCCAAATTTATTGTCCATTATATTTTTGCAAGTTCCATTCTTGGTGTTTCAAAACCAATTTTCTCTGATTTATTACCTGAGTTTTTGCCATAATGCTGTCCTCTGCAGTTATTATCTTAAAATATGTTTATTGTGTTACACAAAATGCCTAGATGTACCCCCTTTCATTTCTCTTATCTGTTCTGGATCATTCCACAGGGATCAGTGCTGGGTCCTCTGCCATTTGTGATTTTTATCAATGACATGGTGGAGGGGGCTGAAGGGTGGGTCAATAAATTTGCTGATGACACCAAGATTGGTGGAGTAGTGGATGAGGTGGAGGGCTGTTGTCGGCTGCAAAGAGACATAGATAGGATGCAAAGCTGGGCCGAAAAATGGCAGATGGAATTTAACCCTGATAAGTGCAAGGTGATTCATTTTGGTAGGGCAAATTTGAATGCGGATTACAGGGTCAACGGCAGGGTTCTGAGGAATGTGGAGGAACAGTGAGATCTTGGGGTTCATATCCACAGATCTATGAAGGTTGCCACTCAAGTAGACAGAGCCGTGAAGAAGGCCTATAGTGTGTTAGCGTTTATTAACAGGGGGTTTGAGTTTAAGAGCCGTGGGGTTATGCTGCAACTGTACAGGACCTTGGTGAGACCACATTTGGAATATTGTGTGCAGTTCTGGTCACCTCACTATAAGAAGGATGTGGAAGCATTGGAAAGAGTGCAAAGGAGATTTACCAGGATGCTGCCTGGTTTGGAGAGTAGGTCTTATGAGGAAAGGTTGAGGGAGCTCGGGCTTTTCTCTTTAGAGCGGAGGAGGATGAGAGGCGACTTAATAGAGGTTTACAAGATGATGAGGGGGATAAATAGAATGGAGGTTCAGAGACCATTTCCTCGGGTGGGTGTAGCTAATACTAGGGGGCATAACTATAAGGTTCATGGTGGGAGATACAGGAAGGATGTTCGAGGACGGTTCTTTACTCAGAGAGTGGTTGGGGTGTGGAATAGACTGCCTGCTTTGATAGTGGAGTCGGACACTTTCAAGGGGTTATTGGATAGGCACATGGAGCACACCAGAATGATGGGGAGTGGGATAGCTTGATCTTGGTTTCGGACAAAGCTCGGCACAACATAGAGGACCGAAGGGCCTGTACTGTGCTGTACTGTTTTATGTTCTATTCCCCATCACAAGATCCTGTCTTAAATCTTGTATTGTTGGCGTTCTGACATACAGACCTAGAAGGGCCTTTTTGTATGACTCTGCCTCTAAAAGAGTCTTGTGCACATTATAGGAACTCAGAATCACAGAATTGTTACAGCATAGAAGGAGGCCAATTTGGCCCATTATGTTCGCACTGGCTCTCCACATGAGCGTCATGACTTAGTGCCATTCCTCTGCCTTCTCCCCGTTTCCCTGCGCATTGTTTCTATTAAAATAATCATCTAATTACTTCATTCTTTTATTCCCTTTACTAAACTCATCTGGCCAGTTTATTTTGTGTTAGCAGAAATTCTTCATGGTTATTATTCAATGTTTTCTTTTCACTAATTATCCCAATATTAAAATCAAACGTTAAGAGCGTGATAATTTTGTGATACACCGAGCTTAGCCGATAATTGTGTGATTGCAGTACGAAAAATGCAAATTTTCAGGAATAGTTATCCGAGTTGAAGCAACTCAGGCAGGCACGCTGACATCGTTTAAGACTTACCTGGATAGTCACATGAGCAGCCTGGGAATGGAGGGATACAAACGATTGGTCTAGTTGGACCAAGGAGCGGCACAGGCTTGGAGGGCCGAAGGGCCTGTTTCCTGTCTGTACTGTTCTTTGTTCTTTGTTCATTATTTAAAGGAGGGAGATAAAAAAAACTCCACAAACATACATTCAACTTTCATAAATGCAGATATTAGTGTGAGACAATAATAGACCAGAAACCTCTTTCTAAAAAAAAAAGCTTTTAAAACAAAAATTACAACACTTTTAATTTTTGCAATCAATTTTCAAAACAGCAGGAAAGAGAACAAATGTCTTCCTCTATTTAAAAAAATTGTCTGGAACTCTGCTGGCAAACTGGAAATCCTAACAGCATGTTATTTATTTTTCAATGTTTTGTAAGCTGTCACCAAGTATGTGATGAATGAACAATCCCCATACAAACGTCAGAAAGGAAGTTTCGGCAGATACTGATAAAAATGTTACAGTCCAGAGAATAGAACATAACAGCGCTGTACCGACACTTTTGCCCTCGATGTTGCGCCGACCTGTGAAACCAATCTAAAGCCCATCTAACCTACACTATTCCAATATCATCCATATGTTTATCCAATAACCATTTAAATGCCCTTAATGTTGACGCGTCCACTACTGTTGCAGGCAGGGCATTCCACGCCCTTACCACTCTGAGTAAAGAACATACCTCTGACATCTGTCCTACATCTATCACCCCTCAATTTAAAGCTATGTCCCCTCGTGCTAGCCATCACCATCCGAGGAAAAAGGCTCTCTCTGTCCACCCTATCTAATCCTCTGATCATCTTATATGCCTCTATTAAGTCACTACTTAACCTTCTTCTCTCTAATGAAAACAGCCTCAAGTCCCTCAGCCTTTCCTCATAAGACCTTCCCACCATACCAGGCAACATCGTGGTAAATCTCCTCTGCACCCTTTCCAATGCTTCCACATCCTTCCTATAATGCGGCGACCAGAACTGTACGCAATACTCCAAGTGCGGCCGCACCAGAGTTTTGTACAGCTGCAACATGACCTCATGGCTCCGAAACTCAATCCCTCTACCAATAAAAGCTAACACACTGTACGCCTTCTTAACAACCCTATCAACCTGGGTGCCAACTTTCAGGGATCTATGCACATGGACACACAGATCTCTCTGCTCACCCACACTACCAAGTATCTTACCTTTAGCCCAGTACTCTGTATTCCTGTTACTCCTTCCAAAGTGAATCACCTCCCACTTTTCCGCATTAAACTCCATTTGCCACCTCTCAGCCCAGCTCTGCAGCTTATCTATGTCCCTCTGGAACCTGCAACATCCTTCCGCACTGTCCACAACTCCTCCGACTTTGTGTCATCTGCAAATGTACTAACCCATCCTTCTATGCCCTCATCCAGGTCATTTATAAAAATGACAAACAGCAGTGGCCCCAACACAGATCCTTCCGGTACACCACTAGTAACTGAACTCCAGGATGAACATTTCCCATCAACCACCACCCTCTGTCGTCTTACAGCTTGCTCAATCTTCTGCAATAGCTTACTATGGGGAACCTTATCAAACGCCTTACTGAAATCCATATAAACCACATCAGCTGCTTTACCCTTATCCACCTCTTTGGTCACCTTCTCAAAGAACTCAATAAGGTTTGTGAGGCACGACCTACCCTTCACAAAACTGTGTTGACTATCCCTAATCAAATTATTCCTTTCTAGATGTTTATAAATCCTATCTCTTATAATCCTTTCCAAAACTTTGCCCACAACAGAAGTAAGGCTCACCGGTCTATAATTACCAGGGTTGTCCCTACTCCCCTTCTTGAACAAGGGGACAACATTTGCTTTCCTCCAGTCTTCTGGCACTATTCCTGTAGACAAAGACGACATAAAGATCAAAGCCAAAGGCTCTGCAATCTCCTCTCTAGCCTCCCAGAGAATCCTAGGATAAATCCCATCCGGCCCAGGGGACTTATCTATTTTCACACTTCCCAGAATTGCTAACACCTCCTTATGAACCTCAATCCTGTCTAGTCTAATAGCCTGTATCTCGGTATTCTCCTCGACAACATTGTCTTTTTCCTGTGTGAATACTGACGAAAAATATTCATTTAGCGCCTCTCCTATCTCTTTGGACTCCATGCACAACTTCCCACTACTGTCCTTGACTGACCCTAATCTTACCCTAGTCATTCTTTTATTCCTGACATACCTATCGAAAGCTTTAGGGTTTTCCTTGATCCTACCTGCCAAAGACTTCTCATGTCCCCTCCTGGCTCTTCTTAGCTCTCTCTTTAGATCCTTCCTGGCTAACTTGTAACTCTTAAGCACCCTAACTGAGCCTTCACGTCTCATCTTTACATAAGTCTCCTCCTTCCTCTTCACAAGAGATTCAACTTCTTTAGTAAACCACGGTTCCCTCGCTCGACCCCTTCCTGGTATGTACCTGACAGGTACATACTTATCAAGGACACGCAGTAGCTGTTCCTTGAACAAGCTCCACATTTCAATTGTGCCCATCCCATGCAGTTTCCTTCCACATCCTATGCATCCTAAATCTCACCTAATCGCATCATAATTTCCTTTCCTCAAGCTATAACACTTGCCCTGCGGTATATACCTATCCCTTTCCATCGCTAAAGTAAACGTAACCGAATTGTGGTCACTATCACCAAAGTGCTCACCTACCTCCAAATCTAACACCTGGCCTGGTTCATTACCCAATACCAAATCCAATGTTGGCCTGTCTACATACTGTGTCAGGAAACCCTCCTGCACACATTGGACAAAGACTGACCCATCTAAAGTACTCGAATTATAGCTTTTCCAGTCAATATTTGTAAAGTTAAAGTCCCCCATAACAACTACCCTGTCACTTTCGCTCCTATCCAGAATCATCTTTGCACTCCTTTCCTCTACATCTCTGGAACTTTTCGGAGGCCTATAGAAAACTCCCAACAGGGTGACCTCTCCTTTCCTGTTTCTAACCTCAGCCCATACTACCTCAGTAGACGAGTCCTCATCAAACGTCCTTTCTGCCACCGTAATACTGTCCTTGACTAACAATGCCACACCTCACCCTCTTTTACCACCTTCCCTGATCTTACGGAAACATCTAAACCCCGGAACTTGCAACAACCATTCCTGTCCCTGCTCTATCCATGTCTCCGAAATGGCCACAACATCGAAGTCCCAGGTACCAACCCATGCTGCAAGTTCACCCACCTTTTCCAGATGCTCCTGGCGTTGAAGTAGACACACTTCAAAACACCTTCCTGCCGGTACTCTCCTGCGACCTTGAAACCTTATTCATGACCTCACTAGTCTCAACCTCCTGTCCACTGGAGCTACAATTCGGGTTCCCATCCCCCTGCTGAATTAGTTTAAACCCTCCCGAAGAGCATTAGCAAATTTCCCCCCCCAGGATATTGGTACCCCTCTGGTTCAGGTGTAGACCATCCCGTTTGTAGAGGTCCCACCTGCCCCAGAATGAGCCTCAATTATCCAGGTATCTGAATCCCTCCCTCCTGCACCATCCCTATAGCCACGTGTTCAACTGTTCTCGCTCCCTATTCCTCACCTCGCTAGCATGTGGCACGGGGAACAAACCAGAGATAACAACTCTGTTTGTTCTAGCTCTAAGCTTCCACCCTAACTCCCTAAATTGCTGCCTTACATCCCCATCCCTTTTCCTACCTATTTCATTGGTGCCTATGTGGACCACGACTTGGGGCTGGTCCCCCTCCCCCTTAAGGATCCCGAAAACACGATCCGAGACATCACGGACCCCGGCACCTGGGAGGCAACACACCAGCCGCGAGTCCCTCTCATTCCCACAGAATCTCCTATCTGTCCCCTAACTATGCAGTCCCCAATGACTAATGCTCTACTCCTTCCCCCCCCCCCCCTTTCCCTTCTGAGCAACAGGGACAGACTCTGTGCCAGAGACCTGTACCTCATGGCTCACCCCTGGTAAGTCGAATGGTTAATAAAATTTTGTATTATAAATATCTAATGAGTCTGCTGGCTCTCTTTTGTTCACTATCCTTTATTGGTTGGTTGTTTTGAGATTTGTGCTCATTATATCAGATTAGTTTATTACTGACCAATGAAGTACAATAAGACAATTGATCATGGCTGAGATGTAAATTGCCTTTGTTTTACATTCACATTGACATTTTTTAAATTAAATTAGGAGTACACGATCAGCAGCACGAAAAAATTATCACAATATCAGAGGATGGATTTGTGCAGAGTCCACGATTTCCTCAGAGTTACCCTCGGAATGTGGTGCTCGTGTGGAGGTTAATAGCATCCGATGAGAATATGCAGATACAGCTGACCTTCGATGAAAGATTCGGTCTCGAGGAACCAGAGAATGGACTGTGCAAGTGAGTGCATCCTTTTCAGATAAAGGTAGAACCAACTATTATTTGTAAAAAAAACACTTGCTCTTCAGGTGAACTGAGAACAGCAACTTCATTTCATGTACGTTCAATACGCAGCCACGTAAGTGATGCAGGAGAGATTCTGAATAGTTTCTAAATTATTGAGAATGCTGATACGGTGAAGTCTGTTTAAGGGAATCACTGATGAATAGAAACTAAACCAAAAGCTCAATCTATTCCAGTAGGCTTTCTCTTTGGTAATGTAAGTAATAATGACTGCCTTTTAAAACATCACAATGAGCTACTTAAAAAATTTAAAAGCTTCCATGAGCACACTTTGGAAACATGATGCCTAACAGCCATCAAATGATAGTGCAATGGCTTCAAACATCAATTTTATAAGCATAAAAGAAGCCCTATGCTTTCCTTGTGCTTTGTTTTTAATCTGATTTCTGCTTGCTTTCACTGTATTTTACATTTCAAGTTTGGTAAAGAATTTCTCAGGAAATGTTGATATACCATGATGCTTGTGCCATTGAGGAAATTGAGGGCCACATAAACATAGAATAGTACAGAAGGAGGCTATTTGATCAAGTGTGCCTGTACCAACTTTTTGGAAGAGCTATCCAATTTGTCCCATTCACTGCCCTTTCCCTATAGTCATGCAGGTATTCCTCCTTCAAATAGTTATTCAATTTCCTTTTTAAAAATTATGATTGAATTTTCTTCCACCGACCTATTGAGGTAACGTTTTCCAGCTTGCTCTGTTTTTTTAAAAAAAACTCCATATCTCGTCTCTCGTTCTTTTATCAATTACCCTCCACCTGTATCCACCAATTTATTGATGTTTCAGCCACTCAAAACAGTTTTGCCATGGAGTCAAAGTCATAGAGGTTTACAGCATGGAAACAGGCCCTTCGGCCCAACGTGTCCATGCCGCCTTTTTTTTTAACCACTAGGTTAGTCCCAATTGCCTGCGCTTGCCCATATCCCTCGATGGCCATCTTACTCGTTTAACTGTCTAAACACTTTTTAAAAGACAAAATTGTACCCACCTTGACTACTACCTCCTGGCAGCTTGTTCCAGACGCTCACCACCCTCTGAAAAAATTGCTCCTCTGGACCCTTTTGTGTATCTCCCCGCTCACCTTAAGCCTATGTCCTCTAGGTTTAGATTCCCCTACCTTTGGGAAAAGATATTGATTATCCAGCTGATCTCTGCCCTGATTATTTTATAGACCTCTATAAGATCATCCCTCAGCCTTTTATGTTCCAGTGAAAGAAGTCTCAGTCTATCCAGCCTCTCCTTATAACCCAAACCATCAAGTCCCGGTAGCATCCTAGTAAATCTTTTCTGCACTATTTCTAGTTTAACAATATCCTTTCTATAATCGGGTGACCAGAACTGTACACAGTATTCCAAGTGTGGCCTTACCAATGTATTGTATAACTACAACAAGACGTCCCAACTCCTGTATTCAATGTTCTGACCGATGAAACCACGCATGCTGAATGCCTTCTTCACCACTCTGTCCACCTGTGACTCCACTTTCAATGAGCTATGAACATGTACCCTAGATCTCTTTGTTCTATAACTTTTCCCAACACCCTACCATTAACTGAGTAAGTCCTGCCCTGGTTCAATCTACCAAAATGCATCACCTCGCTTTGTCTAAATTAAACTCCATCTGCCATTCATCAGCCCACTGGCCCAATTGATCAAGATCCCGTTGCAGTCCGAGATAACTTTCTTCACTGTCCACTATGCCACCAATCTTGGTGTCATCTGCAAACTTACTAACCATGCCTCCTTCTTGACAGCCCCATAAAATCTCCCCTTAACCTTCTCCACTTTCAGGGGAACAACCACTTTCTTTAGTCTATTTGCTGAACTGAAGTCCCACATCCCTGATCTCAATCTAGTAAATCTTCTCTTGACCCTCCCCGGGGTCTTGTCATCTTTCCTAAAATGTTGAACCCAAAATAGTGCACAACATATTTATAAAGCTTCAGCATATCTTCCTTGCGTTTTTTGCGCTCTCCCTCTTTTTATCAAGTCTGCGATCTCATGCTTTTTTTAAAAAAGAGGTGTTCACAACCTGCCCTGCTGCTTTTGTGCACACATATACCCCCAAGGTCTTTATGCTCCTGTATAATTTGGTTTATGTCATCTCTCCTCATTCCTTCTATCAAAATATATTACTTCATATTTCTGTGTTAAATTGCATGTTCCCTGTGTCTGCCCATTTCTCCCTCCATGTGTCCCTGAAGCATGTATCCTGAAGTATTCTCCTTATTGTATGTCCTGTCTTTATATGGGTCATATATGCGAGGTCATTTGTATCAAATAGTGGTCTTAATACTGACTGCTGGGAACAATACTGCAAACCTCCCTCCATCAGACTATCAAGCAAGAAGCTTGGGAGAGGGAAGAAGAAGAAGGGAACACCTTTCCACTAGGGTTATATGTGAAGTACTCACACTCCATACTAGTAATCACAACCCTATTTCCCCATTCATCAATGGTCCCACAATCTTTACCTTCACTCTGTCACTGACCATCACATCAGCCTCCTGGCCATAATGCAAAATTAAAAGCCACCATAATGAGTTTTCTAAATCAAATTTATCAATGAAATCAGGTTATATTACATGCAAATCTGAACTATTCACATTTGTGCATTCCCTTCGTGCCTATCTTCCATATGGCTTTGCCTGTATGCGTGCTCCATGGCAGTCCTTCGGAGGACCGATTGCTGGAGTGTTGTGACACCTCCAAGCCTTTTAGAACACTATTATCTGTAGCCATAGTGACAGCACCAAGCTGACCTTTGGGGACTTCAGTGTGAGCTTCCATTGAAGCACTCATTGTTGGTGGAAGCTCATTGTTCTGCAGTGGAGCCCAAGAGCTAGGCCATCAGACATTGCATAAGAGCAAAATACTGCAGATACTGTAAATCTAAAATGACACAAAATACTGGAAATGCTCAGCACGTTTGACGGTATCTATGGAACAAGAAGCAAAGTTAACGTTTCGGGTTGATGACCTGAATTCTGATGAAAGGTCAGTGAGCTGAAACATGGACTTTGTTTCACGTTTCACAGAGAACGCATAAATGTGCTCATGGATTTCACTACTGCTTCCTGCTGGAGAATCTAGGGTTTCAAACTTTGCAAAATTCCTAGCACCAAGTTGGTGTAGGCCTCCTCCTTCAATGACATTGACTGCAGACTTCCTGATAGGCTTCTCAACATGTCAGGCATTTTGTTATATATAACCATTAGCAATCTTTTGTAGCTGATGTCCTCACCTGAGTCCTCTGGAAGAGACCTCATGTGTGAATTGGCTGCCTAGTGGGCAGGTACCTGCTCTTTCCTTTCAGACTGCGCTGGTTGTCTCCAGTGTCTCATCATGTGCAGATCCCATATTTTATCTATCCTCTAAGATCAATGTAATGTCAGTATCTGAACGGGTGACTGCGAGTGAGAAATCAGATGAGAATGTGTCTTCTTCACCACTTTCTTCTTGGTATTGCTCCACTGTCTGGTCTGCTTCCACACATTGGGTACCTGAAAGGAAAAGGCATGGGGTAGAGTTGTGGGGAAAGTTACACCATTTGCAAGTAATAAGTGAGTAGAGATTGTGGAATGAGGATGAACTAGGATCTGAGAAGGAGGATTACTATAATAAATTGAGGGCAAATCAATGAGCCTTCGGAACATAAAGGCTTTATTGCTAAAGCAACAAATAACAATATATGCCAATAGGGTCTGACAGAATAACTATGCGATGTAAACTAATCCTCCCTCGCTCCAACTGCCGATCCTTCCCAATCCGGGATATGTACCCTCGCACTCAATTGGCTCTGCTTCCTGCCGCAATACTCCGCAGGATCAGATCTGACTACGTGGCCCTCTTAAGTGGCTACACTCCACTCCTTTCCAATTTCTCCAAAAAGACATCGATTATGGCATCAGAAAACCTAGGTGCTCCTTCCCATTCATATTCAGTTATCCTTCTGTGTTTCCAAGGTCAGATTGAGCTCTGAAGACATCCAGTACCTGCTCCAAATATAATGCACCTTACTTTTAAGAGGTGCAGGCTAGCTTTAAGCAGTGGAGGCTAGCTCTGTCATATGAACCAAGCTCAATTTTGGGCTGCGTACTGATACCACCAATACACAGCACTACATACAGAAAACATATAAATGAGTAGGTCATGTGAAGATAGAATCTTCTTCTATTGGCCATGTGTTAATTGCACATTGTCATCCCTCTGCCAGTTTTTGGGGTTTATTCTGGGCGGCACGGTAGCACAGTGGTTAGCACTGCTGCTTCACAGCTCCAGGGACCTGGGTTCGATTCCCGGCTTGGGTCACTGTGTGGAGTTTGCACATTCTCCTCATGTCTGCGTGGGTTTCCTCCGGGTGCTCTGGTTTCCTCCCACAGTCCAAAGATGTGCGGGTTAGGTTGATTGGCCATGCTAAAATTGCCCCTTAATTCCTGAGATGTGTAGATTCGAGGGATTAGTGGGTAAATACATAGGGATATGGGGGTAGGGCCTGGGTGGGATTGTGGTCAGTGCAGACTCGATGGGCCAAATGGCCTCTTTCTGCACTGTAGGGTTTCTATGATTCAATTCAATCTTCATAACTCCTAAGTTTCCAAATAGTGAAGAAAGATCATTTTAGGACTGACACTTTAGGAAATTTTTGAAATGATCTATATGTGGAAGTATAGGAAAATAAAACCTTGGAATTGTTTAATTAAGTAGATGTTACAAGGAACGGGGATATTGGAATTTTTTTTTCATTCATGGAGGTGGATATCTCTGACAAAGCCAGCATTTGTCATCCGTCCCCATTGCTCTTTACAGATAGTGGTGAATCACTTCCTTGAACTCCTACAATTCATGCGGTGTATGTACACCCACAGTGCTGTTAGGAAGAGTTCCAGGATTTTTACCAAGTGGCAATGAACAAACAGCAATATATTCCCAAGCCATGATAGCGTGTGGCATGGAGGTACCTTGCAGCTGGTGTTGTTCCCAGGTTTCTTTTATCCTTGTCCTTCTAGGTGGTAGAGGTCATGGGTTTGGGAGAGGCTGTTGAAAGAGGCTTGTTGGAGCTAATCCATCTAACCAACACATCTTTAGACAAGTTAGCATGACCAATCCACCTAACCTGCACATCTTTGGACTGTGGGAGGAAACCGGAGCATCCGAAGGAAACCCATGCAGATACAGGGAGAACATGCAAACACCACACAGACCTGAGGCTGGAATTGAACCTGGTCCCTGGTGCTGTGAGGCAGCAGTACTAACCACTGTGCCACCATGCTGCCCATATGTCAAAGATGGCTGTCAGAGAACCAAGGACCTTGTGGCTTGTGACACCAGCTCAAATTGAGTCCATATGGACTCGACGTTAACTCTGTTCCTCTCTTCACAAATGCTGTCAGGCCTGCTGGGTTTTTCTAGCTTTTTCTTTTTCAGATTTCCAGCATCTGCAGTAATTTGCTTTTGTATAAGCATGACAGCTACTCATTTACATAAAACCTGAGATACCCGAAGTTATAGTGATGAAGACAATCTGTAGATGTGTAGAGTTCGATTATCAGACTCTGACATGGTTAACAATATATTCAGTGATTGGTGAGAAGAATGAACTTTTTCCCATAGAGATACATAAGCCAGTGTTTACAGGTGTAAAAAAAGAAAATAGGAGTTGGAATAGGTAATTCGGCCCTTCAAACCTGCTACACCATTCAGTATGATGAAGGCAGATCATACAACTCAATAGCCTGATCCCATCTCCCCCCTACTCCCCCCCGCCCCCCCAAACCTTATCCTTTGACCCCCTTTGCCCCAAGAGTTATATCTTGAAACTATACAATGTTTTGGCTTCAACTACTTTCTGTGGTAGTGAATTCATCTGGCTTGCCACTATGTGAGTGAAGAAAATTCTCCTCATTCTGTTCTGAATGGTCTACCCCGTATCTTTTGGACTATGACCCATGGTTCTGTATACCCCCATCAGGAACATTTTTCCTGCATTACCCTGTCTTGATCTTTTCGAACTTTATAGGTTTCTATGAGATCTTGGAATGGCCTCCTTCTGCACTGTAGGGATTCTATGATTCTATGATAATGAGTGCAGAAGGAGGCCAGTTGGCCCATCGAGCCTGCAGCGACAACAATCCCACCCAGGCTTTTACCCCACATAATTACCCTGCTAATCCCCCTGACACCGATGGGTAATTTAGCATGGCCAATCCACCTAACCTGCACATCTTTGGACTGTGGGAGGAAAGTGGAGCAGCCGGAGGAAACCACACAGACTCAGAGAGAACGTGCAAACACCACAGAGTCACCCGAGGCCAGAAACGAACCCGGGTCCTGGCGCTGAGAGGCAGCAGTGCTAACCACTGTGCCAGCAATCCCCCTCATTCTTCTAAACTCCAGTGAATATAATCCGAACTGACTCCATCTCTCCTCATGTCAGTCCTGCCACCCTACAAATCAGTCTGGTAAACCATTGCACTCCCTCTGTAGCAAGAAAATCCTTCCTCAGAGAAGGAGACCAAAACTGCGCACACACTATTCTACATGTGGCTTCACCACGACCCTGTATAATTGCAGCAAGGCACCCCTGTTCCTGTACTCGAATCCTCTTGCTATTAAGGCCAAACCAACAATCCATTTGCCTTCTCTACCACCTGTTGCACCTGCATGCTTACCTCAGTGACTGGTGTACAATGACACCCAGTTCTCGTTGCACATTCCCTTCTGTGCATGGTGGTACAGTGGCTAGCGCTGCTGTCTCACAGTGCCAGGGACCCGGGTTCAATTCTCGGCTTGGATCACTGTCTGTGTGAAGTCTGCACTTTCTCCCCATGTCAGCAAGGGTTTCCGCTGGGTGCTCCGGTGTACTCCCACAGTCTGAAAGAGGTGCTGGTTAGGTGCATTAGCCATGCTAAATTCTCCCTCCATGTACCTGAACAGGCGACTAGGGGATTTTCACAGTAACTTCGTTGCAGCGTTAATGTAAGCCTACTTATGACAAATAAACTTTATAGTCATTCAGATAATAATTTGTCTTCCTGTTTTTGCTACCAAAGTGGATAACTTCACATTTATCCATGGTATACTGTACCTGCTTTGCATTTGCATAGTTGGACATGCAACCTGCTCAAATCACACACGAGCAACTCTGCAACCTCCTCACAGCTCACGCTCTCACCCAGCTTTGTGTCACCTGCAAATTTGGAGATATTACATTTAGCTCCCACATCTAAATTAGTTCTCTCATCTAAATCATTGATGTATATTGTGAATAGCTGGTGTCCTAGCATCTGTTATCTGACTTCAAACTTAAATCTCTTTGCAGGTACTTAGTTTAGTGTAACAAACCAGGGACAGGCATCAACTCAAATTCACTTCACAGACGAACTTTCGTTTATTCAACTCAAACTCTCAACAGTTGCAACATGTTCAACTCTTTCACTTTAACTCTTTAACTGAAAACGAATACTGTCCGGTTTCTTGAGTGAACTTGCCAGGTCCATTCCTGATGTAGATTCTTCCTTGTGGTTCTTCTGTCTTCTCTGAAGATGTTCCTTCAAGGCATACTTGCAATGGTGTATCATGTCATTGCTGAAGACAAATGCTCAAACACATCTCTTTATCCCCAAACTTTCCCAATCTTCCAGAAAGTTACTAGGGCCCATAAGTTTAAGGTGCGAGGGGCAAGGTTTAAAGGAGATGCACAAGGCAAGTTTTTTTTTAACAGTGTGGTGGGTGCCTGGAACTCGCTGCTGGTGGGTAGTGGAAGCAGATACAATAGGGACTTTTGAGGAGCGTCTGGACAAATACATGAATAGGATGGGAATAGAAGGATATGGTCCCCGGAAGAGGGCCTTAGTTCAGTCGGGCAGCATGGTCAGTGCAGACTTGGAGGGCCGAAGGGCCTGTTCCTGTGCTGTAATTTTCTGCTTAGATCACTGGATGAGTGCCAGAGAACAAATTGGAAACCAATATTGTTTGATCATGGCCAATTGAGTTTCTCGTAAACAACTCCCAAATGTTTTTAACCAAGCTGCATATAAGTTACATAGCCTCACCATATTTGGTAGTAATGGATCCAATGTGTCCAGCATAGTCCAAACAGCAATCCTTATTTGGTGAATGCACACTGTCCATGGGACAGGTTATGACTTGCAACACCGTTCTAACCTGCATCTGTGTTTTAATTGTAACGTGACCAGAGTTCCCACCATGCTTAATTCTCAATGTCACAATTGCTCCTGCAGCCAATATTGCAGTTGTTGTAATTGTCGTCCTGGCCACACACCGACCCCTGCAGAAGTTCACGAGCCATTGCCTGCCATGTGGAAAATAACCCAATCATTCCTACTCCAGGTGACAGAAGTCTGAGGTCATGTACCAACCAACTCGAGAACAGCTTCTTCCCTGCTGCTGTCAGACTTTTGAATGGATTTACCTTGCATTAAGTTGATCTTTCTCTACATCCTAGCAATGACTGTAAACTACATTCTGCACTGTCTCGTTTCCTTCTCTATGAATGGTATGCTTTGTCTGTATAGCGCGCAAGAAACAATACTTTTCACTATGTTAGTACATGTGACAATGAATCCAATCAAAAGAAGTGTTAGTGAGGGATCACTTTGAGACCAGTGACCATAATGCTATTAGTTTTAAGATAGCTATGGAGAATAATAGGTCTGGTCCAAAAATTAAAATTCTAAATTGGGGCAAGGCCAATTTTGATGGTATCAGGCAGGAACTTTCAAAAGTTGATTGGGGGAGTCTGTGGGAAGGCAAAGGAATGACTGGTAAGTGGGAGGCTTTCAAAAGTGTGTTAACCAGGGTTCAGGGTAAGCACATTCCTCTTAGAGTGAAGGGCAAGGCTGGTAGAAGTAGGGAACCCTGGATGACAATGGATTTTGAGGCCCTGGTCAAGTTGAAGAAGAAGGCACATGACATGCATAGGCAGCTGGGATCAAGTGAATCTCTTGAAGAGTATAGGGGGTATAGGAGTAGAGTTAAGAGAGAAATCAGGAGGGCAAAAAGGGGACATGAGATTGTTTTGGCAGATAAGGCAAAGGGAGAATCCAAAGAGCTTCTGCAAATAAGGAGCAAGGGAGAGAGTAGGGCCTCTTAAGGATCAACAAGGTCATCTCTGTGCGGATTCACGAGATGGGCGAGATCCTAAATGAATATTTCTGATCAGTATTTACTGTTGAGAAAAGCATAGATGTTAGGGAACTTGGGGAAATAAATAGTGATGTCATGAGGAGTGTACATATTACAGAGAAGGAGGTGCTGGAAGAGTTGAAGCGCATCAAGGGAGATAAATCCCCAGAACCTGATGAAGTGTATCCCAGGACATTATGGGAGGCTGGAGAGGAAATTTCGGATCCCCTAGCCGAGATATTTGAATCATCGATAGTCACAGGTGAGGTGCCTGAAGATTGGCAAATGTTGTGCCTTTGTTTAAAAAGGGCTGCAGGGAAAAGCCTGGGAACTACAGGCCAGTGAGCCTCACATCTGTGGTGGGTAAGTTGTTGGAAGGTTTTTTGAGAGACAGGATCTACAGGCATTTAGGGACAGTCAGCATGGCTTTGTGAGTGGAAAATCATGTCTCACAAATTTAATTGAGTTTTTTGAAGGGGTAATCAAGAAAGTAGAGAGAGAGGGCAGTGCAGTTGATGTCTACATGGACTTTAGCAAAACCTTTGACAAGATACCACATGGTAGGTTGTTGCATAAGGTTAAATCTCTCGGGATCCACGGTAAGGTAGCTAAATGGATACAAAATTGGCTTGATGACAGAAGCCAGAGGGTGGTTGTAGAGGGTTGTTTTTCAAACTGGAGACCTGTGACCAGCGGTGTGCCTCAGGGATCAGTGCTGGGTCCACTGTTCGTCATTTATATTAATGATTTGGATGAGAATATAGGAGGCATGGTTAGTAAGTTTGCAGATGACACCAAGATTGATGGCATAGTGGACAGTGAAGGTTATCTCGGATTGCAACGGGATCTTGATCAGGGGAGAAAAAAACCAGAGGGCATGGGTTGAGGGTGAAAGGAGAAAAGTTTAAAGGGAATATTAGGGAGGGCTTCTTCATGCAGAGAGTGGTGGGAGTGTGGAATGAGCTGCCGGATAAAGTGGTAAATGCTTTATCATTTAAGAAAAACTTGGACAGGTTCATGGATGAGAGGGGTGTGGAGGGATATGGTCCAAGTGCAGGTCAGTGGGACTCGGCAAAAAATGGTTCGGCACAGACAAGAAGGGCCTAAAGGCCTGTTTCTGAGCTGTAATTTTCTATGGTTCTAATTGGGCCAGTGGGCTGACAAATGGCAGATGGAGTTTAATTTAGATAAATGCAAGATGATGCATTTTGGTAGATTGAACTAGGGCAGGGCTTGCTCAGTTAATGGGAGGGCATTGGACAGAATTACAGGACAAAGAGATCTAGGAGTATATGTTCATAGCTCCTTGAAAGTGGAGTCACAGGTGGACAGAGTGGTGAAGAAGGCATTCAGCATGCTTGGTTTCATCGGTCAGAACATTGAATACAGGAGTTGGGACACCCTGTTGAAGTTATACAATGATGTGGAGATGCCGGCGTTGGACTGGGGTAAGCACAGTAAGAAGTCTCACAACACCAGGTTAAAGTCCAACAGGTTTATTTGGTAGCAAATACCATAAGCTTTCGGAGCACAGCTCCTTCGTCAGATGGAGTGGATATCTGTTCTCAAACAGTGCAAACAGACACAGAAATCAAATTACAGAATACTGATTAGAATGCAAATCTCTACAGCCAGCCAGGTCTTAAATGTACAGACAATGTGGGTGGAGGGAGCATTCAACACAGGTTAAAGAGATGTGTATTGTCTCCAGACAGAACAGCTAGTGAAATTCTGCAAGTCCAGGAGGCAAGCTGTGGGGGTTACTGATAATGTGACATAAATCCAACATCCCGGTTTAGGCCATCCTCATGTGTGCAGAACTTGGCTATCAGTTTCTGCTCAGCGACTCTGCGCTGTCGTGTGTCGTGAAGGCCGCCTTGGAGAACGCTTACCTGAAGATCCAAGGATGAATGCCTGTGACTGCTGAAGTGCTCCCCCACAGGAAGAGAACAGCCTTGCCTGGTGATTGTCGAGCGGTGTTTATTCATCCGTTGTCGTAGCGTCTGCATGGTTTCCCCAATGTACCATGCCTCGGGACATCCTTTCTTGCAGCGTATCAGGTAGACAACGTTGGCCGAGTTGCAAGAGTAGGTACCGTGTACCTGGTAGATGGTGTTCTCACGTGAGATGATGGCATCCGTGTCGATGATCCGGCACGTCTTGCAGAGGTTGCTGTGGCAGGGTTGTGTGGTGTCGTGGTCACTGTTCTCCTGGGTAGTTTGCTGCGGACAATGGTCTGTTTGAGGTTGCGTGGTTGTTTGAAGGCAAGAAGTGGGGGTGTGGGGATGGCCTTGACGAGATGTTCGTCTTCATCAATGACCTGTTGAAGGCTCCGGAGGAGATGCCGTAGCTTCTCCGCTCCGGGGAAGTACTGGACGACGAAGGGTACTCTGTCCACTGTGTCCCGTGTTTGTCTTCTGAGGAGGTCGGTGTGGTTTTTCGCTGTGGCGCGTCGGAACTGTTGATCGATGAGTCGGGCGCCATATCCTGTTCTTATGAGGGCATCTTTCAGCGTCTGGAGGTGTCTGTTGCGATCCTCCTCATCCGAGCAGATCCTGTGTATTCGGAGGGCTTGTCCGTAGGGGATGGCTTCTTTTACGTGTTTAGGGTGGAAGCTGGAGAAGTGGAGCATCATGAGGTTATCCGTGGGCTTGCGGTACAGTGAAGTGCTGAGGTGACCGTCCTTAATGGAGATGCGTGTGTCCAAGAATGCAACCGATTCCGGAGAGTAGTCCATGGTGAGTCTGATGGTGGGATGGAACTTGTTGATGTCATCATATAGTTGTTTCAGTGATTGCTCACCATGAGTCCAAAGGAAGAAAATATCATCGATGTATCTAGTGTATAGCATCGGTTGAAGGTCCTGTGCGGTGAAGAAGTCTTGTTCGAACCTGTGCATGAAGATGTTGGCATATTGAGGTGCGAACTTTGTCCCCATGGCTGTTCCGTGTGTCTGGATGAAGAACTGGTTGTTGAAGGTGAAGATATTGTGGTCCAGGATGAAGCGGATGAGTTGTAAAATTGCATCTGGAAACTGGCAGTTGACGGCATTGAGTACTGAGGCCGTTGCAGCAATGCCATCATCGTGAAGAAATAATGTAGGGAGGAGTTATACAATAAATGGCAGAGTCATCAGGAGTATAGAAACACAGAGGGACCTAGGTGTGCAAGTCCACAAATCCTTGAAGGTGGCAACACAGGTGGAGAAGGTGGTGAAGAAGGCATATGGTATGCTTGCCTTTATAGGACGGGGTATAGAGTATAAAAGCTGGAGTCTGATGATGCAGCTGTATAGAACGCTGGTTAGGCCACATTTGGAGTACTGCGTCCAGTTCTGGTCGCCGCACTACCAGAAGGACGTGGAGGCATTGGAGAGAGTGCAGAGAAGGTTTACCAGGATGTTGCCTGGTATGGAGGGTCTTAGCTATGAGGAGAGATTGGGTAGACTGGGGTTGTTCTCCTTGGAAAGACGGAGAATGAGGGGAGATCTAATAGAGGTATACAAGATTATGAAGGGTATAGATAGGGTGAACAGTGGGAAGCTTTTTCCCAGGTCGGAGGTGACGATCACGAGGTGTCACGGGCTCAAGCTGAGAGGGGCGAAGTATAACTCAGACATCAGAGGGACGTTTTTTACACAGAGGGTGGTGGGGGCCTGGAATGCACTGCCAAGTAGGGTGGTGGAGGCAGGCACGCTGACATCGTTTAAGACTTACCTGGATAGTCACATGAGCAGCCTGGGAATGGAGGGATACAAACGATTGGTCTAGTTGGACCAAGGAGCGGCACAGGCTTGGAGGGCCAAAGGGCCTGTTTCCTGTGCTGTACTGTTCTTTGTTCTTTGTGGGGGATGCTGGTGTAGAGTGCCGAGACATCCATTGTGACGAGGAGTGCTCCTGGTTCAACTGCTCCATGTGTGTTGAGTTTCTGTAGGACTTGCAGAATTTCACTAGCTGTTCTGTCTGGAGACAATACACATCTCTTTAACCTGTGTTGAATGCTCCCTCTACCCACATTGTCTGTACATTTAAGACCTGGCTGGCTGTCGAGATTTGCATTCTCATCAGTATTCTGTAATTTGATTTCTGTGTCTGTTTGCACTGTTTGAGAGCACATTTCCACTCCATCTGACGAATGAGCTGTGCTCCGAAAGCTTATGGTATTTGCTACCAAATAAACCTGTTGGACTTTAACCTGGTGTTGTGAGACTTCTTACTGAAGTTATACAATACATTGGTAAGGCCTCACTCGGAATACTGTGTACAGTTCTGGTCACCCTATTATAGAAAGGATATTATTGAACGAGAAAGAGTGCAGAAAAGATTTACTAGGATGCTACCGGGACTTAATGGTTTGAGTTATAAGGAGAGGCTGAATAGACCGGGACTTCCCTGAAGTGTAGGAGGCTGAGGGGTGATCCTATAGAGGTCTATATAATAATCAGGGGCATGGATCAGCTGGATAGTCAATATCTTTCCCAAAGGTAGGGGAATCTAAAACTAGAGGGCATAGGTTTAAGGGGGGAGATACAAAAGGGTCCAGCGGGGCAATTTTTTCACACAGGGTGGTGAGTGTCTGGAACAAATTGCCAGAAGTATTAGTAGAGACGGGTACAATTTTGTCTTTTAAAAAGCATTTAGACAGTTACATGGGTAAGATAGGTATAGAGGGATATGGGCCAAATGCGGGCAATTGGGACTAGCTTCGGGGTTTTAAAAAAAGGACGGCATAGACAAGTTGGGCCGAAGGACCTGTTTCCATGCTGTAAATCTCTGACTCTGACTCCTTGTTTCTTGTCTCCCAACCAGTTTTCTATCCAACTCAATACACTACCTCCAATCCCATGCACTTTAATTTTGCATGCTAATCTCTTATGTTGGACTTTGTAGAAAGCCTTCTGAAAGTCCAAATAAACCACATCCCCTGGCTCCCCCTCATCAAGTCGACTAGTTACATCCTCAAAGAACTACAGTAAATTTGTCAAGCATGATTTACCTTTTGTAAATCCATATTGACTCTGTCTGATTCTACCACTGTTTTCCAAGTGCACTGCTATAAAATTTTTGATGGATTCGAGAATTTTCCCCACTACTGACAAGTTGACTGGTCTGTAATTTCCTTTTTTCTCTCTACCTCCCTTTTTAAATAATGGGGTTACATTAGCTACCCTCCAATCTACAGGACCTCTTCCAGTGTCTCTAGAATCTTGGAAGATGACCACCAATGCTGCAAGCTGGAGCTTCTCCCTCTCCAGTAGAGTATTTATATTTAGTTTCGGACAGCAGGGATGACGGCTAAGAAATTGATCATTCACTTCCTTCAACGTAGTATCCGAGTACAAGTCCAATCACGTTTCCCAAAGCATCTATTGTGACATATGTTTCTGCATGTGGGTTGAGATGTGCAAGGACTGGTGGAGATGCTCTCTTCGCCTTTAATATGTCAACCGCTGTTCGCAGTGCAATCGTTCTTTTCCATTGTATCATTGTGCAGTAGTTTCTGAATAGGGGCTGTGATCTCTGCATGCTTAGCAATGAATTTGAGATGGTAGTTGGCAATGCTGAGGAACGATGGCAACTCTTTTCCATTAGATGTGGTTGGAAGTGCATGAATAGCTTTGAAGTTGTAGTTTGTAGGCTTTTCTCCTACTGCCGTCATTCTGTTCGCTAGAAAGTCAATTTCAGATGTTGTGAATGTGCATTGTCCTTGTTGAACGTCAAATTGTGTTTTGAGTCGAGCACTACTGATAATCTGCTTTGTGTCCTCCTTGGATAATATCTTCAAGTTAGTTGAGCATCCTCTCAACATTTGACAAAATTGAAGAAACAATCTACCGGACTATGTTCGGTGCTAAAGCTAGTCCATAGGGCATTCTGTGGTTCTGAACCACATCTTCATGGGTAACAAAAGATGAAAAATATCTGCTTTGCTCTGGTAATGGTATCTAAAAATAGCTTTATCAGATATCAAGTTTTGTGAAGACTGTGGAGCTGTGAAATTGTGCCAATCATTCTTGGATTGTTGGATATATGTCGGAATGATTGTTTATTGACTACCTTAAGGTCGACGCACAGTCTAATCCTGTCATTTTTTTCATCATGCAATGACGAGGTCCAATATTCACAGCAGTGAGTTGATTCACTGAATGGTACCATCTGTTTTAGTTATTTCAACTCTCGTGACACTTCAGCATGGATTGCAAATGGCAACCATCTCAAATTTTGTGAAACTGGTGTAATTTGAATGTCAGCTTGAGGAGCATAGTGGAACCCCTTAATCTCCCTGAATCTAGTCAATGAGGAAGAATACCATTGTGTACAGCACATGTCATTGAACACATGAGTGTCTGCTGCAGTGGGGTATTCAAGTTTGAAAACAAGCTTATTGAATATGTTTATTCCCAAGAGGCTTCTGCATTTGACTATGTCGAACTTGAAGCTGACAATGTGAACATTTCTGTAGTACCATCGTACTACGATCATTTCCCAAAACTGGAATAATAGTCACTGTCATGTTGTGAAGGTTAAAAATGTGGTGTTCGACAAATGTAAATAGTGAAAAGAAATGCTAAAATTTAGAGAAGAAATCATACAGCATTGTCTCTTTAAAAAAAATTGATGTCTTTGTGCGTGGATTTTAAATTGCAGAAGCAATTTAGAAGCAATTTTTGCAACATTGTATCAAATCCGAGCAGTCAGTGTTCCAACCGAACCAAAACATGCTTTTGAATTGGACCAGTAAATTTAAAGCAAACCAGCAGAGATACAGAACCAATGGAATTCAAATATGAGGGCTGTTGGCAGCCTCAAGCCACTCAGTTCGCAGGAATACTGTGAGGTAATTCCAGATATATAAACCCGGATAAGAGGGGGGTAACTTGCAGAGTATGCTTGCTACCTCTTATGTCAGAAGGAGGGTTGGCGAGGTTCTCAAGTGAATCCTGCAGTTTCATGCATGTCTTCATAAAACCATCTCAGAATAGAGAGAGAGATACCGACCCAGAAAGTGTTCAAGACATGAGCATCATTGAAAAATGGTCATATTTCCAAAGACGCCTGTTTGTATTTTTATTTGAGTGACTAAATTCTGTCATGATTTATTCTACTATTCGTGAATGAGTCTTGTAGTATTCGAACAGCATTCTATTGGGATTTTATTCAGTTTGTTAATTGTTTTAATAAGGTTGTCACTAGTTTTAAAAAAAAAAGTTCTGTTAATTGTTCATGATAGAATTTCAGATCCTGTTTTAATTTACCAAAACCAATAACTTCCTACTACTTCACACACACTCGTACAAGATTACGTGGTGAGGTATATCCCTTTGAGTAGTTCCAAAATTGAACAGAAGGAAAAATCGCCTGTGTCCCAACAGTAATCTTGAAGAGTGTCTGTTATAGAAGTGAGAGAAATTTGCAAAAAATAACTCTGGTAGAGTTAGTTGCTCAATATAGATACTTCAATGCCAATATGGATGGGAGTGACATTTAGATACCTATGCCCTGATATTTTACTGTACATGATGGTTTATGCCTGCTGTTCCTCACTCTCGGGAAGAGACGACGACTCATAGCAAATCAATGAAATCTGCTTCTTCAGCCTGCACACTTTGGCAAAGTGATTTCAGCGTAAGAAAAAAAAATTCCTTTGTGCTGGACATGGTGTCATGAATCAATGGGTATCTCTGCAATTTAGCACATTTTTGAGGGTGTATGACATGGTTCCCTGGCACCTTTGGCTATTTGAATAATCAGCACAGTATTTCTGAGAGCACTTACTGCTGTATAAGAACATAAGAAATAGGAGCAGGAGTAGCCATCTCGCCCCTCGAGCCTGCCCCGCCATTCAATAAGATCATGGCTGATCTGATAGTGGTTTAGTTCCACTTACCCGCCTGCTCCCATAACCCTTAATTCCCTTATTGATCAGAAATCTATCTACCTGTGACTTAAACTTATTTAACGAGGTAGCCTCCACTGCTTCAATGGGCAGAGAATTCCAGAGATTCACTCCCCTCTGAGAGAAGAAGTTCCTCCTCAACTCTGTTCTAAACTGACTTCCCCTTATTTTGAGGCTGTGTCCTCAAGTTCTTGTTTCCTTTCTAAGTGGAAAGAATCTCTCTGCCTCTACCCTGTCGAGCCCCTTCATTATCTTATATGTCTCTATAAGATTTCCCCTCGGCCTTCTAAACTCCAACGAGTACAGGCCCAGTCGACTTAATCTCTCCTCCATAAGCTAACCCCCTCATCTCCGGTATCAACCTGGTGAACCTTCTCTGTACTCCCTCCAAGGCCAATATATCCTTTCACAAATAAGGGGACCAAAATTGCACACAGTACTCTAGTTGCGGCCTCACCAGTACCTTGTACAATTGCAGCAAGACCTTCCTGCTTTTATACTCCATCCCCTTCGCGATAAAGGCCAACATTTCATTTGCCGCCTTGATCACCTGCTGCACCTGCAAACTGAGGTTTTGTGATTCGTGTACAAGGACCCCTAGGTCCCTCTGCACAGTAGCATGTTGTAATTTTTCACCATTTAAATAATAGTCCATTTTACTATTATTCCTTCCAAAGTATCAAACATAGATGTGTCTTTTGTGAGCTGCTTGAAGTTTTGCTGGCTTTCAGCTTCAAGACAGTGCCCAAGTCTTGCTTTCTTGTGGATTGCTGCTACATCCAGCCTGTTGATCCTCATAATGAGCAAATAGATCTTGAACTCCAAAATCCATCGATTCTGTGGCATTGATGGACTCTGCGGCAGAGAAGGAAAGGAGTTGATATCAGTACGTTCAAACTGTTCTCCATTTCACCCCAGTTGTTGTGTTTTATGTCTTTATGGTATGCAGAGATGACTTGGTTTCTAAGTGTGAACAGTAATTTTATTCCGTGCTTTGCAATGTCTGCAGCCACAAGCTTTCCAGCTTCTTGCTTCTGTTTAGTTTCTTTTTTGCCGTCACCACACCCAGGCATGATGAATAGCACAGAGAAAAATGAACAAACGCACAAAATTAAACATTGAACAATTCAATACCACACATTTGCTAACATGTCACATGGAGCCAATGGAATAAAAGGGACAGTAGCAACATGGATATGAAATTGGTTGGGTGACAAAAAACAGTAGTCATGGATGAAAGCATTTTGGACGGTAGGAAGATATATTTTGGGGTTCACCAGGGTTCAATGTTCTTCATATAAATTTATGATTTAAACTTGGGTGCACAAGGCACAAAACTTGGAAGTATTGTGAACTATGAGAAAGATAGTGATAAACTTCAAAAGCACACAGACAGCAAGATGGAATGTGTGGACATGTGACGGATGAAATTTAATAGAGAAGTGTGAAGTGAGTCATTCTGGTCAGTAGAACGAATAAGGTCAGTACAATTCTAAAGAGGCTACAGAGGGACCTATGGCAAATGTACACACATCATTGAAGGACATTCAAATCATTGAACATTGAGAAAGCAGTTAATAAAGCATCCAGAACCCTGCCTTTATAAATTGGGCATAGAGTACAAAAGTAAGGCAGTTATGGTAAACCTTTAGAAATGCTGGTTTGGCCACAACGGGTGTGTTGTGTCCAATTCCAGGCACCATACTTTAAGAAGGGTGTGAAAAGAGTAGGGAGATTGCAGAAAAGATTCACTGGAATTTCACTAGAGATCAGGAGCTTCAGTTACGTGGGTAGGTAGGAATTGCTGGGCTGTGCTCTCTGGAGAGAAGATTCAGAGGAGATTTAATAATGTATTCAAGATCAGAAAAGGACTGGAGTAGATACAGAAAAATTGTTCCCAATGGTGGAAGGATCAACCAGAGGAGACTGATTTTGAGGTGATTGGCAAACGCAGCAAATGGGAACCGGAAGCTAAACTTCAGTGAGTAGTTAGATCCTGAAATTCAATATCTAAGTTTGGTGAAGGCAGATTCAATCAAAGCCTTCAAAAGAGAATTGGAGAAATACTTGAAATGAAAAAAATGCAGGGATTCGGGGAGAGAGTGGGAGGGGTGAGTTATACTTGCAGAGAGCCAGCATAGTTAAGATGGGCTTAATACCTTCAATCTTTGCCACAGCCATTTTATGGCTCGATGCATCTACATGGCACACCTGTTAAAGCAGTTCCATTTGGGAATACAGGTTTATGCTCAGTCTGTAGCATGTGGATTTAAACAAAATACAGCAACTGTCTGTGCATTTGGGCAAGTCCCCTGCATGGGGAAACCATTGCTCACTTTGCACTTTTCTGCAGATATAAGGGGAGTTTCTCAAATAATTCAAGCCGGGAAATCTACTTGGGTTTTCTAGAGTTGGCCCTGACTAAAACATTTGGAAATGGTGCTCGGAACTCGCCAAAGGGAGAGCAGCTATAAAGAGCTTCTGGAAACAGTTGAAAGGATACAGCCACAGAAAAAGTGCCAAAATATGGAGCCAAATTTTTAGTTAGCCTTTGGAAATGCTACAAGTATTTAAAATGGGTGTTTCAATATTTCTAAAGGCAAGAAAGTGGTAATCAGAATCCTTTGCACCCAAAATAAATTCAAAGCAGAAAGCAAAGTATGGGAACTTAAGAGGTGACATAGTATCCAACCTCCCAGTAGGATAGCTAATGAAGTGGAGATACTGCAGCAAGGGGTGGATGTGACGAGGATTGTTCAATTTGGCATTTAAAACATTTTTGCCAGAGTATTGGATTCATGGCAGGATTTGAAATCAAAAATATGGCGGGAGAATATTGACTGTAACAGTCAATAGGATAGGGCAGAGTTGTGGAAGGGCACTACCTCTTATTTTCTCTCAGCCAGAACTACAGAGCAGGTCACATTGCAATATGTTCCCCAGAAGGCATCACTGACAAACAGAAGACCTGGTCAATCTTGTAGAGAGATACTATGCTATAGCTGAACTCCTGAAGACCTCCAAACCTGCAAGCATCATTAATGAAAAGAAAGCCCACCAGGAACCTGGAAAGACAACATCCCTCCAGGCCCTCAAGTCAGAGTGGAGGGTAACCCATCTGAACCAAGAAGGGGATTGATAGACAAAGACAGCTGACCCTGTTACATGTGGAGAACCAGGCCACATCTTATGGAACTGTCCTACCAAAGATGAGCCTATGCAAGTGGAAGCCACCCCTACTAAACAATGTAATGTCATTACCGTCCTCCGAGGAAACCCTAGTCAACCTTCTCCTGTCAGTCCAGTCCAAATCCAAAACCAGGAAGTGAAGGCTTTTTGGACTCTGGCCGCCTGGTTACACTGGTTACTCCTGGTTTAGATCCCATCAGCAACACAACAGAGAACCACCCCATTTCCATAACATGCATCTGTGGGGACACCAAAGTATACCCTGCTGCACACCGAGAAATACAGATCAAGGAAGGTTTATTTAGTGGAACAGTGGAGCTGTTCCACCACCATCCTGTGGTGCTTGAACGAAGCTGTGTACGTTCTTCCAGAGACTCTAGAAATGAACTGGAGATAAAAACAAGGAGGACGACAAAGGTAACCCACTGATGGGGGACCCAGAAAAAGCACCTGCACCCATGGTACAAATTTGGTGGATGAAGAGCAGGAATTTGTGTTGTGCTGGATCTTGTTGGTGGGGGGCTTAAGCAGGAGTTCAGGTAAACAGCATGATGACTGTATATTTATTGTCTCAAAGTCTGCTTCAAATAAGCAAGGCAGTTTAACAATAAGGAAATAAAACAAAAAAAGGCCTAACTTTTGTTAAGCACTATCCATATGTTGATTATCTTCCCTAATATATACTGGATAGCTAGGGTATTTACCTGTGCAATCAAATCAAAACAGAAAGAGAGCCTCTATCGTCAGTGTTCGGAAAGTTAAGATCCAACTGGTTTGGGTTCTCAGCCAGTCCCAGTTCATATTCCAATTTGAGGTTGCAAGTCAAACACAGTTCAAAGCCAGGTAGTCAAACAAATTTCCTCTCCGGTTGTTCATCAGCAGCTCTCCATGTCCATTTATCTCTGCAGGCACTCAGACAGACCATTATGTCCAAGCCCCCTCTTTTTTTTGGACAGTCTAATGTTCACCTGTGCCTGTTCCTGTTTCAGTGTGATGAATGGGAATGGCAGGTCTGAGAGTCCAATAGAACTCCCTGTCCACTGGACTAGAAAATGTATCCTCTGGTGTGCTGAGTGAGCAGCAGCAAGAATAATTGGCTCTGTGATTTCCATCTTGCCTGCAAGTCTTATTTCATCTTGGTTTGCTTATATGTCTAAGGCAGCCATTCATCTGGGTGAAAACATACTGCAGGGCATTGTCAATCTCTAGAGAACCTCCCAGGATGTACATTTCTCAACAAGCAGTCTTTCAAAGATCAGTCTATACTGTTCTTAAGACTCTTGCCAAGGATTGTACATCAGCCATTGTGACATTTAAATTACTCTCGATAATAAACTGAACTGAACAACTCAAACAGATTTTGAGAAGTAGCATGGCAGAATCACTTAGATTTGTTGCAGGTGTTTTGTTGAAGTGCTTTATTATGTAGTAAATATTCCATTGATGGAATAACTCTCTCGCCTTAAACGCCATTATCTGCAAACAAAGGAAAATGTCCAGTAAAGCCATACCCTTCTTACACTTACTTTATGCTGTAACACCAGCATTTCAACAGGCTTCTGTAGTGTATGAAGCATACAACCTAGAGTTTAAAGTTAAAAGTTTATTTACTAGTCACAAGTAGTCTTATATTAAAATTGCAATGAAGTTACTGTGAAAATCCCCTAGTTGCCACATTCCGGCACCTGTTTGGGTACACTGAAGGAGAATTCAGCATGGCCAGTGCACCTATCCAGCACGTCTTTCGGACTGTAGGAGGAAACCGGAGCACTGGGAGGAACCCATGCAGACATGGGGCGAACGTGCAGACTCCGCACAGTAATCCAAGCTGGGAATCAAACCCGGGTCCTTGGCACTGTGAGGCAGCAATGCTAACCACTGTTACACCGTGCTGCACCGTTTGCCTGTCCATTGCACTAAATCCTCTGTGTCGCTTACATGGGGTGATATTTTCATCAGCAGCAGGCAGAATGGGAGAATGTAGAGAACGGCCAAGAGTCAGTTTTCTGCTGACGTAAAAAGATTTTCCACTCCGGCTTTCTTGGTGGGTTGGATAGCCACGTTTTGGAAACCATACTTGCATCTATTTGAATATCACATACTAATTTAAAAATCCAGTTCACTGGAATCACTAAGCTTTCTTATGTCCACGTATACATCTGGACATCACACCAATATTAGTCCCCACCTTTCCACTTTCATTATTTAGAGCCATGTACCTTGAGTCTTGCGATTTGTGCTAGATGATTGAAATTGTGTGACGAACAGTTGTGTGCAGAGGCCCCAGATGCCAGACTTTGAGGTGGGAGGATGCAGCGCTGGGCCAGAAAGTCTAATTAACATCCAATCACATTCACCCTCTGCCAGCTCTGACCCTTTAGAAGAAGGGTGTGAGCGCTCCAATTGGTCTGGGATCTCTCCCTTGTCCTGTGTTAAGACAGGCAGACTGTGAGCAGGATGGATGCTAAGGCAGAAAATTAGGATGCCTGCCTTCTGTGGGTGCTGAGTGGAGCTGTGTAAGGATGGAGGACGTGAGTTGCACAGGATGTGAGAAGAGATGAAGTTGTAAAAGTGTATGAGAGAGTCAGTGGTGATGTCCCTTTGTGCTGATCGTGTGTGAGATCCCGGTGGACACTCAAGCTGCGAATACCTGATTGGCTTGTGAGGAGAAGGTAGACTTACCTTAGTGGAGTGGATGAGATCATTCATCCTCTTGCAACACCCTGGATAGCACCCAAACGGGCATGGTGAATTTGGTGGACTTCCTTCTGCCATCATAGAACATCATGGGGGTAAAGAATCTTCCAGCATACCTCCACAGCACTCCAAAGCTCCCCCAACACACTGTTGCTGAACTCTGCAGTAGGTTGCTTCCCTTTCTGGGCTGTCACTGGGTTAGGATGCAGGGAGTGGATGTTATGTGTAGATGTGGTTTAAATGTGGTGCCTGGAACAATGATTCGATGAGGTCATGGTGAGGTGGATGAATTCCAGTCCATCCCTCCACGAGATACTATGTGCTTCACATTCATACATATGTAATGAGCTGCAAAGCAGATGATCTGATTGAGGTACATATGCCAGTATCGTGACTGGTACATGTAAGGTTGCTAGCTTCAATGATTTTTAGAAGTTCATTCAAAGGATGTGGCTATCACTGGCCAGGCAAACATTTATTACCCATTCACATGTGCCCTTAACTGAGTGGTTTGTTAGGCCATTTCAGAGAGCAGTTAAGAGGCACCGCGTTACTAGTTTTGGAGTCACATTTTGGCACTCTGGGTGAAAATGGCAGACTTTCATTCTTCAAAGACATTAGTAAATCAGATGGGTTTTACAACAATCAGAATGGTCACCATTGCTGATGTAGTTCTGTCAAAAGGTCTAAATGTGGAGTGATGAAGGTAATCTTGTGTGCCACAACCGACATAAGCCATAACTTTCCAGTTGTTCACGCTGGGAGGGTCTTCCAGTCATGCCAACGACCCTAGTAGCTAGTATCCCGGTGGCAAGGGGTACATTCGGACAGAAACCCTGTTGACGACGATGGCACTAGATGATCCCGACAATGGTGGGCCACCTCCCGACACCATAAAACACACGGGTTGCTGTTTGCTTGGTAAATCCTGTCCAATCTTTTAGAGGCAACTTTTTCTCTTATTTTCACTTGGGTATAAAATAGTTTTTTGAGGTTATTGCACAAAGGGAAATCTAGTGAGGAGAGTTGTACATCTATGATGGAGCTTGTCCAATATTTAAATTAAACAGATGGGCAAGTTTCCTTTTGGATGTGTCAATCTCGCTGCCTGATTTTCCTTTATGCACTGTGACCGGGCAATTCAGTTGGCTCAGCAACAGGAAAACTTGCCTCATTATGCCTTCACAGTTAACTATAATTAAACATAAATTAAAGGTCAAATTAGAATCGATTGAGTAATATTGGGTTAAATACTCAAACTTTGTTTCAGGCCCAAGGTCTTACTTCAAGAAAATGCACCAGATTTGTTGCACTAATAATTTTCTTGTAATTATTCGAACAAAACTTCAGTCCAGAAGTCCTGAAATGTACGCACATCAGCAACAAATCTGTGATTGGTCCATGCAGCAGCAGCTGGCATCTTGCCAGTGCAAAATATCACGAAATAAAACTCCAATGGGCGGAATTTTACGAACTAAATTCGAAGTGTTGAACGAGTGAGAAAACGCAAGAGCTTCAGAGTTGTTTTTTGGGTGAGTTTGAAAATGCAAGCTTAGGGCACATAGTCAAGATAAGCGTAAAGGTGAGATTCTCGGCAGTGGGGGCAGAGGGGAGACCCAGAGCTCGCTGGGAAAGCTGGCTGCTGAGCTCTAGGGGTGTCATTGCGCAGGCACCTGATCTCGTGCCGCCTTCCCACACCCTACCCCATGCACATTGGGACCAATCTCGATAGATGTTGGGACCCGACCCGACCCGACCCCCCCACCCCCATAGACACCCTCCACCCACCTGACAGACATCCCCATTGACCTCCCCCCACTCTGCAGAGTTCCCTCCCTCCCACCCCACTGCCAATCACTCCACTGGCAGAATTCCCCCCTTTTGTCCTCCTTATCATGGCTCCACTTTGGCACTGCCTCTGGCACAGTTATGGTTCCTGGTGGGTAGTGCCAGGATGCCAGGCAGGCACTGCCCAGCCCTGCCACTGACTACCCAGGAGCCTTCAATGGCCCCTGATCCCCCCCCCCTGGTGAGCCCATCGCATCCGGTCTCTGTTGGTGGGCACCGTACATGATTCTCACCGGGACGAACCTCAACCGGTGAGGTGGTAAAGGTGAGTGGGCCCAGATGCTAGCGTCCAGGGCTTGAAAATGACATGCTAAGCATGCCATTAATATTGGGCGCGAAGCTGATTTTAGCAATAAAACAGGGCTGGTACCATTTGGGGGAGGCGCAAAACCGGGCACGTTTCTGATTTTTCACCTCCTGCCTGATTTCACCACACTTCACCTCCGAAAGTCAGGTGGGATGAGGTTGTAAAATCGCAGCCTAATGAGTCTTAAAAATTGATTATCAACCAAATTAAGGAATTTAATTTATACAAAACTAATTAATTTGGGTTTGGAAGGGCATTTGTCCTTCTAGTATTTAAGAAGTAATTACTTTCTAAATGGATTCATGATCATTAGAAACAGATTATTTCCTAAAGATATATGTGAACATGTACTTCTGTATTACGAACTCCAACCACAATTAAATCACAACTGCGCTACTCATGACCTGTACGACTACTTGGCTTGTAGAAAGGAAAATAATAAACATCACCTATTACTTTTCAAATGCCTGTGCCCATTATCTTAGCAAATCAAAATTCAAGGTATTGGTGTATACAGTCTCCAGATCAGTGGCCTGAAGAATGGAATAGTCAAACCTATTTAATTTGTAGCCTTTAAGAGCCTTGAGCAATCAACCTATTTCTATAACATTCTGAAGTTAACTTATCAGAGTTACTGTATAGAACTAGGCCACTTGGCTCAACCAGTCTGTGTTGATGTTTACCTTCCACAGAAATAAGTAACTCCAATTACATGTGGAACATCTTGAGAATGGCAACAAGCTTTGAGGCAGATATTCTTTGTGTGCAAAATTAAGCTCAAGTATGATTTGATGACTTGAATAAGGAACTAGAATTTAAAAAAAAAACACCCTCACTCTAACAAAATGGTGAAGCCATCTCAGTGAGTCAAATGACTGGTATTTCCTAGCCTGAGACTCAACTTCCCTACCTTCCCATGAATATAAAGAATGCTATTGTGATTTTGGTATGAATAGAAGAACAGGCCAAATTTTCCCCTTTTGTGCTGGAAATCATGAGTTGGAAGATTCCCCAACATTTTGACTCTGCCTCCTGCTATTCATGCTAGTTTCATGCTATACTCATGCTATTTTCATGGTGCGGTGACAGATGTGCGAGCGTGGGGTTGCCAACCTCCCTCAGCAGGCCAGAGGAGGGCATGTTTATAGAGGCCCACCTCCATTTGCTAAGATATTGGCCCAGTTCTGTTCAGAAGTGTTAGACATAGAAACTAGAAGGAGTAGGCCATTCGGCCCTTCAAACCTGCTCCACCATACATTTAGATCATGGCTGATCATCAAATTCAATATCCTGATTCCCCCCACATATATCTTGATCCCTTTAGCCCCAACAGCTATATCTAATTTCTTCTTGAAATCGGGCAACATTTTGGCCACAACTTTCTGTGGTAGTGAATTCCACACATTCACCACCCTCGAGGTGAAGACATTTCTCCTCACCTCAATTCTAAACTGTTTATCCTTTATCCTCAAACTATGACTCCTAGTTGTGGACTCCCCCACCATTGGGAATATTCTTTCTGAATCTACCCTGTCTAATCCTGTTAGAATGTTATAAGTTGCTATGAGATCCCCTCTCTTCTGAACTCCAGTGAATATAATCCTAACTGTCTTAGTCTCTCCTGATATGACAGAACTGCCATCCCAGGAATTAGCCTGATAAACCTTTGCAAGGACAGCCTTCCTCCGATAAGGACACCAGAACAGCACACAATACTCCAGGTGTGACCTCACCAACACCCTATACAATTTCAGCAAAACATCCCTATCCCTATATTCAAATCCTCTTGTTATGAAAGCCAACATAACATTTGCCCTCTTTACTGCCTGCTGTACCTGCATGCTTACTTTCAGCGACTGATGCACGAGGACGCCAAGGTCTTGCTGAATATCCACCTCTCTTAATTTACACCCATTCAAGTAATGTCTTCCTATTATTGCTACCAAAGTGGATAACCTCAAATTTATCCACGTTATACTGTATCTGCCATGCATATACCCACACATTCAGCCTGTCAAAATCACGCTGAAGCATCTCTGCATCCTCCTCACAGCTCACCTCCCACCTGACTTTGTATCATCTGCAAATTTGGAGATAATACATTTGGCTCATTCTACCAAATCATTAATATATAATGTGAGCAGTTGGGGTCCGAGCACAGGTCCATGAAGAACACCTTTTAAAATGTCTTTTAAAAAGCATTTAGACAGTTACATGGGTAAGATGGGTATAGAGGGATATGGGCCAAATGTAGGCAATTGGGACTAGTTTAGTGGTTTAAAAACTGGGCAGCATGGACAAGTTGGGCAGAAGGACCTGTTTCCATGCTGTAAATCTCTATGACTCTATAGTTACTCTCCCTGCGGAACACCACTAGGCATTGACTGCCAATCAGAAGAAGACCCATTTATGCCAACTCTTTGCTTTCTATCTGCTAACCAGCTTTCTATCCATCTCCAGACATTACCTGCAATCTCATGTGCTTTAACTTTATGTAGTAGTCTGTTATGCGACACCTTCCTATTATTGCTACCAAAGTGGATAACTTCAAATTTATCCACATTATATGTATCTGCCATGCATATGCCCGCACATTCAGCCTGTCCAAATCACGCTGAAGCATCCTCCTCACAGCTCACCCTCCCACCTGACTGATCTTAAGGATCAACAAGGTCATCTATGTGCAGATCCACAAGAGATGGGTGAGATCCTAAATGAATATTTCTCATCAGTATTTATTGTTGAGAAAAGCATGGATGTTGGGGAACTTGGGGAAATAAATAGTGATGTCTTGAGGAGCATACATATTACAGAGAAGGTGCTGGAAGTCATAAAGCGCATCAAGGTAGATAAATCCCTGGGACCTGATGAAATATAACCCAGGACGTTGTGGGAGGCTAGGGAGGAAATTGCGGGTGCCCTCGCCAAGATATTTGAATCATCAATAGTCACAGGTGAGGTGCCTGAAGATTGGAGAGTGGCAAATGTTGTGCCTTTGTTTAAAAAGGGCTGCAGGGAAAAGCCTGGGAACTACAGGCCAGTGAGCCTCACATCTGTAGTGGGTAAATTGTTGGAAGGTATTTTGAGAGACAGAATCTACAGGCATTTGGAGATGCAAGGACTGATTCGGGACAGTCAGCATGGCTTTGTGAGTGGAAAATCATGTCTCTCAAATTTGATTGAGTTTTTTGAAGGGGTAACCAAGAAGGTAGATGAGGGCAGTGCAGTTGATGTTGTCTACATGGACTTTAGCAAGGCCTTTGGCAAGGTACCGCATGGTAGGTTGTTGCATAAAGTTAAATCTCGTGGGATCCAGGGTGAGGTATCTAAATGGATACAAAATTGGCTTCTTGACAGAAGCCAGAGGATGGTTGCAGAGAGTTGTTTTTCAAACTGGAGGCCTGTGACCAGCGGCGTGCCTCAGGGATCAGTGCTGGGTCCACTGTTATTTGTCATTTATATTAATGATTTGGATGAGAATATAGGGGGCATGGTTAGTAAGTTTGCAGATGACACTAAGATTGGTGGCAGAGTGGACAGTGAAGAAAGTTATCTCCAATTGCAATGGGATCTTGATCAATTGGGCCAGTGGGCTGACGAATGGCAGATGGAGTTTAATTTAGACAAATGCGAGGTGATGCATTTTGGTAGATTGAACCAGGGCAGGACTTACTCAGTTAATGGTAGGGCATTGGGGAGAGTTACAGAACAAAGAGATCCAGGGGTACATGTTCATAGCTCCTTGAAAGTGGAGTCACAGGTGGACAGAGTGGTGAAGAAGGCATTTGGCATGCTTGGTTTCATCGGTCAGAACATTGAAAACAGGAGTTGGGTCGTCTTGTTGAAGTTGTACAAGACATTGGTAAGGCCACACTTGGAATACTGTGTGCAATTCTGGTCACCCTATAGGGTGACCTTATAGAGGTCTGTAAAATAATGAGGGGCATAGACAAAGTAGATATTCATTATCTTTTCCCAAAGGCAGGGGAGTCTAAAACTAGAGGGCATAGGTTTAAGGTGAGAGGGGAGAGATACAAAAGTGTCCAGAGGGGCAATTCTTTCACACAGAGGGTGGTGAGTGTCTGGAACAAGCTGCCAGAGGTAGTAGTAGAGGTGGGTACAATTTTATATTTTAAAAATCATTTAGATAGTTACATGGGTACGATGGGTATAAAGGGATAGAGGCCAAATGCGGGCAATTGGGATTAGCTTAGGGGTTTTTTTTTTTAAAAAAGGGCGGCATGGACAAGTTGGGCCGAAGGGCCTGTTTCCACGCTGTAAACCTCTATGACTGTATGACCTTGTCAAAAGCCTTCTGAATGTCCAAATAAACCACATCCACTGGCTCTCCTTGGTCAACTCTACTAGTTACACACTCAAAGAATTCCAATAGATTCATCAAGCATCATTTCCCCTTTGTAAATCCATGCTGACTTTGTCTGATTACACCACTGCCTTCCAAATGCTGAGTTATGAAATCCTTGATAATAGATCTTCGCAACTTCCCCAGTACAGATGTTAGGCTCACTGGTCTATAGTCCACTGTTTTCTCTCTACCTCCCTTTTTGAATAGTGGGCTTACATTAGCTCTCTTCCAATTTTGGAACCAGTCCAGAGTCCAAACGATTTTGGAAAATAACCACCAATGGATCTACTATTTCCAGGGCCACTTCCTTAAGTACTCTGGGATGAAGATTATCAGAACCTGGAGATTTATCCACTTCAATCCCATCAATTTCCCCAAAACTATTTCTCTACTGAGGCTGATTTCCTTCAGCTCCTCACTAAAACTTGTTTCTATCAGAACATCTGGTACATTATTCATGTCTTCCTTTGTGAAGAATGAAGCAAAGTATGAATTTAATTCCTCAGTCATTTCTTTATTTCCCATTATGAATTCTCCCATTTCTGACTGTAATGAGCCTACATTCATTTTTGTCAATCTAACATCCTAACCCTTACACCTCACCACCACAATCAGTCAGATCTTTCAAATATAAGAAGTTGACCACCTGTTCAGCTATTTCAAATGCTCAACAGATGGTTGGACTATCAGTCAATATAAAGATAAAAGCACAAGTTTCAACTGACACAGTAAAACCTAAATCACAATGTTGTTGAATGCGGAAGAGTACTTTTCCACTGGACAAAGTACTCTAATGCTTTGGAACACTTTTGCAATATTGGCCAGTTCAATGGTTGCTTACTTTTAAGCACAAAGTTCGATCATCAATCACTGCGTTTAAAACATACTTATGTTACTATTCAGCATCTAATTATGAAAATGAAGTTGGCAACATCTTTTGATAATCCATCTGAACAGATTCAAGCCATGTTGCCTTTAGAAGTCTTCTGAAGCTGACTCAACTTCAAGATGATTGAGTGTTCTGAAGTCACTACCTTCGGTATTGGAACCTGCAGTATTGGGATTGCTGAGTGCAGGATCGCAACTGTACCCTTTTCCCGCTCTCTCTTGAAAATAGCATGGGTGGGTATGGGTCTTCCCACGGCGCCTTTTTCCACAGGTTTGCCCAACATTGGGAAGGCAAAATCCAGCCTAAAGTCTTCAATTCCCACCCCACAGTACGTTCCTGATTAAACATTGAAATAAATTGAATGAAGAACAGCACAGGAACAGGGCACTCAGCCCACCAATCATGCACTGATCACGTTGTCCTATTTAGACCAATCACCTGTACCCCACCTGTTCATGTGTGTATCCAGATAAGTCTTAAATGTCGCTAACGTGTCTGCCTCAACCATCTCACTGGGCAGTGCTTTGCAGGCTCCAGGCTCCCACCATGGTCTGTGTAAAAAAAACTTCCCCTGCACATCGCCACTGAACATTTCTCTCCCCCCCCCCCTTATAATTGTCATTTCTGCCCAGGGAAAAAGCTTCCAACTGTTCATCTTATCTATGCCACTCATAATTTTATAAACTTCTATCAAGTTGCCCCTCAGTCTTTCCAGGGAGACCAATCCCAGTTTATTCAATCTCTCCTCATAGCTAATACCCTCCATACTAGACAGCATCCTGATAAACCTTTTCTGTACTCCCTCCAAAGTCTCCATATCCTTCTGGTAGTGTGGCGACCAGAATTGAACACCGTATTCCAAATGTGATCTAACTAACGTTTTATATAACTGTAACACAATTTGCCAACTTTGGTACTCGAAGGCCCGACTGATGAAGGCAAGCATGCTATATGCTTTCTTCACCGCCTTTTCCACCTGTGCTGCCACGTTTAAGGATCTGAGGACCTGTACTCCCAGATCTGTGTCAATGCTCCTGATGGTTCTGTCATTTATTTTATAGCTTCCATCTGAATTGGATTTATCAAAATGCATCACCTCTCATTTATCTGGGTTAAATTCCATCTGCCATTTCTCCAATTTTCCAACCTATCTGTATCCTGCTGTATTCTCTGACCATCTTCATTACTATCCATAACTCCAGCAATCTTCGTATCATCCGCAAACTTGCTAATCAGACCAGCTACGTTTTCTTCCAAGTCATTTATATATATATTACAAACAACAGAGGTCCCAACACTGATCCCTGCAGAACACCACTAGTTACAGACCTCCATTTATAAAAACACCCCTCCACCACTATCCCCTGTCTTCTATGGCCAAGTAAGAAGCCTCACAACACCAGGTTAAAGTCCAACAGGTTTATTTGGCAGCACAAGCTTCTATGGCGAAGCCAGTTCTGAATCCATCTAGGTAATTCACCCTTGATCCCATGTGATTTAATCTTTTGCACCAGCCTGCCATGATGCACCTTGTCAAATGCATTACTAAAGTCCATGTAGACAACATCCATCAATCTCTTCCCTCATCAATCACTTTTGTCACCACCTCAAAAAACTCAAATTAGCAAGACATGATGTCCCTTGTACAAAACCATGCTGTCTATCACTAATAAGACCATTCAGTTCCAAATGTGTATAGATCCTACCTATTACATCGTTTAAGACTTACCTGGATAGTCACATGAGCAGCCTGGGAATGGAGGGATACAAACGATTGGTCTAGTTGGACCAAGGAGCGGCACAGGCTTGGAGGGCCGAAGGCCTGTTTCCTGTGCTGTACTGTTCTTTGTTCTTTGTTCTTTGAAGGGGGGGAGGTTTAACACAGATATCAGAAGGACATATTTCACACAGGGTCGTGGGGGCCTGGAATGTGTTGCCGGGCAAGGTGGTGGAGGCGGACACACTGGGAACGTTTAAGACTTATCTAGACAGCTATATGACCGGAGTGGGAATGGAGGGATACAAAAGAGTGGTCTAGTTTGGACCAGGGAGCGGCGCGGGCTAATTGTTCCTTGTTTCTCGTTTCAAGGCTTCATTCTATGATCATCTTGCTGGTGCCAGTACAGAGCGAGACTGCGGATAGTTGGGAACCTGTCTCGGGGGCAGGGAATTCATATGGTGTTCATGGAAGTGGAAATGACTAGGGTTGGGAAGCATTTTCCGATCAGGGCCATTGTGATCTCCTGGACTCGTTTCGATCGCCTCAGGGGGTCGGAGAGGAATTTCCCAGATTTTTTTTTTCCCCATATTGGCCCTGGGGTTTTTCACTCTGGGTTTTCGCCTCTCCCTGGGGATCACATGGTCTGGAATAGGGGGGTGGGGGTGAGTTAATAGGTTGTAATGAACAAAGCATCGTAGCTGTGAGGGACAGCTCGGTGGATAGGATATTGGTATGTAGATAGGCTGGAAAATTGGGCGGGGATCCTGGATTCAGGATTCAATCCTGGACCGGGGAGCGGCGCGGGCTTGGAGGGCCGAAGGGCCTGTTCCTGTGCTGTTTTGTTCTTTGTTCTTTATTACAATCTTCAACAATTTCGCTATCACTGATGTCAAGCCTACTGGCCTATAATTTTCCGGGTTATCCTTGCTACCCTTCTTAAATAACGGGACAGCAGTGGCTATCCTCCAATCCTTTGGAACCTCACCTGTGGCCAATGGGGAAACAAAGATTTCTGTTAGAGGCCCAGCAATTTCCTCCCTTGTCTCCCTCGGTAATCTGGGATAGATTACTGAGCCCTGGGGATTTGTCTACCTTAATGATTTTTAATACATCTAACATTTCCTCCTTCATAATAATGACTTGCTTTAGAGGATTTGCATACCCCTCCGAGACACCATCAATCAACGTGCCCCCTCTCCTCTGTGAATACCGATGCAAAGTACTCATTAAGGATCTCGCCCACTTACTTTAGTTCTATGCATAATTTCCCTCCTTTGTCCTTGAATGGACCAACTCTTTCTCTAGCTACCCTCTTGTTCCTAATATATGTATTAAATAGTCGGAGTTTATAAATTATAGGGTTAAATTTTCCTCTCCGCATTGTTAATTGTGTTCATGAATTCATTTTAAATGCTTTAATGCTTTTGTTACAATAATTCTAAATGGAAAACCTGTGTTAAAATGTTTGCAAGACATTTTGCACAATTCATAAATTGAGGCAAGCATACTGATGAAGTTGATAGTGAGCGAGTATTTATCAGTTGAATTTTTATTAAAAGTTTGAGCAATGGATTGAAATTGTGTGTGGAAGAGAGATTTAGACCAAACAAAAAGGAATTGTAATGCTGTGGAACTCATTTCCAAGTTTAATGTTTGAGACAGAAACAGCATCGGCATTTAAGATCAGATTAAGTAATGTTTTTAAGGAAAAAGAAACAAAGTATATTGGGACAGAACAAGTAAATATGATTTGGTCTATTTGCTCAAATCTAGGTAAATACTGACATTTAATCATTGAGCAAGTGGAATGTTTCTATGTTGTAGCTTTAATGTGTTTCTATGATTTGCTATAGCGAGCGCAATGTAAATTTCCATCGCAGGCAACATGGCCATACAGAAACTTTCAATAAGTATAGGAAAAGCTTACTGTTTTGGGAACTATACTTATTGAAAGCTTTCTGTTTCAAAAACCTAATAAGGTCTTTACCAAAATATTGTGTGCTACCAAAAGTGAATTACATTAAAGGTATGGAAATATTGCAGCAATAATGCAATATTGCTGAACAAATGCTGTGTCCTTCATAGATGGGACTCAAATCCTCCTATCGATAATTTTAGCAAGAAGGAAAATCTTATTTGCACTTATACATGGTGGCACAGTGGCTAGCATTGCTGCCTCACAATGCCAGACCCAAGTTCAATTCCAACCTTGAGTGACTGTGTGGAGTTTGCACGTTCTCCCCATGTCTGTGCGAGTTTCCTCCAAATGCTTCGGTTTCTTCCCACACTCCAAAGATGTGCGAGTTAGGTGGATTGGCCATGCTAAATTGCCCCTTCGTGTCCCAAGATGTTTAGGTTTGGGGAATTAGCAGGTTAAATACATGGGGTTACAAGAATGGGGCCTGGGTGGGATTGTTGTCAGAGAATTTGTGCAGACTCGATGGGCCAAATGGCCGCCTTCTGCACTGTCAGGATTCTACTTGTATTGATTTTTTTTGTTCTGAAGATTGACAGTTGTCAGCAGGAATGCTCTCCCTTGACATTATTCATTGTTTAGTTTGTAATGAGAAATACTAAACTATGCACTCTTACTTCCATATTGAAGTGCTTGCATCGTAACTGAACTGACAGTTGAGAGAGGCAAAGAATAAATTTTAAGTTGACTTTTCTCCTGAAATGTAGAGACAATGTAATTATAATGATGGGTGAAAGTCTAAATGAGTGTAATTGCATTGGTCAACCTCATCTGATGTTCCATTTCATTGACTTTAGTGGATAGAAAAATTATGCATGTTGTTTAGTGCACGACCTATTCAATGTCATTCATTTGACAACATTACCCAAAGTTAAAATTATCCCAGAGATTTCCATGATATTTACATAATGACTCTCTTCTGATACAATGGTGGAGTGTTGGGCTTATCGAAAGTAGTTATCAACCTTTAACAGCACAGGGGCAAATGTTCTGAACAGGTCAGGAAGCCAACTGCAACTGTTGGGGAAAGTGACAGATAGCCAACCTGATCCAGGGAGGTGGATTGACATTTTAAATATGCAAATGAGCTTGAAATTTTGGATTCAACCTATTTTACAGTTTTAACTGTGAGCTCCCAGTAACTTTTGACCATCAGGAAGTTGAAAATGTACTGATGTCTCCAACTTCTCTCATTATGCCATCAGTGTTGTACTTGTAGAGAACCTCAGGAGAAGGAAATCAACCCCACAGATGTGAACACAGAGCACACTATCTAGGGCAAGCACCAATGGATTGTTTGACATTTGGTTTTACAGATCTAAATGAATTGTGAAAACGCAGTGTTTGGTTTATAATTCAGTTTCAGACTGTATCTGAATTAAATCAAAAGCAGAATGACAAAAGACAAGTTTGAAGCATTTGCAATTATCTTCAGCCAGAAGTGCTGAGTCGATGATTCATCTCAACCTCCTCCTGAAATCCCTATCACAGATGCTAATCTTCAGTCAAATCAATTCACTCCATCATATCAAGAAATGTCTAAAGTGCAAAGACTATGGGCCCTGACAACATCTCAGCAATAGTACTGAAGACTTGCGCTCCAGAACTGTCCATGCTCCTATTCAAACTCTTCCTGTATACAGCTATAAAACTAGAATCATTTTGTGGCTTACCATGCTATTGGTATTCTTGCGAACTGTCCTAATGAGTGCAAGATGAAAAGATTCGACAATACAGTTCTTTTTCAGCAATACACAAGATACATTGCAGCAACTCACCAAACAACAGCACCTTCTAAAGCTGTGACCGCTACTACCTAGAAGGACACGGGTAGCAACTGCATGGGAACATTATCACCTGCATGTTCCCCTCCGAGCCGCACACCATCCTGATTTGGGAATCTATTATGTTCCTTCATTATTGATGGGTAAAAATCCTGGAACTCCTTTCCTAACAGCACTGTGGCTACCTATACCACATGTACTGCAGCTCACAACTGCCATCTCAAGTGCAATTAGGAATGGCCAAAAGATGTTGACCTTGTCAGCAGTGCCCACATTCCATGAAGAATTTTACAAAAATGTTAACCTAAAACTCCAGATGTAAATCATGAAAACTATGCTGAAAATCGCCCAGAAACCACAATGCCAGCATTAAAACCAGGCTGTTGGTAAATTTAAAATAATTTTCCTTTGTAGTTACTTACTGGCCTGGTCATTGTTAATTGGCACAAGAGGCTATTGGCAGGACAGAGAATTGGATTGCTCATGACATTGCACAAGGGGAAACCACTTGTTTTAAATAGCAAGTCATGAAAAACAGTTTTGAATCCAACTGTCCAATTTTGGTCAGATGAAGACTGTATGAACTAATCTGAATTGACCCACTTTAAATGCGATGTTTATTTATAGCAGAAGCATTCTTTTATTGATGTAAAAATGTACAATAAGAATACAAACCATCCACCAGATTTTACCACCTCTATTGTGCGCAGGGTAGTAGATGTTTTATTTTCCACATTGCAACATTTTGGCTGTAAGTAAAACCAGATACAATTAGTCATCAAGTGCTCAAAATTAGTTGCGCATAGAAGTTAGGATATTTTTCCAGAGCTGATTGCTCCTGTTGTACCTGGTATTTTAATAACGTGCTTAAGTCACAGACACGTGCCAAAGCCACAATACAGTTTGAATGACCATCTTGTTTCAATTGATATGGCAGCATGGTGGCACAATGTTTAGCACTGCTACCGCACAGCACCAGGGACCCAGGTTCAATTCTGACTTCCGGTGACTGTGCAGTTTGCACATTCCCCCCATGTCTGCGTGGATTTCCTCTGGGTGCACTGATTTTCTCCTACAGTCCACAGATGCAGGTTAGGTCGACTGGCCGTGCTAAATTTCTCCTTCAGTGTCAGGATTAGCAGGGTAAATATGTGCGGTTATGGGGATAGGACCTGGGTGAGATTGTTGTCGGTGCAGGCTCGATGGGCTGAATGGCCTACCTCTGCACTATATGGATTCTGTGATTTAATCTTAAGCTGCCATTTGTGACCATGCTACATGCAGAAAATTGATTTAGTATTTTAGCTTTAGGATTAGCAAACCATCAATAGAATCCTCCTTAAATGGTACTATGGAACAGAAAAATTAGCTTGAGATTGATTAGCATAGACAGGAAGTCTTTCTATTAATATTAGAAAGGACGAACATGGCTAGGATAAACGAGGCTAGAATAAATTTTGGTCCCTTGGGGGATAATACTGGGGTATTAATAATAGGAAATATGGAAATGGCAAAAATTTTGAATAAGTATTTTGTATCTGTCTTCAATGATTAAGATACTTAAAACACTTGAATAATAGTAGAAAATCATGGGGCAAAAGGAAAGGAGGAACTCCAATTGCTATCACAAGAGTAAAGTGCTCAGAAAATTAATGAGAGTAAAGGCTGACAGGTCCTCTGGACTTGATCATTTGTTTCTCATGATCTAAAAAGTAATTAATGGCTTCTGATATAATGGATGCATTGTTTAGAATCTTCAAAATTCCATAGATTCTGTTAAAAAGTCCCAGCAGAAAGGACGGAGACAGAAGGCAGGAAACTTTAAAAGAGTTAATCTGACATCGGTCATTGGGAAATTGCTAGAATCCATTCTTAAGGAAGTAGTAGAAGACATTTAATAAACCATAAGTACAATCAGGTTTTAGGAAAGCGAAGCCAGTTCTGACAAATTTATTCGAGGATTTTTAGGATGTTACAGAATGTTAAAGGGAAACCAGTAGCTGTGGTGTATTTGGATTTCCAAAAGTGTTTGATAATGTGCCACATTGAAGGTTACTGCACAATTTAAGAGCTCATGGTGTTGGGGGTGATATATTGACATAGAAGGAGGATTAGCTAGCTAATAAGAGAGAGTTGGGATAAATGGGTCATTTTCGGGTTGCAAACTGTAACTAGTGAAATGTCACTGGGATCAGTGCTGAGGTCTCAACTATTTACAACCTATACTGATGATTTGGATGAAGGAACTGAGCATGTCATAGCTGTGCTGATGCTACAAAGATAGGTGCAAAGCAAAAGGCAAAATATTGTGCTTGCTGGAATCTGAAACAAACAGAAAATGCTACAAATCTCAGCAGGTCTGACAGCATCTGTGAAGAGAGAATAGAGTCAATGTTTCAAGTCTGGATGACCCTTCATCAGAGCTGGAAGTTGAGAGGAGAGCAAAGAATGTAGAAGAATATGGATAGGCTAATTTGAGTGGGCAAAAGTTTAGCAGATAAAGTTTAGCAGGGGAGAATTCACCGGCCGTTCACACACTGGTGAACCATAGTTGGTTACCACTCTGAGTACTGAACCATAGATGGTCAGCACTATGGGTACTTGTAGATATGTTACTGTTGTCACTGTTGGTGTTAGGGTTGGGGGTGTTCTACCTGTTGATATTGTTCTGTGGTACACTCCAGTTGGCTCCGCCTACCTGGAGGAGTATAAAGGTCACTGCACTGCCTGGTGACCCTTTAGTCTGGGATTGTATTGTATATAGTATGCTCCATTCTTGTTACTAATAAAAGCCTTTATTTCTCGGGTACGATCTAGCCTCCCGAGTGATTTAATCGCGCATCAATTTTATTACTAACAAAATTTTGGTTAAAAAAAAAACCATGGAGCAAATGTTGAAACCCGGTCGGCTTACTTTAGATCCACGTGCGGCGGGAGCGTCGAACACGTTCGACCATTGGTTAAAGTGTTTTCAAGACTACATCGATGCCTCAACAGCCATTCAAAACGACGCCGATAGACTGCGGGTCCTCCACGCAAGGGTAAGCGACACTGTATACTCATCAATCCACGATGCCCAAGACTACAAAGGGGCCATCGAACTACTTAAGAAACTGTACAACAAACCGCCAAACGAGATTCATGCTCGACACCTTCTAGCCACTCGACGGCGGCAGCCCGGCGAAATGACAGGACAGTACCGACGCGAACTTCAGCAGCTAGCCAGAGCCTGCAACTGCAAGCCAGTGTCGGCGGCCCAGTATACTAACGACTTGATCCGAGATGCGTTCGTGGCGGGAATCGGCTCATCGTATATTCGCCTGCGGCTGCTAGAGCAAGGTAATCTAGATCTCGCTAAAATGGTGGAATTGGCTGACACGATGGAAACGGCCTCCAGAAGTCTAGAAACTTACCCCACCGACCACGTGGGAACATCGTAGCAAGTACAGCCACCGACTCAACTCTACCCAGCGGCTCCGAAAAACTGCGCGATTGTGTTTTCAACCTCGGACCTGACGACGGCGGCAGCTCCAGGAGGCCCGCGGTGCTATTTCTGTGGATTGGTGAAACACCCTCGGCAGCGATGTCCAGCCAGAACGGTATTTTGCTCCGCGTGTGGGAAGAAAGGGCACTATGCCAAAGTCTGCAGGGCCAAACCACCCTCCAAACATAGCAGCGCGGCGTGTGATTCTCCTGAGCCTGTCTCCTTGTCTCCAGCTTCTTCGAGGTCTTCCACCACGTGCGATTCCAGAGCGCCGCCATTCCTGACGACCAAGACGCAAGACACGTGCGACCTGCAGGGGCCGCCACTTTTAGCGCCACCGACCACGTGCGATCCATGGGCGCAGCCATTTTGGTCGGCACCGACCGCAGACGACCAGCAGGGGTCATCATCATCAACCATCTCAGCTGCCTGCAGTTGCACTCGACCCAACGGTGGCGTCAATCATCCTGGACCAGGCCAAGCCTCACAGACTCGACAAGTCCATGATGGGCATAGAGGTAAATGGACGCCTAATTCATTGTTTGTTTGACAGCGGGAGCACGGAGAGTTTCATTCACCCTGACACTGTGAAACGGTGCGGTCTCCGAGTACGGTCTGTCAGACAGACAATTTCGATGGCGTCGAGGTCCCAGTCTGTTACCGTGCTAGGGAGCTGTGTGGTCAACCTAACGGTGCGGGGCACAGTTTATGAGAACTTCAGGCTCCTCGTGTTACCGCACCTTTGCGCTCCGATACTCCTGGGACTAGACTTTATGGTCCACCTGAGGAGTGTAACCCTGCAGTACGATGGGCCACTCCCTCCACTTTCAGTGGGAGCACAGCAGCCTCCAAATTGCCCAGCGCGCTCCACGTGTAGCCTCTCGACACTCAGAATCACCCCACCATCCTTATTCGAGAATCTCGTGCCAGGCTGCAAGCCCATCGCAACTAAGAGCAGGCGTTACAGCGCTGAGGATCGGATCTTTATTCGATCTGAAGTTCAGCGGCTCCTCAGGGAAGGGATCATTCAACCTAGCACTAGTCCATGGAGAGCGCAAGTCGTGGTGGTTAAAACTGGAGACAAACCCCGGATGGTCATAGACTATAGTCAGACCATTAATAGATACACGCAGCTGGATGCGTATCCTCTCCCGCGCATATCTGACATGGTCAACCAGATTGCGCAGTACCGGGTGTTCTCCACCATTGACTTGAAGTCAGCTTACCACCAGCTCCCCATTCGCCCAGAGGACCGAAAATATACGGCCTTTGAGGCGGATGGTCGTCTTTACCACTTTTTAAGGGTTCCCTTTGGCGTCACGAATGGGGTCTCGGTCTTCCAGCGTGCAATGGACCGAATGGTGGACCAGAATGGGCTGCGGGCTACCTTCCCGTACCTGGATAACGTGACTATCTGCGGCCATGACCAGCAGGACCACGATGCCAATCTCCTTAGATTTGTACGCACTGCGTCTCACCTGAATCTGACCTACAACAGGGAGAAGTGTGTATTTAGCAAGCGCCGCCTAGCAATTCTTGGATACGTGGTGGAAAACGGGGTCCTTGGCCCTGATCCAGACCATATGCGTCCCCTCCTTGAACTTCCCCTGCCCACTGGTATCAAAGCACTGAGAAGATGCTTAGGTTTCTTTTCATACTATGCACAGTGGGTTCCCAATTATGCGGACAAAGCCCGTCTGCTCATCAAGTCTACCTCTTTTCCCCTAGCAGCAGAGGCTCGCTTAGCCTTTGAAAGGATAAAAGCCGACATCGCGAAAGCCACGATGCACGCTGTTGATGAGTCCATCCCCTTCCAGGTGGAGAGTGATGCATCTGATTTCGCCCTGGCCGCCACACTTAATCAGGCGGGCAGGCCCGTCGCCTTTTTCTCTCGCACCCTCCAAGGCCCTGAAATTCGGCACTCCGCGTTGGAAAAAGAGGCTCAGGCCATTGTGGAGGCCGTCCGGCATTGGCGCCATTTCTTGGCGGGAAAACGGTTCACCCTGCTCACGGACCAGCGGTCCATGGCGTTCATGTTCAACAACACGTTACAGGGTAAGATCAAAAATGATAAAATCTTGAGGTGGAGAATCGAACTCTCCACCTACAACTATGATATCATGTACCGTCCGGGGAAGCTCAATGAGCCCTCAGACGCCCTGTCGCGTGGAACATGTGCAAGTGTGCAGGAGGATCGATTACAGGCCCTCCACAATGATCTCTGCCATCCGGGGATCACTCTGCTCTTCCATTTCGTAAAGGCCCGGAATCTACCCTACTCAGTGGAGGATGTCAGGTCCATAACCCGAAGCTGCCAGGTATGTGCTGAATGCAAACCGCACTTCTACCGACCTGACAGGGCACACCTCATTAAGGCCACTCACCCTTTTGAAAGACTGAGTGTGGACTTCAAGGGCCCCCTTCCTTCGACAGATCGGAACGTGTACTTCCTCAATGTGATTGACGAGTACTCACGATTCCCTTTTGCCATTCCCTGTTCAGATATGACCGCTGCCACGGTTATCAAAGCATTACGGGATCTTTTCACCCTGTTCGGTTACCCCAGCTATATCCACAGTGATAGGGGCTCGTCATTTATGAGTGACGACTTGAGGCAATATCTGCTCTCAAAAGGGATTGCCTCAAGTAGAACTACGAGTTACAACCCCAGGGGTAACGGGCAGGTTGAAAGAGAAAACGCTACAGTGTGGAAGGCTGTCTTACTGGCGTTGAGGTCTAAGGGTCTTCCAGTCTCCCGTTGGCAAGAGGTACTTTCTGATGCGCACCATTCCATCCGGTCCCTCCTGTGTACGGCAACCAACGCTACTCCACATGAGAGGATGTTTTCCTTCCCTTGGAAGTCTTCCTCTGGGACCTCATTGCCATCTTGGTTAATGTACTCAGGACCTGTCCTCCTGCAGCGGCATGTTAGGACCCGCAAGTACGACCCTTTGGTTGAACAGGTCCATCTCCTCCACGCCAACCCTCAATATGCCTATGTGGCATATCCTGACGGGCGAGAGGACACGGTCCCTATTAGAGATCTGGCGCCTGCAGGGGACTTGGAAACCCCAGTCGCTCCCACACCCCTAGTTAGGGACCCCTTGACAAAGAACAGTACAGCACAGGAAACAGGCCCTTCGGCCCTCCAATGTAGGGATATGGGGGTAGGGCCTGGGTGTCCTTTATCTCCCCTCCTGACACGGGACCACCACTTAATCCTCTTACTCCCATGTACAGCTTGCCTGAGTCCAGGAGATTGTCGCCACCTCGAGGCGTGCTCAAGTGCAGCAGATTGTCGCCACCTCGTGGTCCACTTGTCCGTGAGGAACTGGAGGAGTCACTGGACACCGCCTTGGAGAGAAGGTCACCATGGTCACCAAAACCGGCGTTACCGCCAGTGTTGAGGAGGTCGCAGAGACGGTGCGGTCCTCCAATATGACTGAACTTGTGAATATATGAACAGTTGTTCTGTTTTTTTGCCCCGCCGGCCTTTGTTTTAAAGCAGGGGTGAATGTGGTGAACCATAGTTGGTTACCACTATGAGTACTGAACCATAGATGGTCAGCACTATGGGTACTTGTAGATATGTTACTGTTGTCACTGTTGGGGTTAGAGTTGGGGTGTTCTACCTGTTGATACTGTTCTGTGGTACACTCCAGTTGGCTCCGCCTACCTGTAGGAGTATAAAGGTCACTGCACTGCCTGGTGACCCTTTCGTCTGGGATTGTATTGTATATAGTGTGCTCCATTCTTGTTAGTAATAAAAGCCCTTATTTCCCGGGTACGATCTCGCCTCCCGAGTGATTTAATCGCGCATCACACACCAGTGGCATTGTTCTGCTGGCAGCACACCCCCTCCTGCAGGCTTTGCAGCAGCATGGTGTTACATCAATGGGAAATCCCATTGACAACAGTGGGATCAGAGATTCCCGCCACCAGTGAACAGTGCGCCACCTCCTGCCGCCGAGAAATAAGTGGCTGGGAGGCCAGAGAGTCCCCCCCCGCCCCCCCCCCCCCCCCCCTCCCCCATGGTGTGGGAAAATGCGAGGTTGTCCATTTTGGTAGACAAAGTGGAAAAGTAAAATATGATTTAAGTGGTGAAAGAGTGCTGAATGCTACATTACAGAGGAATCTCATTGTCTTTATAAATGATTCACAAAAAGTTAGCTGGAAGTTATAACAAGTAATTTGGAAAGCAAATGGAATGTGGCCTTTATTGCCAAGGGGATGGAGTATAAAATTAGAGAAGTCTTGCTGTTATTGTACAGAGTGTTGAGACCGCACCCAGAATATTACATACAGTGTTGGTCTCCATGTTTAACGAGGGGACAGTTCAGAAAAGATTCACAAAGTTGGTTCCAAGGATGGAGATAGTCTAATAAAATTTTGAACAAGTTGGGCCATTGGACTTGGGAAGAATGAGAGGTGATTTTATTGACCATGTAAGATTCCAAGAAGGTTTGACAGGGTAGATACTGAGAGAATATTGCCTTTCATCAGGGAACCTGAAACGAGGGGGCATAATTTCAGAATGAGGGGACTCTCATTTTAAACGGAGATGAGGAGGAATACCTTTTGTCAGAGGATTGTTAATCTTGAGATTTCTTGTCCTCAGTAAACATGGTGACTGAGTATATTCAAGGCTAAATTATACAGAATTTTGATCAAGGGAGTTGAGGGCACATAGGGAATTGTATTTTAGACCACAATCAGCTCAGACTTGGGGCAGAATCTTGTGCCCTTCCCCATAGTGTGTTTGATGGTAGGCAGGATATTTAATCAGGTAGGTGGATGGGGATCCCATCTCCGTTGCAATAAAGTTCATGGCTGGAAGGCATGTGGACAATCTTCCTGCCTTGCTACCAACCGAAGTCCTTAAATACATTCATGCCTGCTCGAGGGCCTTATCCTCCCACTGCTGGTATTAACTTAGTGATGGTAGTGGCTCACCATGCAGGGAGGGCAACAAGCAAACCTGTGTGGGGTTGCTTACAGGTTCTCGGTAGGATCCCATGTTCAAGGGCATTTTGTGCCTAATCAAGGACCCAACATTGGGAAGTGTGGGGGCCCATTGAGGGCTCTCCCTTGCTTACTGCAGACACCACCCCCCCCCCCCCCCCCTCCCAGTCCTGCCCCCCAACCATCACCTCCCCTTCTCTGCAGTCGTCACCCCCCAATCCCCTCCAGTCAGCATTTGTCTCTGGCCTGGATCTAGCAACGACTCACAGGCTAAACAGCCATCTCAGGATGGCTGCACACACATGCCTTTATGGGCTCCCTGGCAGCAGCCCTTGAGGTTCATCAACTGCATGGGTTTCTATCCTGTCAATGTGCATGTCCTACATGTGTGTGTCTGGTTCTTTGGGAGTTGCCTTGGTTCTTACATACTCAGTCACTCTCAGGTGCCTTGGTTCTTTGAGGGTCCAGATGTTTGCAGGGAAGGTTGCTAGGGGATAAGGGCAACTAACCTAAGCATAAGTTCATGACTCTGGTGCATTGCCCTCAGACTCCAGCCAAAGAAAGGTACAATGCTGCTCAAGGCACCATCCACTCCCTCATTGAGCAGACCACCGCACTTCTGAAGATACAAATCACATGTCAAGTGGCTCTCTGCAATACACTCTGGAGAAGGTTTACCGCATGATTGCAATTTGCTGTACTCTTCACAATTTGGCTATGTAGAGAGGTGAGGCCCTGCCAGAGGCTGAAATGGAGGAGGAGGAAACACGAGGGCTACTGAGGGCCAACATGAGAGTGCTGATGCCATGGAGTTGGGGAGTTGAGGTGCGCCCATGAAACATAATAGTTGAGAGGTTCCAGGAGGATCATCAGGAGACATCTCCAAGTCATCTTGTGACTTCTGAAGGAATAGCCAAACCAATGCTGAGAGGACAGGTCCTGCATTCACACTTGGGCTGAGGATCAGATCTTAGCTATAGTCACTGGTGTCCTTGCCTATACACTCACTCTGTCCACTTAAAGCCTAGCAAGGAAGAACAGCGATGTGAATCGGGGCTAGACACTCCCGACACCATGTGAGGATGCAAACACTTCTGCAAAGGAAATGTGGACCAGTGTAGGACTCTCATCCTAAACTGTATGTCCTGATTTGGGACGCTATCAGTGAGGAAACCCAGATGAGCCGAGAGCCACATAGTTAATGAACCCTCCTCAGCCCATGAGGACTAAGCTGAGAACTCGCCCATCATCCACGCTGAATAAAGAATTACACACATCTTCCTGACAACACACTAGGGCATGGTAACAAGACTATAAGACAGGAGCAGAATTAGGCCACTCGGCCCAACGAGTCTGTTCTGCCATTCAAAGATGGCTGATATTTTCCTCATCCCCATTCTCCTTTTCCCCATGACTCCCTGATCCCCTTATTAATCAAGAACCTATCTATCTCTGTCTTAAAGACACTCAATGACCTGGCCTCCACAGCCTTCTGTGGCAAAGAGTTCCACGGATTTACCACTCTCTGGCTGAAGAAATTCCTCCTCATCTCTGTTTTAAAGGATTGTCCCTTTAGGTTGTGCCCTCTGGTTCTAGTTTTTTCCTACTAATGGAAACAGCCTCTCCATGTCCACTCTATCTAAGCCTCACAATCCTGTAATTTTCAGTAAGATCCCCCCTCATCCTTCTAAACTCCAATGAGTACAGACCCAGAGTCCTCAACTGTTCCTCATACGACAAGCTCTTCATTCCAGGGATCATTCTTGTGAACCTCCTCTGGACCCTTTTCAAGGCCAGCACATCCTTCCTTAGATATGCAGCCCAAAACTGCTCACAACTAATCCTTGCCAATTTGAATGCATTTTCTTTTGTTTTTATGCTGTACTTGACTTCCCTTGTCAGCCATGGATGTCTCACCCTCCCCTTAGCATGTTTCCTCCTCCTTGGGATGAATTTCTGTTGTGCCTCCCGCATAACCCCCAAAAACCCCTGCCATTGCTGTTCCACTATCTTCCCTGTTAGGCTCTCTTTCCAATCAACTCTGGCCAGCTCCTCCCTCATGTCTTTGTAGTTACCTTTATTTAATTGTAATATCATTACATCTGATTCCATCTTTTCCCCCTCAAACCGCAGGGTAAATTCTATTATATTGTGGTCACTGCTCCCTAAGGGCTCCTTCACCTTAAGTTCCCTAATCAAGTCTGTCTCATTACACATCAACAAATCCAGAATTGCCTGTTCCCTCGTAGGCTCTGTCACAAGATGCTCCAAAAAACCATTCTTTAGACATTCCACAAATTCATTTTCTTGGGATCCACTACCTACCTGATTTTCCCTATCCACCTGCATATTGAAGTCCCCCATGATTATTGTAATATTGCCTTTTTTATATGCTTTTTCTATCTGTGTGATTTATTTTCTGCCCCACATCCTGACTGCTGCTAGGGGGTCTATACATAACTCCCATCAGAGTCTTTTTACCTTTGCAATTCCTCAACTCTATCCACAGAGATTCTATGCCTTCTGATCCTATATCGCTTCTTGCAATCGATTTGACTTCATTCCTTACTAACAATGCAACCCATCTGCCTGTCCTTTCGATAGGACAGATATCCTTGGGTATTTAGATCCCAGTTCTGATCCCCTTGCAGCCATGTCTCTGTGATGCCCACCACATCGTACCAGCCAATTTCTCATTTACCTTGTTCCGTGTTACCTTGCGCACATTTAGGTTCAACACTCTCAGTCCTGCATTGACCACCTCCCTTCTCCAGTGGCACTGAGGCTGACATCACATGAATGTTCATCTTAAAAGGGGACATTGAGTGTGAGAAGGAATGAACCTCGGGATAAGATTGCAATGATCCAACACACTAATCTGGCCATAACATTCACAAACCCATGGAATGGTTCAAAATGTGCAATTTATTTATAGCGATAAAGCACCCGTGTCCCTGAGGTGACGTCAAAACTTTAACTTTCCTAACCCAACCAGTACTCCCTGGTGCGGTCCCTGCGTTCACAGCAGGAGTGGAGACAGCCTGCTGCCTGCTACGCCCTGATGTCTCTGGTGAACTTGATGGGTGTCTTCTGGTGGTCTGAGACCTGGAAGGTTCTGACCCCATAAGGGTTTCCTACTCCACAGCAGAAACAACCTCAGTAGCTTATGCTGCTGGAGTTGGTGCAGGCACAGGCAGAGGGGACTCCGAACAGCTGCACACCCTTCAGGTGTCCTGAGTGGAGGCCTCCAGGGTGTCCGGCTGATGTTCATCTCCCTGTGAGTGCCAGAGGGCCCCGACCTGACTCCTGCAGGAGATGGGGCAGTTGGAGGGATGTCAAGGCCTCTGGTCCCCATGTAGCCTACATCCTGATTAGTGTCCTCCTGAGTGTGTGCCCATCGGGTGCAGGGCCAAAAGCAAATCCAGCAAGACCTAGAACAAGGTCTCCAAGGCGGCCGCCAACCTTCCCATGGTGACTTCGAGGCATGTGTATGTCGGAGACACGACATCAGACGGAACGTGGATGGACTCCTCCATCATACACTGTAATCTGCTGAGACAATCTTAGTAGAGGACGAAGGAGCAGTGCTCCGAAAGCTTGTGTTTGCAAATAAACCTGTTGGACTTTACTTACTGTGCCTACCCCAGTTTAACGCTGCATCTCCACATCAGGCATATTCTTAAATCTCTGCCTAATGCTCCACTACCTCCCTTTGCATCCCCACCAGTAAGCTGGCAGACCGCTCTAGATCATACTGGGACTGAGCAGGTGCTGGTGTCTGACAGTCCTCTGAGTGTCAGAGACCTGTGCTGTCCGTCCCTCAGACTTCTGCAGAGACATATCTGTGAGGTGTTCCCCAGAAAGTGACCCTGAGTTTAACCTTAAACTGTGCCCCATCAAGGTGTGTCTCTCTGCACTGGTGGAGGGTGTGGATAATGGTCATTCCTGTGCCCCATGCAGGAAAACCAGCTGCAGGGGTCCTTAGTTAGGGATCCTTGGCAGAGGGGATTGGTGGGGGAGAGAGAGGCAGAGATCAGGATTGAAGGTAGGGTTGCATTTGTTGTTTGTGAGCAGGGGTGTGAGAGATGCTATTCTGCACAGTGGATCGGGACAACGGCTGAGGGACAGAGTGGAACTTCTGCTCCGCTTGATCCATAAGGAGTGGTGCAAAGAAACATCAACCCGTTGCAACCATCAGATGCCACCTCCCTTTTACTGCCAGGTTTCTTGAACCCTGCCATACTTCAGACATCTGTTACATCGGGCCATGAGTTCAGTTAATAGCTTTGTAAAAAATCTCCCAACAGGATTTGAGCACCCTTATCCAGGACAAGATTCACTGTTAATCATTAATTTCCCTTGAGTTGTACTTCATACATCTCTCACACCCCTGTTAACAAATAACAAATGCACCTCTACTCCCAGTCCTGACTTCTGGCTCTCTCCCTCCCGATTGCCACTCTCTTCCCCTTCCTCCCCCCCCACTAATTTACAAGGAATGTCCAGAGTTTCTAGCCCAACACAAAAAGTAGCAGACAATTTTACACAGTAACAAGTCTCACACACCAGGTTAAAGTCCAACAGGTTTATTTGGTAGCACAAGCCACTAGCTTTCGGAGCACTGCCACTTCGGGTGAGTGGGAGTTCTGTTCACAAACAGGGCATATAAAGGCACAAACTCAATTTACAAAATAATGATTGGAATGCGAGTCTTTACAGGTAATCAAGTCTTAAAGGTACAGACAATGTGAGTGGAGAGAGGGTTAAGCACAAGTTAAAGAGATGTGTATTGTCTCTAGCCAGGACAGTTAGTGAGGTTTTGCAAGCCCAGGCAAGTCATGGGGGTTACAGATAGTGTGACATGAACACAAGATCCCGGTTGAGGTCATCCTCACGTGTGTGGAACTTGGCTATCAGTCTCTGCTCAGCGACTCTGCGTTGTCGTGTGTCGTGAAGACTGCCTTGGAGAACGCTTACCCGAAGATCAGAGGCCGAATGCCCGTGACTGCTCAAGTGCTCCCCAACAGGAAGAGAACACACTCTCTCTTGCCTGGTGATTGTCAAACGGTGTTCATTCATCTGTTGTCGTAGCGTCTACATGGTCTCATGCCTTGGGACATCCTTTCCTGCAACGTATCAGGTAGACAACGTTGGCCGAGTTGCAAGTGTATGTACCGTGTACCTGGTGGATGGTGTTCTCACATGAGATGATGGCATCTGTGTCGATGATCCGGCACGTCTTGCAGAGGTTGCTGTGGCAAGGTTGTGTGGTGTCGTGGTCACTGTTCTCCTGAAGGCTGGGTAGTTTGCTGCAGACAATGGTCTGTTTGAGGTTGTGCGGTTGTTTGAAGGCAAGAAGTGGGAGTGTGGGGATGGCCTTGGCGAGATGTCATCGATGAAGACGAACATGTTGAAGGCTCTGGAAAAGATGTCATAGCTTTTCTGCTCCGGGGAAGTCCTGGACGACGAAGGGTACTCTGTCCGCCTTGTCCCGTGTTTGTCTTCTGAGGAGGTCGGTGCGGTTTTTCGCTGTGGCGCGTTGGAACTGTCGATCGATGAGTCGAGCGCCATATCCTGTTCTTATGAGGGCATCTTTCAGCATCTGGAGTTCTTACTGTGCTTACCCCAGTCCAACGCTGGCATCTCCACATCAATTTTATAGGGGCCAGTCGATATTTACTGGAATTTGCAGTGATTTACGGCAGGGGTGTGAGGGATGTTGCAATTTGCAAGTGCAGGGGTGGAGGGGGGGCTGGCAGAGGTTCACTTGAACAAACAGAACAAAGAACAGTACAGCATAGGAACAGGCCCTTTGGTCCACTAAGCCGTGCGGCTCACGTTGTCCTATCTCGACCAATCGCCTGTAACTCTCTATTCCCCATCTGTTCAAGTGTCTATCCAGATGAGTCTTCTAAGGGGTGGGATGAGCACTCCTATTCCTCCTGAACCACAAGGGGCGGTGTAAAATGGGAAATAGTTGTAGTAGGCCCCAGCAGCCTGTTAAAAACCAGGACAGATGCCTTTGAGGTAACTAAACAATTCATTTAAAATTTTCAGGGCTGGAACTGAACTTTCTATTTATCGATTTGGTTTTGGCGTACTTTTGGTTTTCGACAACTATTTTCACATTAGTTTTGTTTGTCTGCTGCCTTCTCGTCCATGCCTAATTATATTTGGAAGACAGATTGGTTAGGCAGTACCATGGTTACAAAGATCACAGCCTGTCTTGAATGTTTCTCCTGCAGTGCAGTTTCAGGTTGTTACTGGAGATATTAGCCGATAATCAGCCCATAATAATGATATGTCCTGATATTCCTTCCTTGATAATTGATTCTAACACTTTCCCAACAACAGGTGTTAAACTAACTGGTCTGTAATTTCCCACAATCGTTAATATGGAGTTCGACCATTTGCCACTGCAGGTGTTCCTTGATCTGACATGGTCAGAGTAGAGCTGATGAGGGCTTGTCTTACCTTTGTCTTGGCTCTTGGGCAAGCAAGGATGGACAGCTTTCCATCAGTTCTGGCATGTAAGTAGACACTTGCTGTAGAAGAACTGAAGGCATATAACAACAGTAAAAAGGAGACTATGCCAAAGAGTATTAGTGCCAGAACACATGCTCGTTACCCTACCACTGATCTCAGACTCTTCTGATATTGCCCCATCATAGCTGACTTCACTCCTCATGTATTCATGGAAAGAGGAGATCAAATTGAGCAGTTATGCCAGGCAGCTAATTTTCTCCAGCAGCATAAACAGATTGTCTTGTTCACCTGGTGCAATGCCATGATGAGATTGAAGAAGGCTCCTATTGTGGTCTCCTTTGCTCATGGCATTTCTTTTGCAGCTGCTGGACTGAGCAGATCATGCTAATTGTAGGTATTTAACTCATATCCTTCTGAGTTACAGTAAGTGTGCTACCAACTGAACTATGGCTGACACTAGGAGTTGGGAAATTTGGGGAAGGGTAGATTTTTCTTGGGTCCAATTTTTAGTACTGATGTGGGTAGGTTGAGTGTGTAAACTTCCTGATCCGGGAGACTTGCCTCCGTAGAAAATGCCCCATCAAACTCAAGTTATAGTCCAGAGGAGGTGGGTGCAGGACAGAGTCTGGCGAGTTGTTGAATGTTGAGTTGGGCTAGTTAAAAGATGGTTGAGTGTTGATATGAGCTGGTGAAAAGGTGGTCGAGTCTTAGGGTGGGCTGGTTAAAAGGGGCATATTGACTTTCTGGAGCTTTGTCCCAGCTGTTTCATTAACTGTTAGGACTTCCAGCCCTCATACCTCACAACGCATCACCCCTCCATAAATTCTCAATGCCACCCCATCCAAAGGTCCCACATGCCCTTAATGCTAATGCATGCCCCACCCACCATCATGGCTCTTTGTAATCCCGTGCAAACTTAATGCCATCCTATGCGAGTCCTGACATCATATCTGTGTGCCACATTGAAATGACACTCAACATGAAGAAAGAGGACCTCCTGAAAAAGGTGGATGTCCAGGAACATGACAACTCTCCCCCCCCCCCCCCCCCCTCTCCCCCTACGCAAAGGCAGGGCCATGGGAGAATTTCACCCCTACTTACATCATTCACCAGTTTCTCTCCTATTTCCACCCAGGCCTCTGCAAGCTTATTGCATTCTTGGGACCAACCTTAAGTTTCCCTGACCCTATCCTCACTAAAGTGCAGAGCACAAAATTTTCCCTCTTGTTTGCATGTTGGCAGATATTGTTAACCAATTTCTCTCTTCAGGTACTGTCCCATCTTCAAATCTGATGCCATCACCCCTCTCCTCAAAAAAAACCTCTTGATCCTTGCAAAGTATAAGTTTTGGAGAATCTTTGAATTCTCTAACCTAGGAAGACTGACACAGACACATTATTGAGCTTTTGGGGAACCAAAAATATGGAAAACAGACAGGGAAATGAAGTTGTGACCAAGATCAGATGTGTCATGATTGTATTGAGTTGCAGAGCAGAGTATAGCCTACTCCACCTGTTCCTTTTATAACTATTTGAATTTGCACTCCAACCTTTTAAATGAAAAAATATGTTAATCGCAGGGGATTATGACTGAAAATAACATAATGATAATCGGGTCATGATGATAAAATGCAAAAAGGCTTTTTGTCTCGGGCTTTATTTCAGATTAGCAGGTGTATAATCTCTGCCTATTTCAAATACCCTTCAAAAATGGAAAGGATTGGCAAACAGATAGCATTTTTACTTGAGGCACTGACCTACAAAACATCACATTAAAGTTGACAAACAATAAGGTGCCAGGAGGAGGGGGGAAGATTTAACTGGGAATGGGTTTCAACAAGGCCGGGTAATTTAAAACTCGCCCTGTTGTTTTTATTGTAAATGTGTGCTGCTGCTGTCATTGCTCATGGATCTCTTGCAAAGGAGGAACTCCTCAGGAAATAAAATATAATAAATTCCACAAGTGAGTTTGGTTTAAAAAGAACAAAATAGTTGTAGTTGACTTAGATGATAATGGGCAATGGTGTAATTTTGTGACTTTGATCATTTAGTGCATGTTATAAAGCCATATTAATTTTTAATAATCTGAATACTTGCTGTGGAGGGAAGTTTTATTTTAATTACGGTTGCACTGTGCAAACATATTTAATTACTTCTGCTCTTAGTGTTGTGGCTTAATTTAAACCACTGTATATATACTTGCTATTCCATTGAAGTTCTAAATAGTAAAGTTTCATAAAATCCCTAGATGCTAATTGCCAAAATGAGACCAATATATTGTGTTGACATGAGATTGTGGTTTCACTGGCACAGCAAACGAGCTCAGTTAATTCTCCGTCGACTTGATTTGTCCATTGTTTGCACTGTAATATAATACTGAAAAGTAGTTTATAGTCATTGTAAGGCCTCAGCAATTGGTGCCTGGGGACATGCAACGCTTTGTTTATCGCCCTGTGTAATTAACAGCTTTCATTCCCCTGTTTTTCTTCTCTCTTTTTTTCTGCACTGGGTTACTTGAATCCTGCCTTTTCATGGAAAATCTTACCTACCTCTTCCTATATAATTTGATGTTATTGGGCATATTTTGACTTGGAGCAACGCACCACTCATCCTGCCTGATTCCATTTTCACAATCTCTAGCCAATGAAAGAGGCTGGTAACCTGTTCAAATGTTCTCTACAAATGCTGCTCTGCGTCAGTTTCTAAGTGGTGGGTGAGAGTGAACTGTGAAGACTAGCCCACTAATTTAAGACGGGTGGAATATTGAGCCCACACATTTAGTTTGCAAGATCACTGATGAGGACCCGAGATCTGGCAACACCCAGAAATCATGAACCTCACCGGTGAGATCGCGATCTCCGATTTTCGCTGCCCCTCGTCGGCAACATAATCAGGTTCACACCCAAAATTGTTTCCATTTATTTAAATTTTAAATCGGATTAAACACCCCCATCACCAGATTTTCCTTCCTCACCAGATTTTCTTACCTCACCAATGTGACAAGTTGACAAGTTCAGCCAGATGTGAACCTGTCATGGAGATCCCCCAATGGTGCAAAGGTCATTATAGCCCCCAGGAGAGGAGGAAATGGCCAGGCAGTGCTCAGGCAATGCTGCCTGGCACAGGTTGACACTGCCAAGTTGGGAGTTCCAAATTGGCAGTGCCAACCTGGCAGTGCAAATCTATGCTGGGGGCAGTGCCAGGGATTGGCTCTAGAGGGAGCCTCGCGTGCAGAAATTCATTTGCGATGGTGGGGGAGCAGACTTTGCGAGCACTGGGAATCCTGATGAGATCGGAGGGGGTGGGGGGGGGGGGCAGTTAAAGGCCGTGCCAGCCATGATCTGGGGTCAGGAAGTGGGGGTGGGGGAAGCCCACACATACCACTGTGATGGAGGGTGGGAGTTAGGGGCGGCACGGTAGCACAGTGGTTAGCACTGCTGCTTCACAGCTCCAGGGACCTGGGTTCGATTCCCGGCTTGGGTCACTGTCTGTGTGGAGTTTGCACATTCTCCTCGTGTCTGCGTGGGTTTCCTCCGGGTGCTCCGGTTTCCTCCCACAGTCCAAAGATGTGCGGGTTAGGTTGATTGGCCAAGCTAAAAAATTTCCCTTAGTGTCCTGGGATGCGTAGGTTAGAGGGATTAGTGGGCAAATATGTCGGGATGTGGGTATAGGGCCTGGGTGGGATTGTGGTCGGTGCGGACTCGATGGGCCGAATGGCCTCTTTCTGTACTGTAGGGATTCTAAGAATTCTAAGAATTATCTGGGCATCCTTTAAAAACGGCTCAATGGAGCTGGTTCCTGGCTCTGAGTTCTTTCCTCACCAGAGTGATGGCACAAACCACTCCCACTTTTTCGTTTTTTATGTTAAAGTGACAAGATCTGGAGAAAAAACTGGCCAGCGGAGCTGTAGAGTTTCACCGCCAGTTTTCTCACCAGAATTGACACTGCCAATTTCTTGTAAGATTCCACCCGATGTCTCTCTCATGAAGAAGCAAATGGGAATCATTTTAACTTTGTGCAATCATGTAAAATTGGTGATCGCCTATTGGCAGCTTGTTTTATATCTCTCCCAATTTTTATTACCATTGGCTGCCCGTGTCTTAACTTGCACCAGGACCTCTTCACACATCATTCCTGCCCTCTCTGACCTATATTTTGACTCCTAGTCAAGCAATGTCTGGATTTAGAAATTTGCACTTTTGTTTTCAAATCTCTCCATCTCATCCTTGTTCTGTTCTATCTCTGAAATTTCCTCCAGCCTCACAGTCCTCCAAGGTATTTATGCTCCTCTAATTCTGACAAGAGGCACCCCTGATTTTAATCACTCCACCATTGGTGGACATGCCTTCAGTTATCTGGACCCTAAGCTGTGGAATACCCACCTTGCACCTTTCCAACTCTCTACCTCATTGACCTCCTTTAAAACACTCATTGGAACCTACCTCTTTAATTAAGCTTTTGCTCAAGTGACCTAATTTCTCTGTCCATGGCTCAGTGCTGTGTTTTCTTTTATAACGCTCCCATGATATGGGGCGACAAGGTGGCACAGTGTTAGCACTGCTGCCTCACAGCGCCAGGGACACTGGTTCAATTCCAGTCTCAGATGACTTTGCACATGGAGTTTGCACATTCTCATGGGTTTGCATGGGTTTCCTCCGACATTCCAATGATGTGCGGATTAGGTTGATTGGCCATGCTAAATTGCCCTTTAGTGTCAGAGGAATTTGTGGGATAAATCATGGCGTTACAGGGATAGGGCCTATGTGGGATTGTTGTTGATGCAGGCTCAATGGGCCAAATGGCCTCCTTCTGCAGAGCAGGGATTCTATGAGTCTAAGAAGGGGAAAACTATTGTAAATTAAATAGTATTATAAAATGCTTAGCCTCAGATTAATAGTGGCTTTAATTTACTGTAGTTTTCTTTAACCAGAACTGCCCGTTTTCAATGATGAATTTTATTTCGTTGAATTCATTCATTGGATACTCCTATACTGGCAGCACTTGCTGCTACCTAGTCCATAATAAGAACAGGAGTAGGCCATTCAGCCCTTCAAGCCTTCTCTGCCACTTAATAAGATAATTGCTGATCTAGCACTCATAAAGTCAACTTTCCTGCCTTCTCTCTGTAATCCTTAATCTCCCTACTGATCAAAAACCTATTGATCGCCGCTTAGAAATGTTCAACGATTCAGCCTCCACAGCTTCCGGGGTAAAGAATTCTAAAGATCCAACTCTCTTTGAGAGAAGAAATTGTTTCTCAAATCCGTCTTAAATGAGCACCTCTTTATTCTGCGACTATGCCTCTGGTCCTATGCTCTCCCATGAGTGGAAACATCCTCCTGACATTTACCCTGTCTAACCCTTTAAGAATCTTATATGTTTCAAGCATTTCACCTCTCATTCTTCTGAACTCCAAGGAGTATAGACTCAACCTGTTTAACCTTTCCTCGTATGGCAGCCCTCCATACCCAGGATCATAGAATCATAGAAACCCTACAGTGCAGAAGGAGGCCATTCGGCCCATCGAGTCTGCACCGACCACAATCCCACCCCGGCCCTACCCCCACACATTTTTACCCACTAATCCCTCTAACTTACGCATCTCAGGACTCTAAGGGGCAATTTTTAACCTGGCCAATCAACCTAACCCGCACATCTTTGGACTGTGGGAGGAAACCGGAGCACCCGGAGGAAACCCACGCAGACACGAGGAGAATGTGCAAACTCCACACAGACAGTGACCCGAGCCGGGAATCGAACCCAGGACCCTGGAGCTGTGAAGCAGCAGTGCTAACCACTGTGCTACCATGCCATCCTCATAAACCTCCTCTATACTGCCTCCAGTTATAATATATCTGAAATAAGGGGACCACCAATACTGTACACAGTATTCTAAATGTGGCCTCAGTAGTACCTTGTACCGTTGCAGCAACAGCTGTTTATTTTCCACCCCCCCTTGAAATAAAAAACAGCATTCCATTTGCCTTCCCTATTACCTTCTGCACCTGTGATCTTTCTGGGTTTCCAAGTCACTTTGAGCTACAGCTTTCTGTAGTCGCGCTCTATTTAAATAATATTTTACTTTCCAAAATGAACAATCGCACATTTTCCCACATTGAATTCCATTTTTCTGCCCACTTTCTTAACCTGTCGATATCTCTCAAACTATTTATATCCTCCTCGTAACTTGCCTTCCCTCCCATCTTTGTATGAAATGCAAAATTTGGCCATAGTATAGTCTGTTCCTTCCTCTAAATTGCTACAATATATTGTGAAGAACTGCGGTCCCAACACTGATCCCTGTGGAACTCCACTGGTTACTGCCCTCCAAGCTGAGAAAGGTCCCCTTATCGCTACTTGCTGCTTCCTGTTGTTTAGCCAATCCTTTATCCATGCCAGGATACCACCTCCAAAACCATGAGTTCCTATCTTGAGTAGTAGGCTTTTTTGTAACACCTTTAAATGCCTTTTGAAAATCCAAATATCTACCCTGGTTGAAAGCACCTCAAAGAACTCTAGTAAATTTGACAGACATGATTTCCCCCTTCATGATGCTGTGCTGACTCTGCTTGATCAGATTGACTTTCCAAATGCACTGCTATTCTCTCCTTAATAATCAATTCTAATATTCCAATAACTGAAGTTAGACTAACTATCCTGTAGTTTCCTGCATTTTGCCTCCTTTCCTTTTTGAACAGGGCTACCACATTGGCAATTTTCCAATACTTTGGCAGAATCCAAGGATCTTTGGAAAATGACTACCATGCATCCACAATCTGTGTAGCTACCTCCTTTAAGATCCTGGGGTGCAAACCATCAGGTCCAGGGGACTTGTCAGTCTTTAACCCAATTAGTTTGTCTAAAACAAATACACTGGTGATGGTAACTGTATTTGGTTCCTCCCCATATTTTTTACCATTTCATACATGCCCTGCAAAACATCTATAATTGTTGGTGCATGGCACCTTCCAAACATAATGTAAGATATTCGGGAACTGATAACATTCCAATCATCTGAGAACATTTGCCTAGTGTATATGGTGAATGTTTAGTCATTTTCAATGAATTGAATCAATGTACAGAAGATGAAATTGGCAGCACTTCATGACCTTACTTGCAAATATTAAAATAGTAAAGCTGATCCACAGCTTAGGACTATTCTGCCTGGTTACAAACAAGAACATCCGACAGCATTTGTTTTACTGTCAAAGACTTGAACAATTGTGGCAAGAAATTGACATTCTTAATGGTGATTAACAGTCTTTTCCAGGTTGAATCCTATTTTGTATATGGGGCTTTTGTTAATGTAGCCGAGTTTCTCAGTTGGGAAACAGTTCAAACATTGTTCAAAAATGTGGATAATTAATTGATTATGTCCTATTTGAACCCTTTGTGAGTTTTTTGTGTATTATGTTTTCTGAATATTTATAATAAATACCTATAAAACTTCATTAGGCCAGAAATAATACTCCAACAGCATTTCTTTATCAATGACTTAAGATATATATATTGTCATATAAGTCAGCCAACTTGTGGCATACTTTATTTGACGGATACCTCATCTGCTTCCCCAATTTTGCCATCAACTCCTCTGCTCAGTACTTCCCACTGCATTGTGGGTATGATTTAATTTTGGTTTGATTTATTATTGTCCCATGTATTGGGATACAGTGAAAAGTATTGTCTTGTGCAGTACGCAGACAAAGTATATCATTCGTAGAGTACATAAGGGAGAAGGAAAGGAGTGGGTGCAGAATGTAATGTTACAGTTGTTGTGGGAAATGTACCACTGAGTCAAGCTTGAAGGTTTCAAGAATACAGTTTTATTTTAACGAAGCTTCGTAGAGAAAAGGCACTAACAAGCAGCAAACCTTCTCTCAATGAGACAATAGGAGCAGTCCATCTTTATACCCTTTACACAATAGATGGACCGGACATCTAGCCATTATCACATCGTTGTAATCAAGTAGGTGATCGATTGTTAACACATCGTTGTAGACAAATACAGACAGATACAGACATAAGCATGTTAACATCGCATTGTTCCATGAATGGATACATTTCCTTCGTCAGTGACCATCAATGGTTTTAGTTTTGGTCTATTCATATAGTAATTTACAGTAATTGGTTTTTCTGCAGTTATGTATTCCCGATCCCACCTGTAGCTAATCTCACTATCCAACCCTATTGTCCTTATCCTAAAGAGTGCCTCAAGCCCTGACTGGCTTCCTGCAGGATTTGATTCCTGCATGTTTAACTTTGAACAGCTGTCTGTCCTTTATGTTTTAATCTCAGGTGGCTGTCTGTACTGAAAGTTAGTGCCTGTTTAATGTCTCTTTCCCAGGTGACTGCTTATGTGCCAGGCAGCCATTTTATGTGTACCCATCTGTATATTTTTTCCCACTTCACAGTCATAGCTAAGGTGTAGAGAAAGGTCAGCTTAATATAAGATAGTTCCATTCAAAAGTCTGATGGCAGCAGGGAAGAAGCTGTTCTTGAGTCGTTTGGTATGTGACCTCAGACTTTTGTACCTTTTTCCCGACAGAAGAAGATGGAGGAGAGAATGTCCGAGATGCGAGGGTCCTTGATTATGCTGGCTGCTCTTCCGAGGCAGTGGGAAGGGTAGACGGAGTGAATGGATGGGAGTCTGGTTTGCATGATGAACTGGGTTACGTTCACAACCTTTTGTAGTTTCTTGCAGTCTTGGACAGGGCAAGAGCCACACCAAGCTGTGATACAACCAGGAAGGATGCTTTCTAGTGCATCTGTAAATCTCATTTACAGTATATATTTAACCTGTATGACTGTACATAAATGGCACAACTTATCGAAGTGATGATGTGCTGTATAAATGGATGACACATTTCACACTTGAGAAGCTTCATGATTATTTTCATGTATAAAATCTGTTGGTGATATTAGTTGATAGTTAATATGTAAGTAAATGGCTGAGCCCCTGTGTTAAAATAACCGACAGAGGAATGCCGCATTATTGTTTTAAACATTTGTCTGCTACTATGGAAACTGTAATTTCTGGACTTAATTCTCTGTGCACAAACTTTACTGTATGTAAGTGCCAAAAGCACTATTGCCATGTTGGAAGTGCAATTCAATTTTAAAGTAATTCACTCCTCAATCCAAACCATCAGAGGTTTTACAAATCAAAATAATAACAATAAATGCTGAAAATCTTAAAAGCACGGTGGCACAGTGGTTAGTACTGCTGCCTCACAGCACCAGGGACCCAGGTTCAATTCTGGCCTCAGGTCACTGTCTGTGCGGAGTCTGCATGTTCTCCCCATGTCTGCATGGGTTTCCTCCTGGTGCTCCGGTTTTTCTCCCACAGTCCAAAGATGTGCAGCTTAAGGGGATTGGCCATGGAAAATTGCCCCTTAATGTCAGGGGGACTAGCAGGGTAAATATGTGGGGTTATGGGGATAGGGTCTGGGTGGGATTGTGGTTGATAAAGCCTCGATGGGCTGAATGGCTTCCTTCTACACTGGGGATTCTATGATAATGATTCTATGAAAATGTAGGAAAAATATAGCAGAGGCCTCAGCCTCGTGAGAAGTTTAACATCACCTGACACTTCAGACACATGGGCCGGAATCTTATCACCGTTCACGCTGGCAGGATTTTCTCATCCCGCTGCAGTGAACAGAAATTTGACTGATCACCAAATTCTTCGACCTAGCTGCAGCGGGAGCGTGGCATGAATGGCAGGTAAGATCACGTCCAGTCTTTTGGCTAGACCATCAAATTGGTTAAAAATCATTTTAAACCCTGACCTTCAATCATCATGTTGAGGTATAAATTTCATTCTGCAGTCTGGGAGCTAGGGGAGCTTGTCTCTGATTTTGTGACCAGATTGAGAGGGTTAACAGAGCACTGCGAATTCATCCCAGCTTTAGGGGAGATGTTAGGAGACCTTTTGATCTGTGCGTTACAACCTCATAATACAGAAGTTGTTACTGGTGGAGACCAAAATCTCTTTAGAAAAAGCTATGGAGATGGTCCAGGTGACTGAATGTGCTGAGTGGGGCGTAAGGTGTGCCCAATGAGATGAACAGTTTGTGGTGGAAAACAGTTGCTGCGAGGAACATCCTGAGTAGAGCAGTCGAGCCCGAGAAGAGGAGTACAGCACTGGGGGTGAAAGCTTGTTTCCCATGTGGTGGAGAGCACCACCAGTGCAGAAATTACGTATGTTTCTGATTGAAAAAAAAAGTCATTTACAAACATGATGCAGAATAAAGCAGTTAGGACAGAACATGCTAAAACAAAACAACAATGGTTAGTTTATCTCTGTTAAAACAAATGGATGAGAAGCCCGAGTTGTATACCTTAAACCAGGTCCAACTCAGTAAGGTGACTCCTATCGAGATAACCTTGATGGTAAATGGCAGATCTTTTAAAATGGAAGTTGACACAGAGCCGCAGCCAAAGTCATAGTGGATCAGGCATTAGAATGCCTTCAAAAAGGTCTTCAACCATTGAGATTGGACAAGTCTGGAGCCATTTTGTCTATTTATAAGGTTAGCAATAGTTACCATCCAGCTTCCAACGGCTTAGCAGAACGAGCTGCACAAATGTTCAAATCATCGATGAAGAAACAAGTTCATAGGCCATTACCTTTTACATTTGACATCTTTCTTGATGAGATACCACACCAAATACAACCACAGTGGTCATGCCAGCTGAATGAATAATAGGATGTCACTTACAGACCCGTCTGGATTTGATATTTCCAGATTTGGTGTGGAGGGTAGACAAACCTCCCAGGAAGACAATTATGACTCAAAAAAAAAGGGATAGAGCTTTCCGAATTGATTATTTAGTCTTGGCCAGGAGCTTTGCAGCAGAACCGACATGGGTGGTTGCTAAAATCGTGGAAAGTACAAGATTGGTCTCCTATGTTGTAGAAGTACAAGGTCGTCGTGTTTTTAAAAAATACATGTGGATCATTAGAGGAAGAGAGCAGGGCTTGATACTGGGGATCAATAGGTGTCTCCTGCGTTAGACTCGTGTTCACAAGTTGTTGATCCTGGGATCCCTGTTTTAAGAGTGGAGCCAGGGCATCAAGCAGTTTCTGTAGCTGGGGAGACAATAGCTACTGAGGAAGATCTCGACCCCGGATTGATGAGTTTGCCTTTTGCAACAGCCCACCCTGATTGTTTACTCATTGATGATCATAGTACCGAACTGAGACGATCCTTTGGAAATCTGACCGACTGACTTTGTGATGAGTTTTTCCTGAGGTGTTCCTGATATCTTGTTGAGTTGTGCATGTCTATGTTTATTTTTATTTCATTCATTGGTGAACTCAGGAGTTAGAAGGGGAAGGGGTATGGTAGCATGGCCCAGGTGAATCCTGAGGGCCACGTAATCAGATCTTATGGGGAGGCATCGTGGGAAGCCAAGCCAATCGGGTGCAAGGACATGCATCCCAGGTTAGGTATGAACCTCATTTGGAGCCAGGGAGGAATAAAGAATGGACATTAATTGCAGTTCTGTCAGACTCTTGATTGTACATGTATAAATATCATTAATAAATCAGTTATAACTTGAAGCCACAACGAATTGTCTTAAGTTATTACAGTAGCCATTTCACTAAAGGGGCACAAACAACAAATACTCTAGTCACAGAGGAAAGGTTTCTAGGTTGAACATTTCCATAAAAAGCAGGGGACCGTTACATGATCAAAGTAATCGTCTAAGCAAAGGAATGTTCAATTAGCAGACGTAAAGCCATGGGAAAGGGCTGCACAAGGGAAAAGGGTAGAAAAAAATAGGTCAGCTGAACAAGCTTTATGACCAGCTGATGCAAAGAAACTGACCTTTAACATTCTCATGAACTCTACTTCTACAAAGTACTGTGCAGCTCATTCCTGCAGGCTGCAATACGTTGGAGCTTTCAGAGGTGAGACTGACGGGAATTTTATGAAATTCAGGCAGCAAGGGGCAGATCCAAGAACCATCTACCACCCACCTGCGTCTTCCTCCAAGGTATCACAACGTCTAATGAAAATTTCAACATGGTCAGGTGTACAAAAAGTACAGTACTGGATCTGCAATCATTCTAGACTCAACTTTTCACTTCTGTTGAGGTGAACACGAGTGAAAAACTACTGCCGTTTCAAGATTAAATTTCCTCCTTCTGTTTTACACAGGTCCCACCTCAGAAACTTCCCCCACTTGACACAATTGCATCCTGAATCTGCATTAATGATGGTGGTGGTGAATAATGTGTGTACATTATAGAATAATTTGATAAACTTGAGCTTTAGAAACATATATGCACTTCTACAGGGTGAAATGATTCATTTTGGTCAGATGAATAAGGAGGAGTAATATAAATTAAATAGTATGATTTTAAAGAGTGACTGTCTTATCTGATACGTAAACAAGTCTTTGAAGGTGGTTGGACAAGTTGAGGGAATGGTTAGAATTGCTTTTGGCCCCAATTTGGGGAGGTGAGGAGAGGATAGTGGGGTTAGGATATAGTTTAACAGTTAGGAAAGTGCAGATCTACCTCGGGTCCTGCCATATTTAATTGAAGGGCCTAATTTTCCATTTTTGTAATTTTAAAATCCACTCAGGGCTGCAGCCAACAAGATTGAAAGACTGGATGGTTGTCAGGCAGGCAGTCCTGGATCTCTGTCTGCAGTTTGGCAGCATCGATCTGAGAGCGAGAGAGCAGGGGTCAGGTTGGTTATACCAATGGAATGTTTAGCAAGATCAAGGATTAGGGGAATACAGGTGGGGATTCTGGAAAGATGGAAAGTTTGGAATCAATGAGGGAGATTTAGAAGGATCAAGGGTTGGCAGAAGTTCATTGGGGTGGGTGGCCAAATAATCTAGGCTCTGGGGAATGTTGCATGTGGGCCTGGAGTGATTATGGGTCAGGAGGGTGGTGGTTGGTGGAGTGGCCCTAAGAAAGTTGGTAACTACTCATTATTGACCAAGATGACACAGGAGCTAAGTGCCACCTTCACTATCGAGATGGATACTATCCCTACAAATTTGAGAAGACATTGTTGCAAAGTTGAGTAGAATGTTAGAATTTGGTGTTTGTAAAACTATAAAAAATTGTAAAATGCTAAGAGGTGAAAGTATTGCATGGTCCCTTTAAAAGGTGGTGTTTTTTCTGTGCTTAGAAAGTTAAATAAAATGCAAGTCCAGATAGAGTGCCCAAAGGGAAGTATTTGTATTGGAGGGCCAGGCAGCAGTGATGCCAAGACAACAAACAGGCTTTCAAATTTTTTTGAATTTAACCAATCAGTTTAAATCAGGCACTTGGATACGAGCTACCTATTAGATTTAAATCCAATGGTTTTGGCAACCTATGACCAATCATTGTAGGAGATCTTGATATGCTATCACAGGTATAAAAGAAGGCAGTTGGACAATAAGTAGACAGAGCAACTGCCAGTGCAACAACCTCATCCATGTCTTAAAGAAAGCTCCATCTCGATGGTGAAGATAGCCAAGAAGACAGAAAAATCAACAGAGTCCAAAATATTCAGCAAGATGCCAAACCTGGCTGTAATTTAGAGAGTAACCAAAATTCTATTTTTTATGTTAATAAGTGGGACTTGTATTTAGCTAAACAGCATTCCATTAGAATCTTGTTATATTTGGTTTGTAATAGTTTAGTTAACTTGTTCACTTTTAGTTAGATAAATATATTGTTACTTGTTGACTTTAAACAATTATCTTGATTTAACCACTAAAAGTTGCTGAAGCGCAGATCGTACAACTTCCCACTCACTTTAACAGATTATGAGGTCCTCTGAGTGGTTAGGTGTTAGTTTTCGGAGGGGGTCCACCTCTGCTTCATAACATGTACCTGCAGACATGATGTGGAGATGCCGGCGTTGGACTGGGGTAAACACAGTAAGAGTAACACCAGTAAACACAGTAACAACACCTGCAGACATGGACAGCTATGGTGAAATACGCTGATGTGAAACTCTGTGTACAACAGTTTACTAATTCCATTGCAGGATCCATAATCCTGTTGTGCAAGTACAATAAATCCTCCTGGATATCAAAAATGTTCCATATTGTGGAGTGTATAGGCGCAGCAGTCTCAGGTCCACCAGCATGCCATGAACTCGCAATAGTGACAATTCATGGAATTGGTCAGACTTCATGAAGCAGATCCAACTTCAAAATCTAGTCCGCTCACAACCTAACCTTGAAATATCCCAAACATTTCAACAAAATTAGCACTTGCAAGGAAATGTAAATCCATCAATTGATTTGGTACATTTTGTACAATGCAAATGCCAGTAGCTGCAAGAAGAAATGGTTAAAAAATTCCACACTCCACATACTGTGAAAAGCCATCATTGCAGGATGGCCTAATTCAATTCATAAACACGTGAGACTGTTTTGGCCTTATCGGAACAAGCTAGGCATCTCCTACAGAATCATTTTTAAAGGCAGGCGGGTCATCATACTGGAATCTTTGCAACCTGATATTCTTGTCAACTTCATCAATCGCACACGGGCATAGATTGCATTAGAAGAGTCACAAGGGAGACAATCTAATGGCCAGGTACGAACAATGACATTGTTGTCATTGTCCAGAAGTGGGAGACATGCCAAGAGCGTATGCCAAGTCAGCACAAAGCACCATTGAATCCATGTGAAGTTTCTATCCATCCCGGTTCAGAATCTGATCTCTTTCATGTCCATGGCACTAACTTCATTGTTATTGTCAAGTACTTCACCAAGTATCCCATTATTTGACAATTGCACAATACATCAAGCACGACTGTCCCACACATACTCTTTAAGTTCAATTTTCAATCTGTTTGTTTTGCCTAGAGAGATGATCATGGATAACGGTCTGTAATTTATTGGTAAGCCATTTCAGGATATGTGTGAGAAGTGGACTATTGATCACACTACATCTTCTCCTCATTATGCTGGATCTGCCAGCTAGCTGAACGAATGATTCACAGTGAAATCGCAAGTTTTCAAGTGTAGACAGACCAAGCACGATCTACACATTGCAAAGTTACATGTGAGAGCAACACCTTTAATTGCAACTTTTAAGGTTTTAAATCATAAAGATCATAGACTCCTACAATGCAGGAGGCCATTCAGCCCATCGAGTCTGCACCAACCACAATCGCACTCAGGCCCTATCCCCATAACCCTATGCATTTACCCTAGCTAATCCCCCTGACACGAAGGGGCAATTTAGCATAGCCAATCCACCTAACCCGCACATCTTTGGACTGAAGGAGGAAACCTATGCAGACACGGGGAGAATGTGCAAACTCCACACCAGCAGTGACCCCAGCTGGGAATTGAACCCGGGTCCCTGCTGTGAGGCAGCAATGCAAACTACTGTGCCATTGTGCCGCCCCATTGTGACACAAATAAATAAAAATATTTATTTATTAGTGTCACAAGCAGGCTTACATTAACACAGCAATGAAGTTACTGTGAAAATCCCCAAGTTGTCACTCTCCAGTGCCTGTTTGGGTACACTGAGGGAGAATTTAGCATGGCCAATGTACCTAATCAGCATGTCTTTCGGCCTGTGGGAAGAAACTGAAGCACCCAGAGGAACCCTTGCTGATACGGGGAGAATGTGCAGACTCTGCACAGACAGTGACCTCAGCTGGGAATCAAACCAAGGTCCATTGGGCTGTGAGGCAGCAATGCTAACCACTGTGCTCTGTGTCGCCCATCACTGGCAGAACTGTTTAGCAGACTAGTGTATCAATTTATCTTCTTACACATTCCTCTCTCAGAAACTGGAGAGCAACTTTTAAAACTGCTAAAGAAGATGACCAACATGCATAATAAAAGTCCAGGTACAAGTTTACAAATGGGACAACAAGTTCACATCCAGGACCCCATAGAAGGTAAATGGCAACCAGTTGAGTTGACAGCCATTGGTTGTGAACTAAGGTCCTATGAAATCATTGCACACAAAAGTGACCAAGGACAAATCTGATCCATTCCAGCTCCCTAACCACTGTGCAGTCCTCATGCAACTAGAACTAGATCCAAAATGCAACCAGGAAGAACATCCCAGAATGACAACCTGCAGGTCTCAGTGAACAAGAGAGAACATCTCCAGACAAGGTTACATGATATTGACATATCAGTAAATTACCTCCATGCTTTAGAGACTCATATACCAATGTTGCTGGTTGATTTCCTTTGGCTGTTGCAGTATTTAGTACTTTCCGCAGTTCTTTCAAGCTGCAAAGTTTGCACGGAATAGTGTGACAGATGCTGACACTTTTTTTTATGATTCCAAGGCTTTAGCACAAACCAGCTGTTCCCAGACATGGATGTAATAGTACATATTCCCCTTGGAATGCACCGTGCCTGGGAGAATGGATAAAGGTGACATAGAGGCACACAAGCTGACAAAAGAGAGAGGAGGAAGAGGGGGAGGACTCCAAGATGGAGACTATATCTACCCAGGGTGTTCAGATAGCAATTCTTCCACCTGAACCTCAGTGAAGAACAGTGTCAGACATCTATTCTTCAGTAACTATATTCTCACTGAAATTTGCTACCTGCTGCAGACAGAACTGTAGAGCAAGGATTGCATGTGAAGGTAACTGTGGTGGTCAACTTAAGCATGTCTTTCCAGACTGAAACTAGGGCTATTTACAACATCTCATAGTTTGCCATTGCAGTTGGGTAATGGAGGCTATCTATTCGAAAGGAGCTAATTACATTTCATTCTTCCTTGTCACAGACCAATAGGCAAGCACAAGGATTTGCTTGGTTTACAAGCATTGTGCAGTATGCCATTGATTTTGGGCTCATTGCTTTGCAGATGCCACATGTCAACTCTGCCATATATTGGGGCAAACTAGTATTCCACTCTGTCACCATTCAGCTGGAGTATAACCATGAAAGAAAGAAAATCACCAAAGTCCCACACACTGTTCTCCCCTTTGAGAGAGACAGTTGACTGGTGGTGATTTAACCTGAGGATCACCACACCTCAGGCAAGGGGTAAGGTTCAGAAGACGAGCCTTCATGAATAACCTTCGCCAGTATGCGAATTGAACCCGCACTGTTGGCATCACTCCGTATCACAAACCAGCTGTGAGCTGTCCAGCCAACTATGCAACCAACTCCCCTTGTATAACCATAGACAGACAACAAATCATGCACAGCAGTGGCTGGTATCCTGGCAAAAGTTTATGATGACCTGCTGTGCCATCTGCAATTGAACCACCAGAGTCTGGCTCATGGGTGACAAGAGTTATCTGCTGAAAATGTGGAATTGACTATCCATCCACACCAGTGAGAATTGGCTATGTGAAACATGTTTCCCGGGATGCATAGGTTAGAGGGATTAGTAGGTAAATATGTAGGGATATGGGGATAGGGCCTGGGTGGGATTGTGGTTGGTGCAGACTCGATGGGCTGAATGGCCTCTTTCTGCACTGTAGGATTTTATGACTATGACTAATCCTCTCTCAAGTGCACAGCATGCACACAAAGAAAGCAGTGCTGCCACACTAAATGTGATAGATTGACAAATATAAAAGACACTAGTTAGGTCTCATTTGGATTACTGCACCCAGTTCTGGGCACTACACTTGAGGAAGGATGTGAAGGTATTGGAGAGAGTACTGAGGAGATTCACAAGCATGATTCCAGGAATAAAGAACTGCAGTTATGAGGAGAGGTTGGGTCTGTACTCTTGGAGAAAAAAAGGCTGAGAGGGGACTTGATAGAGGCATTCAAGATCCTGGGAGGTATGGATGGGGTAAATAGAAACTATTCCCACTGAAGTGAACATCAAGAAATGGAGGGCACAGATTCAAAATGATAGCCGAAAGGAATTTGAGGTATTTTTTTTTACCCAGAGGATGATTGATTTGTAGAACAAACTTCCTGAGAGGGTGGAGGAGGCAGGTTTGATCGAGGTTTTCAAAAGGAATTGGACGCTAGCTGAAGAGAGAGAATGTGTAAGGTTATGGGGATAAGACAAGGGAGTAGGAATGGATTGAATGCTCTTTCAGAGAGCCAATGCTGACTCGATGGGTCAAATGGCCTCCCCCCTACTGTAAAGATGCTGTGAAGTGTTGAAATAATTCTTGGTTTGCTCTGGAGAAGACCTGCAGTTTTGGGTAGAGTGAGGGCTGGGGTGCATCACTTACACATTCCCCTCTCAGAAACTGGAGAGCAACTTTTAAAACTGCTAAAGAAGATGACCAACATGCATCATCACCCTTGGGAATGACATTTTGATTTAATTTATTAAGTTTGCTTTTGATTTATTTTAACTACATTGCCCCACCAAGGGCTGTCAACCCCTATAGTTTTTGTTTAATTTATTGATTATTATTTTCTCAAAGGGCATAGCAGTAGATAGAAAATGTGTTTGTTGGTTAGAGGTGCCTGTTATGCTATTTGTGTCTTAGGAGGTTAAAGCTTATAAATGTATACAGACTAGGCTTCAGTGTCCTATTCTTCACCACCTGACGATCGGAGTTATAACATGTGCGGGTTAGGTTGATTGGCCATGCTGAAATTGCCCCTTAGTGTCCTGAGATGCGTAGGTTAGAGGGATTAGTGGGTAAATATGGAGGGATATGGGGGTAGGGCCTGTGTGAGATTGTGGTCGATGCAGACTCGATGGGCCGAATGGCCTCTTTCTGCACTGTAGGGTTTCTATGAGATCATGTCACTCACCATGGCTTCAGCAATGGCTGTTCCAATAATGTCCAGCAGTGCCTCTTCCATGGGGGTTAGGACATGCATGCCTGCCTGTTGCCATAGGATTAGCTCAGGGTAGCTCCTTACTGCCCCTGGTGTACACCATCAGAGGGAAGTGTCAGTGAATGTGGTAACATGCGGTAATGTGGTATGGTTGAACAGCTGGCAGTGTGTGCCAACTGTGAGCTGTAGAGGTGAGGCTCCAACAGTGCTAATTGTGTGCAGGTATGGTGAAGCTATGAATGTCAGTTATAAGTCCTGATTGACAGAAATTGTTGGTGTTTGATTGATGGGAATGTGTGGCTGAAGCTAATGATGTAGTTGGTAGGGAAAGAAACCATTTGAAGACGCATTCACTCACTTTGTTCACTTCTGTGAAGTGATTAAACTTACCTCCTTCAACAATACCTCCAGTTCAGTGTCCAAAAATGTAAAAGCCCACTCTGTCCCATATTGTGCTATTCCTCATTTTTACCCAGAATGATTCACTCCATGAAGAACTCCCAGCACTTGCTGCCACCATGGAACACCTCCTCTTTTATCATTGTGGGCTTTACAGTGCAAATTAGCTTGAAATTATGATGGAAAGTGATGACTTTGGGCCTTCTGCCCATCCCACTGCCAATGAACAGCACTGGCTGCTTGCAGAAATCATTAAAATGAACAGACAGCACAAACTTGGCATGGTGCCTACAAGGCACTGAGTCGCGTATCATGAATTTTGTTTTTGTTTTTCGGGAGCTAACAAATGTAATAATTCAGTAGTAACTCTAAAGTAATTTATTGACTGTTTGACACATGATGTTTGAAGTTAAATGTGGAAGAGCATGTCAGTATGGGTGCTGGTAGGCAGATTCAAACCAGTAAGTTCGATGGTGCATTGGGAAGGCAGCTTCATTCTGCCAGCATCTGCAATTGACACCAGTATCTGCCCTGTACACAACCTCGCGGAAGAGACAGGTTGTCAACTAGTATATTTTTCTTGCTAAGTTAAAGCAATATTGGCACAATGTTTTCACTTTAATGTTGTGTTTTCTCTGCCTCCTGGAATTTGCCAGTGAAAGCTCAATGAATACACAGCAGCAATTGAGGGGCAACCATCAATCTCAGGCAAAAGTGCCAATAAATACTCAGTACTCACAGCTGCTTTCTTACTGTCAGAGAGAATGAGTTTGTTCATAGTGTTCACTATAACAGGTCACTTTGTACAACTTAGAGATAACTTTCTACACTTCACAGGTCTATTACATCAGGTTGCTAATGCTGTCATAGTTCGGACCTCCGACCAAGATGACCAGCCACGGCACTGGCAACCTGCTGGTCGCAGACCTTTAGCTGTACATGAGAGAGAGAGAGTAGTGAGCGAGACAGCTTTCAGGAGGCACCAAACAGGATTTACAGGCAGAGGATCAGATTTCTTCACGTGTCTCAGGTATCTGCAGCTTCCTAACAAACTGCCTGCTGAATCTGGTAGCCACATGCATGGCTGTCAAAGTCAGCACCATCAACTCCTCTCTCTTTCTAGGGCTTTGCTGTAGTCATATCTAGATTCTCACAGTCGTATTGGCTAGCGGATAGGAAACAGAGGGTGGTGGTTGATAGTAAATATTCATCATGGAGTGCGGTTACAAGTGGTGTACCTCAGGGATCTGTTTTGGGGCCACTGCTGTTTGTAATATTTATTAATGATCTGGATGAGGGTATAGTTGGGTGGATTAGCAAATTTGCTGATGACACCAAAGTCGGTGGTGTGGTAGACAGTGAGGAAGGGTGTCGTAGTTTGCAGGAAGACTTAGACAGGTTGCAAAGTTGGGCCGAGAGGTGGCGGATGGAGTTTAATGCGGAGAAGTGTGAGGTAATTCACTTTGGTAGGAATAACAGATGTGTTGAGTATAGGGCTAACGGGAGGACTTTGAATAGTGTGGAGGAGCAGAGGGATCTAGGTGTATGTGTGCATAGATCCCTGAAAGTTGGGAATCAAGTAGATAAGGTTGTTAAGAAGGCATATGGTGTCTTGGCGTTTATTGGTAGGGGGATTGAATTTAGGAGTCGTAGCGTTATGTTGCAACTGTACACAACTCTGGTGCGGCCGCACTTGGAGTACTGTGTGCAGTTCTGGTCCCCACATTACAGGAAGGATGTGGAGGCTTTGGAGAGGGTGCAGAGGAGGTTTACCAGGATGTTGCCTGGTATGGAGGGGAGATCCTATGAGGAGAGGCTGAGGGATTTGGGATTGTTTTCGCTGGAAAGGCGGCGGCTAAGAGGGGATCTTATTGAAACATATAAGATGATTAGAGGTTTAGATAGGGTGGATAGTGATAGCCTTTTTCCTCTGATGGAGAAATCCAGCACGAGGGGGCATGGCTTTAAATTGAGGGGGGGTAGTTATAGAACCGATGTCAGGGGTAGGTTCTTTACCCAGAGGGTGGTGAGGGATTGGAATGCCCTGCCAGCATCAGTAGTAAATGCGCCGAGTTTGGGGGCGTTTAAGAGATCCGTAGATAGGTTCATGGACGAAAAGAAATTGGTTTAGGTTGGAGGGTCACAGTTTTTTTTTAACTGGTCGGTGCAACATCGTGGGCCGAAGGGCCTGTTCTGCGCTGTAATGTTCTATGTTCTATGTTCTATGTAGTCTACAGTGCAATGGGCAGGTGATGGATGGGTTGTTTGCCAAAGCCAGTGAATAGTGAATTTCTCATCATTCGAAGCAGTTAGAATGAGTAGGTGTTTGGCTTTGTGGCTCAGGCTTGTTCCCAACAGATACAGGGTGCCGTCAGTTGCGCGCACATGACAACTCGGGCACGCCTGAAACAATGAGGAGTATCTGTAAATCCAGAAGTGTCCACTCAATAAACTGGTGTATAACAACAAAATAGCACAGGGGTGCACAAGATTCCTGGGCAGCTGCCATGATGCCTTTTTCCTGCAGAGGTACATATTTCCTGATCTCTTCACACTTGGAAGCAGAGTGCAGAGGTGACTACAAGGGAGGTTACATCAAACCCAGCTTATGACACCTGTCAAACACCTGAAGCTCAACAGCAACATACTGAATGCCATATCACCACCAGGCATGTCATTGAAAAGCACTCTGTACAGATCAGTATGGGCGGCAGGGTGGCACAGTGATTAGCACTGCTGCCTCACAACTTCAGGCACCTGGGTTTGATTCCCGGCTTAGGTCACTGTCTGTGTGGAGTTTGCACATTTTACCCGTGTATGCGTGGGTTTCTTCCAGGTGCTCCAGTTTCCTCCCACAGTCCAAAGATGTGCGGGCTAGTTTGATTGGCCGTGCTAAATTGCCCTTTAGTGTCCCGGGATGTGTATGTTAGAGGGATAAGGGTAAATATGTGGGGTTTCGGGGATAAGGCCTGGGTGGGATTGTTGTCGGTGCAGACTTGATGGGCTGAATGGCCTCCTTCTGCACTGTAGGGATTGTATGAGATCAGATGTCCTTCTGTATGCACTAGCCAGAGCTTCCAGAATGGTTGTGGTTTGCTGCATTCTTCACAACTTTGCATAATAGTGAGGCTTCGACTTGTAGAAGGAACGAGGTGATGAACTCTAATCCTCAGATGATTTGAAGGAGGTGAAAGAAAAAGAGGATAAGTGATGAAGGCAATACACGCATAGCTGCTCATGTTGTTGCTTGGATGCCAAGGGTGCCCTTATTAATACAAGCTTCGTTTAGGTTCCACCATTGCATCTGTCACTCCAGAGAATGCAAGCACTACTCTTCTGTCTCTCCCCTACAATGCCAATGACACAAAGCAGTCCTGCAACCAATCACCCAGCTCTTGAACATCCCCCATTGAGCTCAACCTCATAGTTATCATCAAACTAGTTCGTAGGTCATCCAAGAATGGACAAGATGGGGATGAGGTTCACTCTATCTATCCCCTTCATCATTTTATAAACCTCTATTAAGTCTCCCCTCAGCCTCCTCCGCTCCAGAGAGAACAGCCCTAGCTCCCTCAACCTTTCCTCATAAGACCTACCCTCCAAACCAGGCAGCATCCTGGTAAATCTCCTCTGCACTCTTTCCAGCGCTTCCACATCCTTCTTATAGTGAGGTGACCAGACCTGCACACAATATTCCAAATGTGGTCTCACCAAGGTCCTGTACAGTTGCAGCATAACCCCACTGCTCTTAAACTCCAACCCCCTGTTAATAAAAGCTAAGACACTCTCGGCCTTCTTCACAGCTCTATCCACTTGAGTGGCAACCTTTAGAGATCTGTGGATATGGACCCCAAGATCTCTCTGTTCCTCCACAGTCTTCAGAACCCTACCTTTGACCCTGTAATCCACATTTAAATTAGTCCTACCAAAATGAATCACCTCACATTTATCAGGGTTAAACTCCATTTGCCATTTTTCAGCCCAGCTTTGCATCCTATCTATGTCTCTTTGCAGCCTACAACAGCCCTCCACCTCATCCTCTACTCCACCAATCTTGGTGTCATCAGCAAATTTACTGATCCACCCTTCAGCCCCCTCCTCTAAGTCATTAATAAAAATCACAAAGAGCAGAGGACCAAGCACTGATCCCTGTGGCACTCCGCTAGCAACCTGCCTCCAGTCTGAAAATTTTCCATCCACCACCACCCTCTGTCTTCGATCAGATAGCCAGTTACCTATCCAATCGGCCAACTTTCCCTCTATCCCACACCTCCTTACTTTCATCATAAGCCGACCATGGGGGACCTTATCAAACGCCTTACTAAAATCCATGTATATGACATCAACTGCCCTACCTTCATCAACACACTTAGTTACCTCCTCAAAAAATTCAATCAAATTTGTTAGGCACGACTTGCCCTTCACGAAGAATAAGCAGTAAAGATTGGCATTGCTTGTAACAATATGCCACAATATTTCAAAAAACATTATATGGATTTAATTTAGGCTACATTTTCCACAGTTGAGTATCTTTGCTTGTGGTTTTGTACCAACAGCTGTTATTTAACAAGACATTCAAGGAACCAGATGGTCATTGGCAGGTATGAGTAATCTGTGTTGGGAAATGAAAAGATGGAAGGAGAATTAATTGTGTTGTGGGAGATTTACCACCGGAGTCAGACTTGGAGGTTTCAACAATACAGTTTTATTTCGGACACGAAGCTTCGGGGAGAAAGCACTGGTACTCCACAGTACTTGGCAGCTACCTTCTCAATTACACAATAGCAGTTGATCATTTTTATACCTTTTAGACAATAGGTAGTCCGGACATTAGCCATTTAACACACCGTTATAAGTTGAGTAGACAGATCATGGTGATCGGTAGTTAACACATTGTTATATTCAGACAGGTACAGACATGGGCAGTTAACATAGCATTGTTCATAGAATGAATACATTTCCTCTATCAATGACTGGTTTCGATCTATACATTCAGTGGCTGATGTTGTTGCATTTATGTATTTATGTTCCCATCTGGGGCTGATCTTATTATCAGTCTTGTTGTTCTGTGTCTGTCCTTATCTTAAAGTGCCTCAAACTCTGACTAGCTTCCTTCAGCATTTCGGTTCCTGCATGTTTTAACTTTAAGTAACTGTCTGTGCTAAAGGCCAGTGCCTGTTTAATGTCTCTTCCCAGGTAACCATTTTGTGTGCCAGGCAATCATTTTGTGTGCCATTTCTTTAATTTTCCCCACAACATTCCCCCTTTTTGGTCAGGATTATGATTTTTAATCCCCAGACCAACAGCTGCATCTTCACATGTAGAGGTTGATCTTCTTTCCTTCTTTGCTTCTTCTGGCATCTTCAGGGGCTTCCATCATGGATTCTTCCTCGATGGTTACACTGGCTCCTGGCACAATTCGTGTCATCATTATTTTACAACAGACATTAAGGCATCCAACAATTAGGCAACAGATAATTACAATTGAAATGAGTATGACCAGTCCATGCAGTAAATAGGATCCCCAGGATCTACCCACTAGCCATTCCAGCCAGCTACTTCCTTTCTTGGGTCCCTGTCTGAAGTTATCAAGTTGTTCTCTGATGTTATTAATGACTTGGGTCATGTTATAGGATTCGTCTGTGACATGGGTTATGCATTTGTTGCCTATGATTGTCCATACTTCCCCTTGTTGTGCTAACTGGTAGTCCACTGCATATCGGGTCTGCTGTGCATATAATCTCAGTTCAGCCATTTCTTGGTTAACAGCCTCCAGTGCTTTTGAAGTGCTGTTTCCCAGGACTGTTAGTCCACAAACAATATGATTCCTATTTTTTGCACGAATCACTCCTGCTGCCTCCCCCCACCCCCCCCCCCCCCCCCACCCCCTCTCCAGAGATAGGACTCCAAGGAACCCGTATCCCAGTGATGATCCCATTGTGCCCGGGGTTTCCCAATCAGCGCAGAATTCTTTGCTGATAGCCCGGGTTACTATTCTCCTCCGGATATGCCCCTTCTGAGGGCATGGAATAGTCAGTGGTCTGATTGTTCCTACTGCAAAACGGTTTGGGAGGTTTGGTGTTTCTGTCGTGTAAGTACCATTGAAGAGGAACACATATCCCTTCTTAGCCTGGTAGCATTTAATGTCCTGATTATGAGTTTGTTTATATTGCCAATTGCTCGGTTTATTTGACTCCCCATTGAGGCATTTCTGTTCATCACAAGTGCAAGTAAACGGACCCTTATTAACCCGACAATGTTGATGGACACACTGCGTCTGTACGCAGGAATCATTTTTGGGGACCAAGGCACAGGCACATCCCCATCCCTGCCCCGTAAAACAAAGCGGATAGCTTGCATTATCTGAGCAAGCTCTTCCTCCCACCTGTTGGAGCCCCCTGCACACAGGATCTGTGGGGTTTACAAGTCCCACACATCTCCCTCTTTTATATTTGCCAATTTGTCCCCTACAGGATGCATCTGATGTATCTACTGTATATAAGTCATGAGGGGTCCACCCAGGGGTGGTTACAAATAGGACTTCTACTGATTGTGCTAATGGGTAACATACAGTTTGATTCCCGTGTAAGTGTATATGAGCTTTGTAAAATAGGTTATCCTCCAATCCAGTCAAATTTACAGTCACAACAATGCAAAGTAATACAGTTACATCGGCGATTACATACATATCCGCAACGAGCAAGTATCAATCCTAATACTGTAAGTTATACAATTTTCAAAAGTTATACTGTCAACCCGAATGCACCAGTTGCTCTTGCTTGCAGTCTTTGCCTGTGTTGAGGAAAGTAATCCGGTCAATTCATTCATTCATTAATTTCTTTGTGTAATTTCAGCTGGGTCCAATGTTTCCAGACACCTTTCCCTCTTATGTCTATACAAGCACAGGTGTCTCCACTAATTATAACTTCACATAGCCCATTCCATTCTGGTGCAAACCCTGGTTTGTCAGGTAGTGTTTTTACTAGGACGCGACTTCCCGCTGCTGGGACGTCAGGGAGCATTTCAAGCTCTCTCTCTGCGTCTCTTTTTTCTTGATTATCTTTTACCAATTTGCGCATCCCTTTTAGTTGGGCGCTTAGTTCCAAAACGTATCTTCTAATTTTATCTCTTAGTGGACCTACATCAGTCCCACCTGTTATGATGCTTTCTGGTGATTGCATCGCCCATCCTGTCATTAGTTCATAAGGGGTTAATCCGGTTGTCCGGTTTGTGGTAGCTCTTAGCCTATTAATATAGTGGGCAATACTTCTGCAATTCACTTATACGTCAGTAGTGCAAAATATTTAATGACATATCCCCCCTCCATAGAAAGCTTTGTGTGAATCAAATAACACTCTGCACTGGCTTTTTGGCTGCAGCTGGACATCCATTCATTTGTATATAATCCTATCAAAAGACGTCGCTTTCCCCATTAAAATCACATGCCATACAGCTCCGATCTTTATATGATGTACTCTTACATTATATCTAATTTGATCATTTGTTTGCGTGCAAGCGCCGCATTACAGTACTTCACAAAATGCCACTACCCTACCTACAAAGAAGTGCATTCAAATGCTTAGCACCAACATTTAACAGCGTTGTGCAAGTTATTACTAACTATGGCAAAGAATGGTTAAATGCATGGAATAAGTAGCCTTTTCATGGAGGAAAACAGGAAGCTCCTACAGAATTATGTTTTTATCAATACACAATATATATTATATAAAATTGGTTAAGGCATTTCAGGATTTGATTGTATTCTCGGGTCTATATGGCAGTGCTATACTGTATAATAAAAATAATCAAGCGGCAGTTGTACCATACCACTTTACACATCATAACTGTGATATCCAAACCCTTTTAATTTAAGTTGTTTCTATTTTTAAACTGAGTGAAGCTTTGCAGTGTTTTTATATTTGGCAAACCTCGAACAATAGATGGCACATGAAATTCCAACGGCAGTACGTAATTTTAACCAGTTACAGAATACTAAACTATCAGACGTTCGTAAATCACGATATTCTGCGGACCTTAATATTGCATTTCACTGACTTGATATACTTTAAACTGACTCATAGACAACATATTTACCTCATTCTTTTGTTCCTGCTTTTCTACCTTTCCACAAAATTACTTATTTTCTTCTCCTAACTTCTCAACTAACTCTCTCATAATTTCTACTTCAAGACAAAGGAAAGAGCACATGGCTCCTTCCAAGGTTTAAATCTTTTAAATTTCAATTTACTTTACAATTTTTATTTAAACTCTGTATCAAACCCAGTGTTGTAAAATCACAATTAGGGGAAGAACATTAAAACATTAAAGCAAAGAACAACAAAAACATCCACGCAACCACTTTGTTAAACACACGCAGACACACATGGAAGCTTCCAACATTCATTCCACAGCACTTCCTCTTTCATTCAAACTTAACATTTTAAACTGGGATGAAAATAAAACATTTAAGGAGAATACAGAGCGTTGATTAAGACAGTCGCTTTTATTATTCTTTCTTCCAAACTGTAATTAAACTCAAAACAGAAATAAATTCAAGAAATCTTATCACTTCAATCTTTAACAGTTTTAACACTTCCCCAGCCCCCCGAAGTTAAACTAAGGTGCAAAACACCGCATCCACTGCCTGCAAGAAACACTCCAAAAGAACAAACAGGCTTCAACAGCTCCTGCTCTCAATCTAATGCAACAACAACCACCTGCATTCGCCAAGCAACCAGACCACACAAACACACTGAAATACAAAAACTAAGATTTCTCCTCTCCGCCTCCCGGTACGCCACTAGCCCATTCCACTAGTTAACCATAATCCTGGGACATAATCACTCCCATTTTTAGGATGGTTTGGTGAGCATTCGAGAGTCCATCCTTGAAAGCCTGGATGAACGCTCGATCCCCACGACCTGGGTTCCCTTGCCCTGAGCACTCTTGATATACTTGGAACAACCGTTCCCCGTATTCAGAAGCTCTTTCCCCCTTTAGCTGCTTGGTTGTGGTAATTCTGCTCCAATTAGTAGGAGCATTCCCTAATACTCTCTGAATTTCTGCCTTAAACTGGGTGAAGGGTGCCTGTTGGGCATCTGTTTCTGATGTTAGGGCGACTACATGTGTCAACCGTCCCCCACTATAATCCTGTGCTAGAGGAGCGACGGGTCGACCTGCTACCTGCCTCCACTTATCAGCTGGACAGGCTGCCCTGACCAGTTGGTGTATGTCTCTCAGGTGTAATTGGTGTCCGACCCAAATTGTATCTAATTCTTCCCAGAATTTAGTGTTTGCGCTTCTAGGTTGTAATTTAACCAGGAAAGCCATTATCTGCTGCCTCTCACTTGGGGAAAAGGGTTTATAATTCGCTTTTGGCTGCGCATCTGTTCCCCCTTGAGTTACTGGCGCTATGGGCGGCACGGTAGCACAGTGGTTAGCACTGCTGCTTCACAGCTCCAGGGTCCCGGGTTCGATTCCCGGCTCGGGTCACTGTCTGTGTGGAGTTTGCACATTCTCCTCGTGTCTGCGTGGGTTTCCTCCGGGTGCTCCAGTTTCCTCCCACAGTCCAAAGATGTGTGGGTTAGGTTGGTTGGCCAGGTTAAAAAAAAAAATTGCCCCTTAGAGTCCTGAGATACGTAGGTTAGAGGGATTAGCGGGTAAAATATGTGGGAGTAGGGCCTGGGTGGGATTGTGGTCGGTGCAGACTCGATGGGCCGAATGGCCTCCTTCTGCACTGTAGGGATTCTATTCTATTCTATTCTAAGTTGTGTTCTAGCACTTCCCACTCCTCTGGAGCGGTTGGTCCCTGTTGTGTGGACTCATAAGGAGGTAGAGGAACAGTTTCCCCTCTCCATTGATTCTCTTCTAACACTTGGTTTTGTTTCTCCAGTTCCCTTACTCTGGATTCTAACTCTCTAATCTTTTCTTTATCTTCACTCCACCTTTTAGTAGAGGCGACTACTTAATCAATTAGTCCAGCTAACTGATCTACTAATAATGCCCCTGTCTTCTTTGTCTTGTTTCTCTTTTCTCCATCTATCCACTTTCTCTGCTGCTCTAAGGTCTGAGAAGTATCCCAGTCATCCCTTTGCACCCTCTTGATTAATGCTTGCCTGTCTGTCATGTACACTTCAATGAGAGAATCTGCAGATCCCCTCTTTACTTCTTTATCTGCCATCTCACAGACTTCACTACCCCCGGTCACTATTGCCGCCTTGGCAACATGTTTTAGGCACCATACGGCCACGATTACTCCCGAGTAAAGTGTGCTCTCTACCGTAGGGACTTCACTACCCCCGGCCACTATTACTACTCTAGCACCGTGTTTCACTACCGTCTCAGGTAGTACTCAAGTTATACTCACGGCTTCCACTATTACCACCTCAGCAATGTGCTTCTCCAACGGAGTCCGGCTCTAGGTCAGAGTTGATCAGCTCCTTTTCCGCCCCGCTTTTACAACATTGACAGTCCAGTACCCACTTTACAAACTTTCATGCAATCAGATGGCGACTCTGTGTTTGTTCGCCACTACAGAGTTTGATGTTAACCGACCTCTGCCACTTGTGCTTCACAATCCTAAGTGCCCTTGGTGCCTCTACGCCCACTTCAGGTTCCTGACCTTCACGTGGGGGATTTCCCCTCTTAACAACCGGTCGAAGGCCGCGCGTTTGAGAGCACTACCTTGTCCTCGAGTTGGTCAGCACTAGTAACAGTTACTTATCACAATCAGCAGTTAGTACTTATCACTATACCATATACAATCAATACTTATTACTACAAATATCCCTTAATTTTAACCCCTTTTAACTGTATTCTTGACCTCATCTGACTCCTACAGATTCAGTGATCTCTACCCCGGCTTTCCGATCGAGGCCAATCGATCGAAACTTACCAGTAATACGATCCTTGCTGACTACGCCAATTGTTGCGGGAGATTTACCACCAGAGTCAGACTTGAAGGTTCAACAATACAGTTTTATTTTGGACACGAAGCTTCGGGGAGAAAGCACTGGTACTCCGCAGTACTTGGCAGCTACCTTCTCAATTACACAATAGCAGCTGATCATTTTTATACCTTTTAGACAATAGGTAGTCCGGACATTAGCCGTTTAACATACCGTTATAAGTTGAGTAGACAGATCATGGTGATTGTTATAATCAGACAGGTACAGACATGGGCAGTTAACATAGCATTGTTCATAGAATGGATACATTTCCTCTATCAGTGACTGGTTTCGATCTATACATTCAGTGGCTGATGTTGTTGCATTTATGTATTTATGTTCCCATCTAGGGCTGATCTTAGTATCAGTCTTGTTGTTCTGTGTCTGTCCTTATCTTAAAGTGCCTCAAGCTCTGACTAGCTTCCTGCAGCATTTCGGTTCCTGCATGTTTTAACTTTAAGTAACTGTCTGTGCTAAAAGCCAGTGCCTGTTTAATGTCTCTTCCCAGGTAACCATTTTGTGTGCCAGGCAATCATTTTGTGTGTCAGGTAACCATTTCTTTAATTTTCCCCACAACAATTGTATAAGTTGAGGTTAAGTGTGTGAAGGTGGAGGCATTCATTAGATAATTACTTGCGCCGAGACCCAAACAGATGCCAGAATGTGGCGACCAGGGGAATTTCACAGTAACTTCATTGCAGTGTTAATGCAAGCCTTACTTATGACTAATAAATAAACTTTACTTTATTTAGATACTTGCCATGACCAGTGGACACTGCAGGCACAGGTGTGCATCATCAACCCGAGGAACATTATTTTAATTTGATAAGTTTCCACTAAAGATTTTCTTTTTGTTCCAGTGACCCTATAAGGGGCTGTTAATTTGTTTAATAGTTAATTTGTTACTTATTTTTTATTGGCATACTGAAAAGAGATTGTGAAGAGATTTTTTTAAAAACAGGCACTTGTAATAGTGTCTTCAACGAGATGTCAACTAATTAGATTAATTGCTTTGTGTTTGCTCAGAAGAGTAGAAAGAGATAATTAATTGATTTGCACAAAGAAGACAGAGATACTTATTGATACTGCTGGTGAGTATTATTTGTCTTCCTGTGAATAAATCGAAAACTGAATAAAATTTGTCTTCTGGTCTCCCTTCACCAAGTGGCTATAAGAAGCTTAACAAATGGTAATTACTGTAAATGGAAGTGGATATCGTGTGAAATGAGGAAGGAGTGCTGGGAGGAATTAAATGTTGCACAAGTACTAGGATATGAGGAGAGGGTGGTGTGAAGATAGGAAAGCAAAGTGTGACTGTGGAATAGAAAAAAGAGGGACTGCAGTATACCCTTGAGAATATATGTCGTCGGATGTGATGAGGGGAGAGATGAGCTGAGTGTGTTGGAAAGATAAATGAAAGTGTATTATCATGTGTTTTGGAGACATTGCAGCCAGATCCAGGATGGTACTGATCCTGTCAACCTCCTGTGCCCAGACCTGCACAAGTGTGTCTGGCCATGTGGCTACAGTCAGTGGGGAACAGAAACTGTCTCTGTGCCCTGATTTCCTTCAGCAGAATGCCCAGGAAAGCATGAAATCACCTGGGTGTGGGGCAGATTGGGGAAGCACATTTCCCTCATTAATGGGTCCAAAACAGTTTCCAGTGTTGGTCAACCACAAATCAAAGCAGGGAATGCAACTTCATTTCAAGAGATGCAATTCACTTTGAATAGGCCTCTATGAGACAAATTGTGCACGGCACATAGCTGGGCGACCTGATCCTCTGTGTGTTCACATAAGCAGCCCATTATTAACCGAAAAATCAGAGTTAGAGTTAAAATTGTTGGGCCTCACATTAGTGACACTAAGAGGGTGGCTCGCCGTCTGGATCACCTCCCAAGCTGAAGGGAACCGAGAGGGTAGCAAAGGTGCAGTGTGATGTATAATAGCTTCAGGTGATCTGGAATATTGAGAGTCATGGCCCCTTCCCGACCCCACTATGCCCAACCCCCCACCCCTCCCTCCCTCGCACGCACCCTCTTCCTCCCACTCCAGGCCCGCCCCCTCCCTCCCACCCCATGCCTACCGCCCCCCTCCCTCCCGCCCACCCCATCCCTCCCGCCCGCCCCCCCCCTCCCGCCCCCTCCCGCTCGCCCGCCCACTCCCTCCCGCCCCCTCCCGCTCGCCCGCCCACCCCCTCCTGCCCGCCCGCCCCCTCCAGCCCGCCCGCCACCACATGCACCCACCCGCCTGCCCGCCCCCTCCCTCCCACCACGCCCCCTCCCTCCCTCACCACGCCCCCTCCCTACCTCACCACCGCCCCCTCCCTCCACGCCCCCTCCCTCCCTCACCACGCCCCCTCCCTCCCTCACCACGTCCCCTCCCTCCCTCACCACGCCCCCTCCCTCACCACGCCCCCTCCCTCCCTCACCACGCCCCCTCCCTCCCCACCACGCCCCTCCCTCCCCACCACGCCCCTCCTCCCCACCACGCCCCCTCCCTCCCCACCACGCCCCCTCCCTCCCCACCACGCCCCCTCCCTCCCCACCACGCCCCCTCCCTCCCCACCACGCCCCCTCCCTCCCCACCACGCCCCCTCCCTCCCCACCACGCCCCCTCCCTCCCCACCACGCCCCCTCCCTCCCCACCACGCCCCCTCCCTCCCCACCACGCCCCCTCCCTCCCCACCACGCCCCTCCCTGCCCACCACGCCCCCTCCCACCCCGCCACGCCCCCTCCCTCCCCGCCACGCCCCATCCCTCCCCGCCACGCCCCCTCCCTCCCCGCCACGCCCCCTCCCTCCCCGCCACGCCCCCTCCCTCCCCGCCACGCCCCCTCCCTCCCCGCCACGCCCCCTCCCTCCCCGCCACGCCCCCTCCCTCCCCGCCACGCCCCCTCCCTCCCCGCCACGCCCCCTCCCTCCCCGCCACGCCCCCTCCCTCCCCGCCACGCCCCCTCCCTCCCCGCCACGCCCCCTCCCTCCCCGCCACGCCCCCTCCCTCCCCGCCACGCCCCCTCCCTCCCCGCCACGCCCCCTCCCTCCCCGCCACGCCCCCTCCCTCCCCGCCACGCCCCCTCCCTCCCCGCCACGCCCCCTCCCTCCCCGCCACGCCCCCTCCCTCCCCGCCACGCCCCCTCCCTCCCCACCACGCCCCCTCCCTCCCCACCACGGCCCCTCCCTCCCCACCACGGCCCCTCCCTCCCACCACGCCCCCTCGCTCCCCACCACGCCCCCTCGCTCCCCACCACGCCCCCTCGCTCCCCACCACGCCCCCTCGCTCCCCACCACGCCCCCTCGCTCCCCACCACGCCCCCTCGCTCCCCACCACGCCCCCTCGCTCCCCACCACGCCCCCTCGCTCCCCACCACGCCACCTCGCTCCCCACCACGCCACCTCGCTCCCCACGCCACCTCGCTCTCTCCTCACCACGCCCCCTCCCTCACCACGCCCCCTCCCTCACCACGCCCCCTCCCTCCCTCCCTCCCCACCAGGGCCCCCTCCCTTCCTCCCTCCCCACCAGGGCCCCCTCCCTCCGTCCCCCCCCCACCAGGGCCCCCTCCGTCCCCCCCCCACCAGGGCACCCTCCCTCCCCCCCCCACCAGAATCCCCTCCCTCCCCCCCGCACCAGGGCCCCTACCCTCCGCCCCCCCCCCAAACCAGTGCCCCCTCCCTCCCCGCCCCCCCCCCAACCAGGGTCCCCTCCCACCCCCCCAGGAACCCCACCCTCCCCCCCAGGATCCCCTTCCTCCCCACCAGGGCCACCTCCCTCCCCACCAGGGCCCCCTCCCTCCCTCCCCACTACGACCCCTCCCTCCCCTCCATGCCCCTTTCCCTCCCCTCCATGCCCCCTCCCTCCCTCCCCTCCATGCCCCCTCCCTCCCTCCCCTCCATGCCCCCTCCCTCCCTCCCCTCCCTGCCCCCTCCCTCCCTTCCTCCCCTCCATGCCCCCTCCCTCCCTCCCCTCCATGCCCCCTCCCTCCCTCCCCTCCATGCCCCCTCCCTCCCTCCCCTCCAGGCCCCCTCCCTCCCTCCCCTCCATGCCCCCTCCCTCCCTCCCCTCCATGCCCCCTCCCTCCCTCCCCTCCATGCCCCCTCCCACCCTCCCCTCCATGCCCCCTCCCTCCCTCCCCTCCATGCCCCCTCCCTCCCTCCCCTCCATGCCCCCTCCCTCCCTCCCCTCCATGCCCCCTCCCTCCTTCCGCTCCATGCCCCCTCCCTCCCTCCCCTCCATGCCCCCTCCCTCCCTCCCCTCCATGCCCCCTCCCTCCCTCCCCTCCATGCCCCCTCCCTCCCCCCCTCCATGCCCGCGCCTCCCTCCCCTCCATGCCCCCGCCCTCCCTCCCCTCCATGCCCCCTCCCTCCCTGCCCTCCATGCCCTCTCCCTCCCTCCCCTCCATGCCCCCTCCCTCCCTCCCCTCCATGCCCCTCCCTCCCTCCCCTCCATGCCCCCTCCCTCCCTCCCCTCCATGCCCCCTCCCTCCCTCCCCTCCATGCCCCCTCCCTCCCTCCCCTCCATGCCCCCTCCCTCCCTCCCTCCCCTCCGTGCCCCCTCCCTCCCTCTCCCTCCGTGCCCCCTCCCTCTCCTCCGTGCCCCTCCCTCTCCTCCGTGCCCCCTCCCTCCCTCTCCTCCGTGCCCCCTCCCCTCCCTCCCTCTCCTCCGTGCCGCCTCCCTCCCACCCCTCCGTGCCCCCTCCCTCCCTCCGCTCCGTGCCCCCCTCCCTCCCTCCCCTCCGTGCCCCCTCCCCCCTCCCCTCCGTGCCCCCTCCCTCCCTCCCCTCCGTGCCCCCTCCCTCCCTCCCCTCCGTGCCCCCTCCCTCCGTCCCCTCCGTGCCCCCTCCCTCCCCTCCGTGCCCCCTCCCTCCCTCCCTCCGTGCCCCCTCCCTCCCCTCCGTGCCCCCTCCCTCCCCTCCGGTGCCCCCCCTCCCTCCCCTCTGTGCCCCCTCCCTCCCTCCCCTCCGTGCCCCCTCCCCTCCCTCCCTCTCCTCCGTGCCCCTCCCTCCCTCCCTCTCCTCCGTGCCCCCTCCCTCCCTCCCTCTCCTCCTTGCCCCCTCCCTCCCTCCCTCTCCTCCGTGCCCCCTCCCTCCCTCCCTCTCCTCCGTGCCCCCTCCCTCCCTCCCTCTCCTCCGTGCCCCCTCCCTCCCTCCCCTCTCCTCCGTGCCCCCTCCCTCCCTCTCCTCCGCGCCCCCTCCCTCCCTCCCTCTCTCCTCCGCGCCCCCTCCCCTCCCTCCCTCTCCTCCGTGCCCCCTCCCTCCCTCCCTCTCCTCCGTGCCCCTCCCTCCCTCCCTCTCCTCCGTGCCCCCTCCCTCCCTCCCTCACCTCCGTGCCCCCTCCCTCCCTCCCCTCCGTGCCCCCTCCCTCCCTCTCCTCCGTGCCCCCTCCCTCCCTCCCCTCCGTGCCCCCTCCCTCCCTCCCCTCCGTGCCCCCTCCCTCCCCTCCCCTCCGTGCCCCCTCCCTCCCCTCCGTGCCCCCTCCCTCCCCTCCGTGCCCCCTCCCTCCCCTCCGTGCCCCCTCCCCTCCCTCCCCTCCGTGCCCCCTCCCTCCCCTCCCCTCCGTGCCCCCTCCCTCCCTCCCCTCCGTGCCCCCTCCCTCCCTCCCCTCCGTGCCCCCTCCCTCCCTCCCCTCCGTGCCCCCTCCCTCCCTCCCCTCCGTGCCCCCTCCCTCCCTCCCCTCCGTGCCCCCTTCCTCCCTCCCCTCAGTGCCCCCTCCCTCTCTCCCCTCCGTGCCCCCTCCCTCCCTCCCCTCCGTGCCCCCTCCCTCCCCTCCCCTCCGTGCCCCCTCCCTCCCTCCCCTCCGTGCCCCCTCCCTCCCCTCCCCTCCGTGCCCCCTCCCTCCCTCCCCTCCGTGCCCCCTCCCTCCCTCCCCTCCGTGCCCCCTCCCTCCCTCCCCGCCGTGCCCCCTCCCTCCCTCCCTCCGTGCCCCCTCCCTCCCTCCCCTCCGTGCCCCATTCCTCCCTCCCGTCCGTGCCCCCTGCCTCCCTCCCCGTCCGTGCCCCCTGCCTCCCTCCCCTCCGTGCCCCCTCCCTCCCTCCCCTCCGTGCCCCCTCCCTCCCTCCCCTCCGTGCCCCCTCCCTCCCTCCCCTCCCCCTCCCTCCCTCCCCTCCGTGCCCCCTCCCTCCCTCCCCGCCTCCCCTCCGTGCCCCCTCCCTCCCTCCCCGCCGTGCCCCCTCCCTCCCTCCCCTCCGTGCCCCCTCCCTCCCTCCCCTCCGTGCCCCCTCCCTCCCTCCCCTCCGTGCCCCCTCCCTCCCTCCCCTCCGTGCCCCCTCCCTCCCCTCCGTGCCCCTCCCTCCCCTCCGTGCCCCCTCCCTCCCCTCCGTGCCCCCTCCCTCCCCTCCGTGCCCCCTCCCTCCCTCCCCTCCGTGCCCCCTCCCTCCCTCCCCTCCGTGCCCCCCCTCCCTCCCCTCCGTGCCCCCTCCCTCCCTCCCCTCCGTGCCCCCTCCCCCCCTCCCTCTCCTCCGTGCCCCCTCCCTCTCCTCCGTGCCCCCTCCCTCCCTCCCTCTCCTCCGTGCCCCCTCCCTCCTTCCCTCTCCTCCGTGCCCCCTCCCTCCCTCCCTCTCCTCCGTGCCCCCTCCCTCCCTCCCTCCTCCTCCTGCCCCCCCTCCCTCCCCCCCCTCCCGCTCCTCCGTGCCCCCTCCCTCCCTCTCCTCCGTGCCCCCTCCCTCCCTCCCTCTCCTCCGTGCCCCCTCCCTCCCTCTCCCTCCGCCCCCCCTCCCTCCCTCCCTCTCCCTCCGCGCCCCCCTCCCTCCCTCCCTCTCCTCTGCGCCCCCTCCCTCCCTCCCCTCCGTGCCCCCTCCCTCCCTCCCCTCCGTGCCCCTCCCTCCCTCCCCCGCCGTGCCCCCTCCCTCCCTCCCTCCGTGCCCCCTCCCTCCCTCCCCTCCGTGCCCCATTCCTCCCTCCCGTCCGTGCCCCCTGCCTCCCTCCCGTCCGTGCCCCCTGCCTCCTCCCCTCCGTGCCCCCTCCCTCCCTCCCCTCCGTGCCCCTCCCTCCCTCCCCTCCGTGCCCCCTCCCTCCCTCCCCTCCGTGCCCCCTCCCTCCCTCCCCTCCCCCTCCCTCCCTCCCCTCCGTGCCCCCTCCCTCCCTCCCCGCCTCCCTCCGTGCCCCCTCCCTCCCTCCCGCCGTGCCCCCTCCCTCCCTCCCCTCCGTGCCCCCTCCCTCCCTCCCCTCCGTGCCCCCTCCCTCCCTCCCCTCCGTGCCCCCTCCCTCCCTCCCCTCCGTGCCCCTCCCTCCCTCCCCTCCGTGCCCCCTCCCTCCCCTCCGTGCCCCCTCCCTCCCCTCCGTGCCCCCTCCCTCCCCTCCGTGCCCCCTCCCTCCCTCCCCTCCGTGCCCCCTCCCTCCCTCCCCTCCGTGCCCCCCCTCCCTCCCCTCCGTGCCCCCTCCCTCCCTCCCCTCCGTGCCCCCTCCCCCCCTCCCTCTCCTCCGTGCCCCCTCCCTCTCCTCCGTGCCCCCTCCCTCCCTCCCTCTCCTCCGTGCCCCCTCCCTCCTTCCCTCTCCTCCGTGCCCCCTCCCTCCCTCCCTCTCCTCCGTGCCCCCTCCCTCCCTCCTCTCCTCCGTGCCCCCTCTCCCCCCCTCCCGCTCCTCCGTGCCCCCTCCCCTCCCTCTCCTCCGTGCCCCCTCCCTCCCTCCCTCTCCTCCGTGCCCCCTCCCTCCCTCTCCTCCGCGCCCCCTCCCTCCCTCCCTCTCCTCCGCGCCCCCTCCCTCCCTCCCTCTCCTCTGCGCCCCCTCCCTCCCTCCCTCTCCTCCGTGCCCCCTCCCTCCCTCCCTCTCCTCCGTGCCCCCTCCCTCCCTCCCTCTCCTCCGTGCCCCTCCCTCCCTCCCTCTCCTCCGTGCCGCCTCCCTCCCTCCCTCTCCTCCGTGCCCCCTCCCTCCCTCCCTCTCCTCCGTGCCCCCTCCCTCCCTCCCCTCCGTGCCCCCTCCCTCCCTCCCCTCCGTGCCCCCTCCCTCCCCTCCGTGCCCCCTCCCTCCCTCCCCTCCGTGCCCCCTCCCTCCCTCCCCTCCGTGCCCCCTCCCTCCTCCCCTCCGTGCCCCCTCCCTCCCTTCCCTCCGTGCCCCCTCCCTCCCTCCCCTCCGTGCCCCCTCCCTCCCTCCCCTCCGTGCCCCCTCCCTTCTCCCCTCCGTGCCCCCTCCCTCCCTCCCCCGTGCCCCCTCCCTCCCTCCCCTCCGTGCCCCCCTCCCTCCCTCCCCTCCGTGCCCCCCTCCCTCCCTCCCCTCCCGTGCCCAACTCCTCCCTCCCCTCCGTGCCCCCTCCCTCCCTCCCCCTCCGTGCCCCCTCCCTCCCTCCCTCCGTGCCCCCCTCCCTCCCTCCCCTCCGTGCCCCCTCCCTCCCTCCCCTCCGTGCCCCCTCCCTCCCTCCCCTCCGTGCCCACTCCCTCCCTCCCCTCCGTGCCCCTCCCTCCCTCCCCTCCGTGCCCCCTCCCTCCCCTCCGTGCCCCCTCCCTCCCTCCCCTCCGTGCCCCCTCCCTCCCTCCCCTCCGTGCCCCCTCCCTCCCTCCCCTCCGTGCCCCCTCCCTCCCTCCCCTCCACGCCCCCTCCCTCCCTCCCCTCCACGCCCCCTCCCTCCCACCCCTCCACGCCCCCTCCCTCCCACCCCTCCACGCCCCCTCCCTCCCACCCCTCCACGCCCCCTCCCTCCCTCCCCTCCACGCCCCCTCCCTCCCTCCCCTCCACGCCCCCTCCCTCCCTCCCCTCCACGCCCCCTCCCTCCCTCCCCTCCACGCCCCCTCCCTCCCTCCCCTCCACGCCCCCTCCCTCCCTCCCCTCCACGCCCCCTCCCTCCCTCCCCTCCACGCCCCCTCCCGCCCTCCCCTCCACGCCCCCTCCCGCCCTCCCCTCCACGCCCCCTCCCTCCCTCCCTCCCCACCACGCCCCCTCCCTCCCCACCACGCCCCCTCCCTCCCTCCCCACCACGCCCCCTCCCTCCCTCCCCACCACGCCCCCTCCCTCCCTCCCCACCACGCCCCCTCCCTCCCTCCCCACCACGCCCCCTCCCTCCCTCCCCACCACGCCCCCTCCCTCCCTCCCTCCCCACCACGCCCCCTCCCTCCCTCCCTGCATCCCGACCCGTGCCTCCACCCCGCGACCCCCCCAATGCTCCCTGGTTAGATTACACACCTGGCTGCACCTTTCAATATCCTGCTTTATGGTAGTTAGTGCCATAAAAGGTTCCACCGACTCTGCTACCCTGCATTGGAGGCCTCAATAACCACTGCACTACACTTTTCTCACTTGGCCCAAGGAAGGTACTGCTGTTGACTAAGGTAGAAAAAAGGAGCTTAATGGCAATCCGACTGTGAAAGCCAGTCCATGGAAGTTCTGACCCCAGATTTTCCTTGACTAAAACTGCAGCATTAAGTAATTTATTTCAATAATTGCTTGGTAGTACAAAACTTGAATATTGCTGAAAAAAATGAACATGCTTTCCATCTTGCAATGGAAAATATATTACTCTTCCAGATTGGGCAATCTTTAGGCATGTAAGTAGTGCCCTTCGGCCCATTAGAATTGAACAAATGTATGAGGGACAAGAGTTGCCTGGTATATTGTCCAAGGCAATGCCTTGACCAATCAAAGTTGACTTACCAATCAATCAGCTAAAAATTAGACTAACAATCAATTTATGATTATCAGTTGGCCTGCAATATGTCTCACTTATGCTTGCTGAAAGTTACATGTATTCAAAAACAGGGACTTGTCCTCTGCAAGCAAAAGGAACATGTCCAGACATTGTGCCTTTCTTGAATTAAACAAAAGCATGAGGAACAATAGATTCTTGGTGTATTCTCCATTGTAACACCTCAACCAATCAGAGTCGACTTGCCAACAAATCAACATCTTTAGTATAAATTGTTAACTCTTTTTAAAATTTACATTCCTGCATCTGTCCTGATTGGAGCAAGACAAAAAGCTTTGACAGCATGCCCCAATTTTTGAAATTGACCAATGCCACCATTAACTGGAGAGGAATTTGATCTGAGCATGTTAAGCATTTGTACGATGATATTGTCATCCGTGATCTCCGGGCTCTGAAATGGAGAATGTTTGAAAAATAGAGGATCTGTTATTTTGCTGAATCCAAATACAGCTCATTTGCATCTAAGCCACGTTTGATGAAGGGTAATTCTCTTCTTTAGGTTTGATTTTGTAGAAATTGAAGATCCGAGTGATGGCGCAATTATTGGAAGATGGTGTGGCACCAGTGTAGTTCCAGATATACAAATATCGAAGGCAAATCAAGTCCGGATACGATTCCGATCTGATGAGTATCTGCCATCAAAACCGGGCTTCTGTATTTACTACTCCCTTCTGGAACCTGTAAGTCAATGGGAAAATTGTCTTATTTAAGGAATGTGTATGCTGTTTTTGAAATTCAAGTAATGGAAATCATATGATGAATTTAGCTTTATATTATGTTAGAACACCTTTGTGTAAAAGTTTAGCATATATAATTTTTAACATTGTCAGCGCCTTATCTGCTACTAGGACATAGCCACAAAAATTGCCTCACGGTTTCAATTTCAAAAAATGTTTGGCTGGAAATTTGCGAGATGCCCACACTTAACGCCCTCCAGATAAAATGTTAAAATTGTCAGTCTGGATTTAAGGACCACAGAGGGTCTTAGCAAAGGTGCAACCATGGGTAATTTAGGGTTTGCACAGCAAAACTGTCTTCTGAGAATGAATTTACCCAGTCGAAGGACCATTGTGATAACAAGATCCTTGATGAGAATTTCAGGACAATTTTAAACACTGCAAAACTGCTTTGATAAGGCTTGAATTTAGAGAATGAACATGTGTCCCCAGGGAGAAATTGTATGGGTTGCTAAATGTTTTGAATATATTTACAATATCCGTACATTAGTGCCCAGAGTAGCTCTCACTCTGCCCCAAAATTTACCGACTTACTGCTAGATACCCAGTGATTTGCTTGATGTGGTGAGACAATCTGTTTTGTTCTGTGTATCTGATTCCTGACACCTCTTCCTCCCATTAGATGTCTTGTAGACTGGGTGCATTCCACTAGATTGGTTTGAGTTGGAGGAATGTATGTCTACCACAAAAATTTGATACTATTTACCACGCTAAACTACCAGAATTTAGCATCAATAAAAATATATAAAATGTTGCAGGAACTTTTAACAATAAGTACAATTGCAGAAAATGTAGTCAGGCGTGGAAACTAACACCACACAAGAGAAACATTTAGCTTGAGTATTTGAGTCATGTTTGATTGAAGAAGCAACAATTTCGTCTTCAGCTTTCGCTGCTGCAGCTACTTTTTACCTTGTTGGAATTTTGCAAAACATAAAGCATGATTTCTGCAATAAATCAGATTGTTAATTAACAGTATTCAAATAAGCCCAAATATCACACTGGAACAGAAAATTCTGTTGCAGGTGATAATCTTTCTCAAGTATTTGACTTGAGCAAATTGAATACTGTTTTCTTACTTTGTGATCTGTAACATGCTGTTCTTTAGCTATGCAGTGGGGGGGTTATAGCTGTGCCAATAAGGTGTGGCAGTTTTATTATATGTGAACGAAAGAAGGCCATTGTGTTCCTCACTTGCACTAATGAAAGAATACATAGTACTTACCAGTTGTGGTGACACAATCTGTTTGTTCTGTGCATATCTGATTCTTGACACAGCCTCGGGCATTTTCTTGAATGAATTATTTTCTACCACTGACTGCTAACTTTTGTGCATTATCTTTTGAGTCCCTTGATTAGCCATCATTCCCTGTCCAAGAATGTGGGCAGGCAAACTGCTCCAAGGCCTCTGGTCACATGTATATTTTAGCTAATCACTAACAGATACACCAGACTCATTGCTGAGTGATTAACTTGACATTTTTCTTTGTCTGGATGTTTTGAAGTGTCTGGTATCTCTTCAGCGCCTGTTCAGCAACTTGTCCTAAGATTTAGGTCCATATCCAAAGGTACATAATATACTTCAATTCAGTGTCACAGCAAACTTAAGCTGAGACATTGCTCCCTCTCAGTAGCAAACTTGTGCTTACTGAAATTACATCTTTATAAAGACTGATGCTATCTGTGTGAATTATGAGAACTCTGGAGCTGGATGCTATTCTCTGCTGTACCTCACAGCGAATTTTAATTTGTCCTGCATCAAATGCGTATCAAAGAATCTCAAACTAACAGTCTGCTGTTATTTGAGTTCATCTTGCAGGATTAATCTGAAACTATCGTCTATGACCACAACCATGTTTTTTTCCTTTCCATTGCATTCAGCCAGTTGCAGTCTGTACAGGTGGATAGTACAGTAAGAAGTCTCACAACACCAGGTTAAAGTCCAACAGGTTTATTTGGCAGCACTAGCTTTCGGAGCCTCAAGCTCCTTCTTCAGGATTCCAGTCCAACGCCGGCATCTCCATATCAGATGGATAGTTGCAATATTGTGACAATAAAGAATACTCACAAACATACAAAACTGAAAGGAAAAGACCAGCTCCATTGAGCCTGGCCTATACAATTATGGTGCAACTGAACATCATGATCCCTAACATAACACACTCAATAATAGTCACATAATCTTCTGAAATAGCAAAACACACACAAAAGACAGATTCAAAAAATCTTGGGAAATTGGCGGCATGGTGGCACAATGGTTAGCACTGCTGCCTCACAGCATCGGGGAGCCGGGTTCAATTCCGGCCTTGGATGACTGTGTGGAGTTTGCACGCTCTCCCCATGTCTGCCCACCTAATGGGTTTTCTCCGGGTGCTCCGGTTTCCTTCCAAAGATGTGCAGGTTAGGTGGATTGGCAATGCTAAATTGTCCCTTAGTGTCCAAAGATGTATAGGTTAGGGGGGATTAGCAACGTTGATATGTGAGGTTAAGGGTGGCCCTGAATGAGAAGCTCTGTCGGAGAGTAAGTGCAGACTCAATGGGTCGAATGGTCTCCTTCTGCACTGCAGGGATTCTATGGGGTTCTGTTCTATGAAATTTTGCATTAATCCCCAAAGGTGACGAAATGAGTTCAGGAGACCACAGTGACCAGAAAACACACACCCCCAATATTTCACTAATTTCTCGAATGCAGTGACCTAAACCTTCAACAGGAGCTCATCCAGCCTTCTTTTGACATGTGTTATGAATCCACTCTCACAGTACGAGCTAGCAACTTGTTCCAAAAGTTGATGCAAAGCAACAAAAATAAAAACCTTCTGCTATCTAAACTCATTCTATGCTCATGCAATTTATATGCATGTCCTCCGTAACCCTTCTAATTTAAATGGTTTATCCGCATGGACATAGAAACTTACAGCACAGAAGGATGCCACTTGGCCCATATCATGCCTGTGCCATTTCTTTGAAGGATTAGTCTCCATATCTCCAATTTTTAATTTGTCACTTTCTACGTTCCTTGGGGTGACTTTCTACTGCTTTTGAGGATGGATAAATTAATTTGCAGACGTGATAATATTAGAGAGGAATACCAGGGTGCACAGAATGCTGGGTGGGACAGATAGTCTGAGAGTGGGAAAAAGTGTTATTAGGTGGATTCAGAATAAGGAAGCAGTAAGCAGTTTTGGGCCCCGTATCGAAGGAAGGATGTGCTGGCCTTGGAAAGGGTCCAGAGGAAGTTCACAAGAATGATCCCTGGAATGAAGAGCTGTTGTATGAGGAATGGTTGAGGATTCTGGGTCTGTACTTGTTGGAGTTTAGAAGAATGAGGGGGATCTTATTGAAAATTACAAGATACTGCGAGGCCTGGATAGAGTGGACATGGAGAGCGTGTTTCCACTAGTAGGAAAAACTAGAACCAGAGGGAACAAACTCGGGCTAAAGGAACGATCCTTTAAAACAGAGATGAGGATGAATTTCTTCAGCCAGAGAGTGGTAAATCTGTGGAATTCTTTGCCGCAGGAGGTTGTGGAGGCCAGGTCATTGAGTGTCTTTATCATAGAAATCATAGAAACCCTACAGTACAGAAAGAGGCCATTCGGCCCATCGAGTCTGCACCGACCACAATCCCACCCAGGCCCTACCCCCATATCCCTACAGATTTACCCACTGATCCCTCTAACCTACCCATCTCAGGACACTAAAGGCAATTTTTTTTAGCATGGCCAATCAACCTAACCCGCTCATCTTTGGACTGTGGGAGGAAACCGGAGCACCCGGAGGAAACCCACGCAGACACGAGGAGAATGTGCAAACTCCACGCAGACAGTGACCCAAGCCAGGAATCGAACCCAGATCCCTGGAGCTGTGAAGCAGCAGTGCTAACCACCGTGCTACCATGCCGCAGAGATAGATAGCTTCTTGATTAATAAGGGGATTAGGGGTTATTGGCAAAAGGCAGGAGAATGGGGTTGAGAAAATTATCAGCCATGATTGAATAGCGGAGCAGACTCGATGGGCCAAGTGGCCTAATTCTGCTTCTATGTCTTATGGAGAAAATAATAAAGTCTAAATTCAGGTTACAATGCATGTCTGTGAATGCGTGGAGTGTGTTAAATGAGACTGGTGAGTTGCAGGCACAGATAGACCCATCATATTTTCACGTGGCTTTAATGGAGACCTGACTTGAAGAAAGACAGGACTGGGTGTTAATTATTCCTCGTTACAAGGTATTCAGGAAAGATAGGAAAGGGGGAGGGGTGACAGTATTGATGAAAGAGACAATTGTAGTGGTGAAGAGGGATAATATCACCGAGGAGTCAAGGCCAGAATCTCTTTGGCTTGAGGATCAAAATAAGTGCGATTACATTGCCTGGTGTGGTCCATAGCCCATCAACCCTTGGGAGAGTTGAAGCAGAATATTTTTGTAAGGAAATTACAGAGAGATGCCAGAATCATAGGTCAGTCATAATGGGGGATTTTATTTATTCAAGTATAGACTGGGATCATAGTCATGTAGAGGAAGGAGAGGGGCAAAATTCCCTAGAGGATGGAATCTTGAGCCCAGATTCTCCATGTGCGGGAATGGCAGCCCATGCTCAAAATCCAGAGTTTTAAAAAGTGTGATTCTCGTCGGCGAGATGGAGTTTTGCAACGTGGTGTCACACTGGCGCCATTCACAACAGCTCTTCATAAGCGTGATGCTAGCGCCTTCACCTCTGAGGGGGATATTGGAAGTGAGTGCCCAGGCAGCCATTTCTCCTCAGCCTGTCCAATACTCAATGGTAACAGGGCAGGTAAGATACCATGAGACAATGGAGGCTCAATGCTATTCACCCTGGTGGTTTCCAGGGGAAATAATGTGGGAACGTGGCTGTTGTTCAGGGGAGATGTTGGGAGGGAGAGCAGTGAATGGGAAAGTGTTGGGTGGAAGTCACAGAGGCATGGAAGGATGAGGGTCAGAGCTGTGGTAGGACTCCTCATAGCTCACTGTGGTGTTATCACTCTTTTAGTGCATATTGCAGGAGCAAAGAATCAAACTTGGAGACAGTACCGGCCTACAATCTTCTTGTGGCGGTGCTCATACCTTCAGATGTCCGAGCCTCAGTGTCGTGGAAGGCTGCACCTGTCCCGGGGTATAGTGAACCACCTCAGCCACATACTGCATAAACTGGCACCCCATGGAACTGGAGGACAGGCGATGCCTGTGGTCTTTAAAGTCACAATCGTACTAAACATGTCCCTGGGAACTCCATCCAGGGCAGCACAAGGGACATCTCCCAGCCTGCCACTCAAATGTATTAGGGAGGTGACAGATGCCCTGTAAGTAAAGGCAGGGAGGTTTATAAATTTGGACCAGGATCAGGTGAGCCTCGAAACCAGAGCCATGGACTTCACCCTCATTAAGAAGTCTCACAACACCTGGTTAAAGTCCAACAGGTTTATTTGTTGGCAAAAGCCACTAGCTTTTTTGCTACCAAATAAACCTGTTGGACTTTAACCTGGTGTTGTGAGACTTTTTACTGTGTTTACCCCAGTCCAACGCTGGCATCTCCACATCTTCACCCTCAGCAGGGATACTCCAGGTGCAAGGTCTGATAGACTGCACCCATATGGCTCTTTCATCACCATCCTGGCATGTGGTACCCTTCATTAATCGCAATGATTCCACTCCCTCAATGTACAACTCGTCTGCAGCCACACAATGTGCATCATGCAAGTGTGTGCCTGCTTCCTGGGAAACACCCATGACAGATATATCTTGAGTTGCTTGCAAACACCAGCCATCTTTGAGGGAGAGTAGCAGCTAGAGTGCTGGCTCCTCAGGGAGAAGGGGTATTCATTCAAAGTGACTGATGACACCATTGCAGAAGCCACAAACACCAGTGGAGACTCGAGACAAAGAATGTATCTTTCAACGTGCCTGCTGGTGGAGCAGGTGATTAGACTGCTGAAGATGTGTTTTCAGTGCCTGCACCGGTCGAGGGGGTGCCCTACAGTACAGTCTTCAGAGGATCGTCCACATTATTGTAGTGTGCTGCATGCTCCACAACTTGACGCTGCAGAGGGGCGTCTGCCTGGAACAGGAGGAGATGGGCAAGTGTCACATTTCCTCAAATGAGGAGGCGGTTGAGGAGGAAGAAGGCAGGGTAAAGGACAGGGCCAGAATGGTCTGCTGAGCAAGAGAGACCCTCATTAGATCTTGTTTTGGGACAGTGTGAGGTGCTCACCAGTGAGTGACGCTGTCTACTTAGTGATCTCACCGAGGCGTGAGTATCTGCTGTTATAAAGTGGAGGTTGATCTCCCCTCTGAGAAGTTAAACTTAACCACTCAAAGAGGAGTACCTCGCCTCATAATCTGTTAAAAGTGTGTGAATTGGTATCATTTGCGCTTCAGCAACTTTTTATGGTTAAATCAGAAATAACTACTTGAGACACTCTTTAAAATCAACAAATAACACTTCATTTTTCTAACTAAAAGTGAACCGGTTAACTTAGCTATTAACAAACTGAATAAAACACTATCCGAATGGAATGCGGTTTAGAAAAACACGATTCCCAGTTTTTAAGTCATTCTCTAAATTACAACCAGGTTTGGCGTCGTCCAGAATCTTCTCTCTTCTTCTGTTTAGAATCTCTGCCTTCTTTTGGTACTTTTTGCGATTCAAATGAGGCTTTGAGTTGAAAGCCATGAGCTATGTCAGAGAACAGTTGCTGTGTCTCTCTCTCGCCCCCGTGGGGCCCCCGCCCTCTCTCGTGGCCCACTCCTGCCGCGGGCCCCCCCCGCCCCTTCCTGCCGCAGGCCCCCCCGCCCCTTCCTGCCGCGGCCCCCCCCGCTCCTTCCTGCCGCGGGCACCCCCCGCCCCTTCCTGCCGCGGGCACCCCCCGCCCCTTCCTGCCGCGGGCACCCCCCGCCCCTTCCTGCCGCGGGCACCCCCCGCCCCTTCCTGCCGCGGGCACCCCCCGCCCCTTCCTGCCGCGGGCCCCCCCGCCCCTTCCTGCCGCGGGCACCCCCCGCCCCTTCCTGCCGCGGGCACCCCCCGCCCCTTCCTGCCGCGGGCACCCCCCGCCCCTTCCTGCCGCGGGCACCCCCCGCCCCTTCCTGCCGCGGGCACCCCCCGCCCCTTCCTGCCGCGGGCACCCCCCGCCCCTTCCTGCCGCGGGCCCCCCCGCCCCTTCCTGCCGCGGGCCCCCCCGCCCCTTCCTGCCGCGGGCCCCCCCGCCCCTTCCTGCCGCGGGCCCCCCCGCCCCTTCCCGCCGTGGGCCCGTGCGTGCGCCCCTCCCTCGCGCCGCGCGCCCCTCCCTCGCGCCACGCGCCCCTCCCTCGCGCCACACGCCCCTCCCTCGCGCCACGCGCCGCTCCCTCGCGCCCCCGGGCCCCTCCCTCGCGCCGCGCGTCCCTCCCTCGCACCGCGCACCCCTCCCTCGCGCCGCGCGCCCCTCCCTCGCGCCGCGCGCCCCTCACTCGCGCCGCGTGCCCCTCCCTCGCGCCGCGCGCCCCTCCCTCGCGCCCCCGGGCCACTCCCTCGCGCCCCCGGGCCACTCCCTCGTGCCCCCGGGCCCCTCCCTCGCGCCCCCGGGCCCCTCCCTCGCGCCCCCGGGCCCCTCCCTCACGCCACGCGTCCCTCCCTCGCACCGCGCACCCCTCCCTCGCGCCGCGCGCCCCTCCCTCGCGCCGCGCGCCCCTCCCTCGCGCCGCGCGCCCCTCCCTCGCGCCGCGCGCCCCTCTCTCGCGCCCCCGGGCCCCTCCCTCGCGCCGCGCGCCCCTCCCTCGCGCCGCGCGCCCCTCCCTCGCGCCCCCGGGCCCCTCCCTCGCGCCCCCGGGCCCCTCCCTCGCGCCCCCGGGCCCCTCCCTCGCGCCCCCGGGCCCCTCCCTCGCGCCCCCGGGCCCCTCCCTCGCGCCCCCGGGCCCCTCCCTCGCGCCCCCGGGCCCCTCCCTCGCGCCCCCGGGCCCCTCCCTCGCGCCCCCGGGCCCCTCCCTCGCGCCCCCGGGCCCCTCCCTCGCGCCCCCGGGCCCCTCCCTCGCGCCCCCGGGCCCCTCCCTCGCGCCCCCGGGCCCCTCCCTCGCGCCCCCGGGCTCCTCCCTCGCGCGCCCGGGCCCCTCCCTCGCGCCCCCGGGCTCCTCCCTCGCGCCCCCGGGCCCCTCCCTCGCGCCCCCGGGCCCCTCCCTCGCGCCCCCGGGCCCCTCCCTCGCGCCCCCGGGCCCCTCCCTCGCGCCCCCGGGCTCCTCCCTCGCGCGCCCGGGCCCCTCCCTCGCGCCCCCGGGCTCCTCCCTCGCGCCCCCGGGCCCCTCCCTCGCGCCCCCGGGCCCCTCCCTCGCGCCCCCGGGCCCCTCCCTCGCGCCCCCGGGCCCCTCCCTCGCGCCCCCGGGCCCCTCCCTCGCGCCCCCGGGCTCCTCCCTCGCGCGCCCCTCCCTCGCGCCGCGCGCCCCTCCCTCGTGCCCCCGGGCCCCTCCCTCGCGCCCCCGTGCCGCGCGCCCCTCCCTCGCGCCCCCGCGCCATGCGCCCCTCCCTCGCGCCCCCGGGCCCCTCCCTCACACCCCCGCGCCGCGCGCCCCTCCCTCGCACCCCCGCGCCGCGCGCCCCTCCCTCGCGCCCCCGGGCCCGCGCCGCTCCCTATGGCCGCGGGCCTTGTACACAATATCAGCAGCATTGTTTTCATCAGCTGCATAGTCCTAAAATACATACTACAGAGGAATACCTGAAGGAATAACTAATTAATAAAGTATTTTTATTCACTTAGCGATGATAATTGTTGTTAAATATAACTATTGAATGACCTTTGCCAAAAAACTCACTTTGGGATGGAATTCCAATGCTGTAAAACAGCTTTTATGGATAACTGAAAGTATCTCTATGTCATTTGCTTGACATAATATTCACATTGCAGTGCAGCACAATAAATCCTGAAAGAAAACAGGGCTGTGTCTCAACGTTTAGCAATTGCATTCTAATTTGGGAAACTCCTGGCCCTTTTGGCATCATTTCTCTTTTAAAAATCTACACAAGAAATTGCCTGCTTCAATCAATGTGCTGTCCCTATTATTCAGAGTAAGAAGTCTCACAACACCAGGTTGAAGTCCAACAGGTTTATTTGGTAGCAAAAGCCTCTGGCTTTCGGAGCGCTGCCCCTTTGTCAGGTGAGTGGGAGTTCTATTCACATCTCCACATCATGCCTATTATTCAGAGACAGAGACTCCAGTATTAATGGTGAGGGAAGGGTGTGAGGGAACCCTGTAGAAGGCAAAGGAAAAATTTGGCAAGGTTGGCATGTGGAGGCCTTGCCAATCTTAATGGCATGGTTGCATTTAAATAATTCCCTCTTCTTGCCTGACAGCCAACTAGTTTAACTGCTGCAGGGCCAGTGGATAGGAACAGACATTTAATTGCAAGAATATGCATTCAGGACCCTTGGGAAGGGAGGAAGACTCTGGGTTGTGGCTAGTCAGTAGAGGGGATAGCCATAGTCAATGGGAGAAAGGATCTGGAACATGGTCGGATGTGTGACGGGGGGGAAAAAAAAGGTACTAGGCTCCAACTGGGATGTTGGTTGTCGGGGATTGAGTATGGACCTAGCCCACATTTGGGATTAGGTTGTGAAAGATCCACGGCCAGGAGCGAGCAGGAGAATCTAAGCTCATAATCAGGAGTGGCAGTGTTGGAAAATGAGGGTAATGAGAGAGAGGTACCGTCATAGGGCAGAATTTTCCCATCCCACCTGCCACAGGAATCATGGCAGGCAGGACACGGACCATGCAAAAGTCTGTTGACCTCGGGCGGGATTATCCGACCATGGGGTGAGCATGGCTGGAAAATCCCACCCACAGTCAGAGTTCTACAGCACAAATAAAGGCCATATGCCCATCATATCTGTGCCAGTCAGCAAACACCTATTTATTCTAATCCAATTTGGTCCACTGTCTTGTATGTAAGGTTGGTGTAATAGGATCTAGCAACATGTTTGGGAATCAGGCGAGCAGGTACCATAGCAGGTAGGGATGAGAATCCAGGCCCATGATGGTATCCTGGAATAGGAAAAATGCAGGCCCATTATTAGGTGCACAAGGTCTATGATTGGGGTCAAGGGGGAGCAGGAGTACTAGGCCTACAATCAGGGTCAGAAGGCAAGGGGACAGGGCAGGGTGGAGGGGTGGGAGGGATCCATGTGCAGCATTGGGACCAGAGTTGGGTGGTGGGGGATGGAGGGATACAGGCTTAGAAATGTGAGCTGAGGGGTGGTAGAAGGATCCAGGTCTTGGAACACAGGAGGATTGGGGTGTTGAAGAGTCATAGGCTGTGATGTTGTGCTTGCGTTTGCTGCGAGTGCAAACAGGTGCAAAATACCACGAGACTTGGAAAGCGAGAATTTTACTGGTGAGATATGGTTTTCCGTTCATGGCGCCCATCAAAAATAGTGCCATGATCTCTGGATTCCCCGCTTCCAGATTTTTCCAGATCCACCCTACAGCTTGAAGGCATGAATCACACTTTCGGAATTTTTATGCCCTAGGGTGCTGAATTATCTGGGGAGAAAAGCTAGCTATGCAGCTGGCAAGATACATGCCAGGTTTCTTGTATCATCCAGCATTCTGCGTACAGAATGGAAAGTTCCGGTCCTCATATCTGCTCAGTTGAAAAAGACAGATATCAGTTATCATGAATTGCAATTTTTTTCACCCAGAAACATGGTTGTGAAAGATGTTTAATCCACTAATCGCTTTAACAATGCTGT